>NC_072380.2:103951666-104287500 GCF_028885625.2 Pongo pygmaeus
GAACAAATGCCCTCTGGGGAAAGGTTGAAAAAAATGCTGAGCTGATTTCGTGTAGACAAGAAAAGCTAAGAGTTGGTAACTGACCATCTGTAATTATGTGAAAGATTATTAGGATAGAGTATGTTGCCAGCTGCTCTCCTCTCTGCTGAAAGTAGAAGGATGGGATGAAATTATAACCAGAGAGATTATGTTAGACATAAGGAAGAACACTGTACCTTTAGGGGGATATTCTCTAAGATGGATTATCAAAGGACAGTGTAAAATCCTCAATATAGAATTGTGAAAAGTTTGAAAATGGAGCAGACTCCTTTCTCTGTCTCAGATAGTTTCAGTCATTTTTTGTAGGTAGAATGGATATTTGCATTAAAAATTGTTTCTAGATGATTCTGCTTACAAATATATCTGGAGATACCATCCATGTGACAAAATGAAAAGAGAATGTTTTAGTTTTGGATAAATATTTTATTTGCCCAGAGCACAGTTTCTCTTACTCTTTCTGGCCTCAGCCTGATAATTCCATACATATTTTTACTATGGGTTTAAGTACAAATGCCTCAAGGTAGAAAGATCGATTAAATGACCTCTTCAGATTCCTTCTAAGCTTTATTATTCTAATTTTTCAGCTTCCACAGTGAGATGAGAGCATGACAGAAAACCTGTGTTCTTTGTCCTAATTATCAAGGGACTATGAAGACACATGTTTGGACTCCCTCATTTGCTGTAGGAACACATGTGTAACACCCTCAGGATTACTGTGTCTTCTCAGAAATGCATGCCTTTGGAAGTAAGCCTATGGGTGGGCTTCTCTCTTTTAGAGACATTATGAAAAGACATAGAAATTTCTACATTGCCCTTTGGATTAGGTAGGCAAAAGGTGATATATGGCATAATACTAAAGCAGCACACGACAACTGGATGCCTCATACCCAAAATACTCAACAATAGAGAAATCACCAGAGAACTTGTAAATAAAAATGTTCTGTAGGTAATCCCCACAGAAGTCATATATTTGCTAATATTTGTGGATTTTCCTCACAAAAGTGCCTCTCATGTAATCATTAACGTCTCTATGCTTTCTTTAGATACGGATACAGTATTTCAAATTTAAATGCCAGTTTCTAAAAGCCTTGGCAAGACAGAAAACACAGTCTATGGCAAGGATTCAGGCAAATCACAAAATGCTTGCTCATGAGGGGCAAGGAATCAAAACAACTGCAGAAGGCACTGCTAGAACCTAAATTCAGTCAGCAGATATTTATTAGGGCCCTACTCCCTGCTGAGTGCTGAAGATAAAACAATGAGAAAAATAAACTTGGTGCTTGCCCTCCTGAACTTTAGAGCCTATAGAAGGATGCACATTCTAATGTAAATTTTATGCAAAAAACATTTAATATTGTGATAAATAAGAAAAAAAAATGGGTTCTGTAAAAGTTTTAAATATATATAAGAAAGGCTTCCTTGGGAAAGAGAGCTTTATCTGAGATTTGAAGAATTTCTAGATGTTTGAAAACTAATATTTTGGAAGATGGGATATAGATGGAGGGCACAAAAATATTTCATACGGCGAATATAGCTTGTGCAAAGGCCCTGAGTGGGAGGAACATGAGGAAATGAAAGAAAGATCACGGCCGGGCGCAGTGGCTCACGCCTGTAATCCCAGCACTTTGGGAGGCTGAGGTGGGCGTATCATGAGGTCAGCAGATCAAGACCATCCTGGCTAACACGGTGAAATCCAGTGTCTACTAAAAATACAAAAAAAAAAAAAAAAAAAAAAAAAAAATTAGCTGGGCATGGTGGCGGGCGCCTGTAGTCCCAGCTACTTGGGAGGCTGAGGCAGGAGAATGGCGTGAACCCGGGAGGCGGAGCTTGCAGTGAGCCGAGATCGCGACAGAGCAAGACTCCGTCTCAAAAGAAAAAAAAAAAAAAAGAAAGAAAGAAAGATCACGACGTAAGAAGAGTAATGAGATGAGCTGGAGAAGTAGGCTGTGGTTATACAGGGTTTATATGACTGATAGATGCAGGGTCCATGGGTTCCATTTGTGTCCCAGCAAATACGGGGAAGCTACTGAAGAGCGCTTTGAAAGGGAGCAAGATAATGAAGCCTGTACTTTTAAAATATCACCTTTCAGTATGAAGAATGGATTTTCATGGGGCAAGATTGGCTGCTGGAAAATCAGTGAAAAGTGTATTACAATAATGTAGTTGCTGAAGATGATGAAGGTTTGACTAGAATTCTGGTAGTGGAAATGGACGGAAGTAAAAAAGTTCAAAAAGCTGTTATAAGGTCAATATTTAGGAAGTAAGTAAGAGGTATTCAGAAGCATTTTATTTTGGATTGTAAATGGGGTATACTAAAGGAAATTACCAAAACTGACTTCCAGGGACTATCTAGTATCTCATAGAACAATAAAAAGAGAACCATGCTTTAGGTCAGAGCTTAGCAAATTTTTTCTATAAACATCCAGATAGTAAATATTTTAAGATTTAAGGGGGCAGACAGCCTCTGTCACAACTACTCAACTTTTCTGGGATAGCAAGAAAAATTGTCTGTGTAAGCAGCCACAGGCAAATGTAAATGAATAGGCTTGGCTGTGTTCTAATAAAACTTTATTAACAAAAGCAGGCAGTGGGCCAGATTTGGCCTCGGGGCATACTTTGCCCATTCGTTTTAGATAATGAACACTGTGATTACACAGGCTGTTGTTTACACTGATGGCACTAAATCATGCAAAAAAAAAAAAAATTTAAATTTTGTTTAGTGTTTTCTGCTGAATGAAAGCCATGAATATTTGAAATACTTTGAAAAATCTAGAGAAAATTACTGAAGTGAATTTTACTGCTTAAAGCCTTACCTGAATTTTTCAGACAACAAAAGCAAATATTGAATGCTTTATTCCCTTATAACACAAGATGAAAATGGGGTTTTAATATTAATATTGTTAGCTAAGCTTCAAAAAGGTCAGCTTCAAGGCAGTTGGAGTCACATTTATTTCATTGCAAAGAACTGAGGCAGCAACAAATACTGGCATCATGATATCTTACTGTAAGTCACTGTAATATCACCTTGCTAGTGAATGACATTTCTTCTCAGTTGTAATTGGAGAAAGAAAAAGATATTACTTCAAAGAATTTATGATAATCTCTCTAAATTATTTACTCTTGGCAATGAATGTTTAGGTAGATTTCAAGAACATAAACAAGAACAAATACCATTATGAGAACACCATGAGGACTGACTCAAATGTTCTTTCACTGAAAACCATTTCTTTTTAAAACAATTCTACAGAATAAATATGGAAAAATTATTAAGTTCAAAAAGTTGTTTGGAAAATTCCTACTTCTATGGAAATTCCTTAAAACCCTCAGTGGATAAAGTCAACTGGGCATATTTAACCATGTGTCCAGATTCCCAATCAGATAGTCAACCAAACTTTTCTGGTACGTAGATTATAGAATCTCAGAAAGCTTGAAAAATCAAGGAGTTAAGTTCCATGACAATATAATTTTGTTTCTTACAAAGATATTTTCTAGATACTACATGAATTTTCCTTTACTTAATATCTGTCTTGATTATCTACACACACTTTTAAGACTCTTAAACTCTAGCAAGCTATATTTTGGAAAATAGATAAAACAGATAAATTAGCTATTTTGCAAAAAAATTCTTTGTTTCATGAGCTGAGAAGCCCAAATTTTTAAAAAAAATAAGTTTCTTTTAAAATCATAATTATTTGAAACATTACACTCAGAATCAATGAGTTCTCATAGCAACTTATCTCCTGGAGAGCAAGCATGGAAACATTCTTACCTGAGATAGCTGACCTAACAGGTGTTTTCCTTTTCTATACAATTTTATGAAGCTATGAAGTCTTCGTTAAGTGGTAGGTCATAGGCATCGCTCCTGGAAGCAGCTGTGCCAAATAAGCAGAAGGATTTTTTGATATTCCAGTGCTCCATAGTAAAATGAGAACCTAAAAACAAAAAGAAAACACCCAGATGTTGTTTGAAACTCTGTTAAGCAGGCTAATGTGCTTTCCCTATTAAGTCATTATTAAAATGCTATTACACTTTTCACCTGTAGCTATTCGAAGGCCGATCTAATGCTTAACTCCTAATTTTTTATCTTTTGCCCTAGCTAAAAGAAGAATCAGTATTAGCTATAGATCACTTAGCTTTTTGTTTATTAATTCAATGGAAATGTTAATGCTTTCTATGTTCATATTACTAGAATATGTACAGAGGGAGAGGAAATTTAAAAAATGTAAGACACAGGCCAGGAGCGGTGGCTTGCGCCTGTAGTCCCAGCACTTTGGGAGGCCAAAGCCGGTGGATTACGAGGTCAGGAGGTCCAGAACATCCTGGCCAACATGTTGAAACCCCATCTCTACAAAAAATACAAAAAATTAGCCAGGCGTGGTGGCACGCACCTATAATCCCAGCTACTCGGGAGGCTGAGGCAGAAGAATTGTTTGAACCCAGGAGGTGGAGGTTGCAGTGAGCTGAAATCGCACCACTTTGCACTCCAGCCTGGGTGACAAGAGTGAAACTTCATCTCAAAAAAAAAAAACATACCCAGACTCTGCTGTTGCAGAAATTAACCACAGAAATGGAATATAAATTTAGAGGGAATTAATGATAAATGGAAGTTCATGGGAGACCAAAAATAACCATTCAAAGAGGAAACTGCTTTGGGCTTGACATGGAATGCTTCATAGAAGATGGAGACTTGTGCACCTTTAATAAGGATGGATAAGATTAGAAAAGATAGTCAAAGTGGCAGGCAATTTATGTAGGATGCATAATATAAGCCAATGCTCAGAGTCTGAAATAAGCATGGTAGGCTTAAGGGGATGGTAAAGTGACCAACCTGAACAGGGCAGGATTTGCAGATCAGTGAATAAATAGGTTCAATGACTCATCAGCAGAGGAATTTCCACTTGTTCCATGGTAGCATCAAAGAATTAAGTAATTTCCAGAAGAAGTCAGTAAAACAGAAAAAAAAAGAAAAAAACAGTGGCTAGGAAAAAAATCAAAACAAAATGTTGCCACAAAATCTTCGAGAGAGAAGAATCTTAAAAGTAGGAAGGGATCAATAGTGTTGAATATCAATTGGAGAATAACAAATTGACACAGGTTTTAAAGATTAATCAGTCAATGGGGCAGTAGGGAGAGCAGTCTCAGTAGACTGCTGGGGACACAAACCAGATTGAATTAAGTTTAGGACAGATGTGTGCCGAGTGAATTGAAAATATACGTGTGAGTCTGGAAGCTGTAGTATCTACATAAGGATGGTTGACTTGCATATGTTTTACTTACACTCACATTCTCACTGAAATGACAGGAAATATATTTACAAGTAGAATTTATGGCAGTGCTGAAAAGTAAGTATACTCAAACTTTTGTCTTATTTGGGGTGAAAGTTATAGGGGTTAATACATTATCAATGTATTGTTAATATAGGGGTTAATACATTATCAATGTGAATATGTTTGTTAAAATGTTAATAGTCATTTCACTATAAATCTATATCTGCACCTATACATTTGTATCTATTGATATAGATTATTGAGTGCCATTAGCAGACAAAATAAATTTGAGGTATATGAGGGAAAGTAGATGGAATTACATATACTCAGCAGAATAAAATAACACAAATCACAGAAAATTCTACTGAGTAGAACCCATTTGTCCCAACAAAACTTCTTAGCAACTTAAATCTCAGGAGCAGGACTGTGCCAAGGATTCACTCAAGGGAGAGAACTACTTGGGAGACAGTGATACAGCTTCAGAGAAAATACAATCCAGAAAATTAAACTCACCAATGTATTCTTTCACCTACCATTTCACAGGAAACAAAGATCACCAGACATTCAAGAAACACAAATAAAATATAAAAGAATGCTAAAGATGAACAATTGGGGGAAACAGAGATATACAGAAAAGAGAATAAAGCTTAAATTATTTTTAATAATTTCAGAGTGATTAAAAAAGACTCTGAATCTACAAAAGAAAACCAACAAGATGCAATAAAATAGCAATAAAAAATAAAGGATTCTTGGAAATAAAGCATGTTAGGTAAAATTAAAAAAAAAAAACAGGAGGGCTGAATAAGTGAAAGGATATTACCAAAGAATGTAAACTCAAAAGTAAAAGAAATAAAAAATAAAAACATTTCAGAGATATGGAGAAGAGTTCCACTGTATCTAATATTCATATACTAGGAGAGAAGAGGAATGAGAAAATAAATAATCAAAAGATAGTTTTTAGAAGAATGACCTGAAAAAGATTCAGTTTTCACATTGAAAAGCATGCTGGATATCTAGTAAAATGAAATACAAGCAAATACATTCATTCACTCATCCTTTATCAAAGATTTCATGTAATATTTACTGTATGCCTGGCTCCATTCTAGGGATTAGGGACTGCCATGAACAGGACAGACCAAATTCTCCCTCTATGGATCTTACATTGTAAAGATCAGAGATAAAATATATTAATTAACAAAGAAAAGTTAAAAAGAAATAAATTCTCTGAAGAAATAAGTATAGGTAATAATAAATAATGACCATGTGGAGCTACTTTATACTGGGATATCAGTGAAGGTACATCTGAGGAACTGGCATTTGCTGTGAGAGCTGAATGGCAGGCAAATGCTAGCCATGAAAAAAGATCTGGGAGAAGAGCATGCCAAGCAGAGGGAATATCAGGTGAAATTTTCCAAAAGCCACAGCTTAAAAATATATACATACGAAACACCAACCATCCCGGAGTGAAAATGACTCTGGAATCAGAACTCTCATCTGTAAAACTACATGTCAGAAAAATAAGAAAATAATTTTAAGTCTAGGATGTTATTAAAAGTCAAACTACCATTCAAATACTTTTTAGACATGCAAGGACACAGAGTTTATTCTGAGAGGAAAAAACCTTTAATAAGTATTTCAGCAGAATGAGAAAAGAACACAAAGAAATGGATAACATGAGATGGATTAATACAAATAAATCAATAAAATACATGGTTACATCTAAACACTTATTGATAATACAACTGTGAAAATTAACTCAATTGTTGTGTGTTCCGATCATAGCTGCAGAAAAACCACCCCAAACTTAGTTATGTAAAATTATCACTTATTTTTATTATCTGTAAAAGTTATGGAATTGACTCAGCTCAACTAGATGGTTCTCAGCTGGGGTTACTAATGTGATTGCAGTCAAGTGATGGCTACAGGTAGAGTCATCTCCATGGCTTCCTCACTCATATATGAGACTTGATACTGCCTAAAAATTGGGACTGTTGACTGGAACACCTCATGTAGCCTCTCTATGTGGCCTGGGCTTCCTTTCAGGATGGCAACTAGGTTCCAAGAGCAACTATCCCAAGAAAGAAAACCAGGTGAAAGCTGTATCTCTTTTGTGATTTGGCCTCAGAAGTCATACAGCATAGCTTCCATCAGCTCCTATTCACTAGAAGCAAGTCCCTACAGACCAGGCCAAATTCAAGAGGAAAGGAATTAGACTGACATATTTTAAAACCACTACACTAAGAAAGGATACATAAAAAATAGTGCCACAATATAACAAAAAAATTAACAATCTGGTGGTGAGCAACAAGGAAGAAGTAAAAACATACTCAAACCCTTGTCTTATTTGGGAGGGAGTGTCAAAAGTGTTAATGAATTATCAATGTTGATGGAAAACATCAACATAAGTTCAAATATTTTTGTTAAAATGTCAATGGTCCTCACGCTATGTATCTATCTATATCTGCATAACTTTCTCCAGTGAAATGCTTATTTCATTAAACAATTTATTTTTGAAGATTCTCTCCTTATCATTTAATTACACCTCTATTTACAGGCAAAGCTGTCCATCATCTTCAATACTCATGCCATCGGGCTATATCCTCATTATTGACCTCCTGGACACTGTCAGTCCTCTGACTCAGAATCTTCCTCCTTTACTATGGTAATCTATGAAAAGTCAGTTTCTTTTAATAACCTACCCTTTAAACTTGCCTTCAAATCCCTGAACCTTTCTTATCAAGTGATCCTCATCTCCAGTCCACTGAGATTCACCTATAACCATTATCAAATTCTCAATTCAGTCATCATTAAGAATTACTCCACCTCATTTTGTGACGGTAACCCTTACCCTCAAACTCCTACTACATCACTCTTCCATCTCATAGAGACATCATTTTTTTTTATTGTCTTCCAGCTTATTAGCCCTGTTGCTCATCACTTTCCTTCTGTACCCTGAACTAAAATGTTTTTCATCTTCATTATCTTGCAGATATGCTAAATTTCCTTACATCTTTAGCTTCTCAAAACAACACAAAATCGATATTGTCAAACTCTGCCTTCTCTTCTATACCAAGAAAAAAACAACAACACTATGAATTGGCATGACAAAAAAATCAGTCTCTGTTATCAGCTAGGTACTCAGAACTGCCAATAAATGATTTTTATATATTCTTAGAAATATATCATTCCAACATTTTTATTGCCCTTATCAAGCATCAACAAGTTTTTACTGCTCTTCTCAAGCATCTGACACCATTCCAGCTCCTTCATTCTCAGAAAATAAGTTTATCTATTACATGACAAAAATCAAGGTCATTAAGTGAAAGTTCTTCAAATCTCCCTCAATTTGCCAATTCCCCTATGTACAAATCTGCCTACCTTGCATCCATCAAAAAATCTTTTCCTTCATCTTTAAAAGATGAAGCCATCCTCCTCATACTACTTGTGTCTTTGAGCTCTTTGTGTATCATGAAAACAAATTGTCTTTCATTCATCTCTATGCTAGTTCCTCTCCTTTCAGCCAACAAACATTCTCTAGTCTTTCATATTAACAAAAAAAACCTCCAAACTTCACATTCTCTTCAAGTTACCATTCAATTGTTTCTCTCCCAGACTACATAGGATAGTAAGCTGGATGGTCACCTCAACATAACCTCTTCTTCGGAGTTTAATGACTACATCTGTACATCTGTATTCCACTCTGTTGAAGGTATTCTTATTAAAATCATCAATGACCTCATCATTGCAATCTAGATAGTGTTTGTCTATTGATATCACTGATTTTAGTTACATTTTATTCTATTGGTCACTTTATTTGTTGACACTAGACTCTCTAGTTTCTTCCATTTTTTTCTCTATCCCTTTTGAAATGAGCTACCTATATTTTTGGTCAATTTGTATTTTAGATTCAGGGGGTATATGTGCAATATACCTAGGTATATTGTATAATGATGAGTTGTAGGGTCCAACTGATCCTGTCATGAAGGTAGTAACCGTAGTACCCAATAGTTAGTTTTCAACCCTTGCCTTCTCCCTCCTGCGACAGTGGCCCCCAGTGTCTATTGTTGCCATCTTTATGTCCATGCTTAGCTGATGTTTAGCTCTAAGTGAAAGCATGAAGTATTTGGTTTTCTTTTCCTGCATTAGTTTATTTTGGATAATGGCCTCCAGCTATATCCATGTTGCTGTAAAAGACATGATTTTGCTTTTCATGGCTGTGTAGTATTCCATGCCGCCCACATTTTGAATGCTGATGTTCACCAAAGTTCTGAAGTGTCCCGAAGTTCTTCTCATGCTTTATTCTTTTTCCAGGTGATCTCACTCACTTCCAAAATTTAAACATAGACTCATGCACTAACCATTTCCCAAATTTAATTCTCCTTTCTGAATCTCTGGGTTTCAGAGTCACATAGACTGCCTGTAATACAACAGCTTAGTGTTTTCAGTCAAAAACTAAACTCATCTTGTTCTGTCCTTCAAATCCAGTTTATCCTTCTAAATTATCTCTCAATTAATGGCAAACATCATTTACCTGGTCAGTCCCTAAATTAAAAATGTAAGAGTCATCCTTGAACTCTTTTTCTCCTTTCTGTAACCATTCAACCATGAAATCTGGCCTATTAGATCTCCTCTATATTTCAGAAACTTATCCTGTCCTCTCCATTCTAATTAGACTAATTCAGACATTTCACATGTCTCCCTGAACTTCTGGAACAGCCTTCAAAGTTATTTCTCAGCCTCCAGTTTTGAATTCCATATTTCTTTACCTGCTGTATTGGAAAATAATAAACTATCACTTAGAAGGACATAATGGAAGTGAATATTTTCAGAGGAAACCTGGGTTTTTGTTCAAGTGGGGCTATTGAGATACGGTGCAACTCAGGGTTTAAAAACACAGGACCTAATATCAAACAGCCTAGTTAGTTCAGGCTCATGCTGCAATATCTACCAGATGTGTGGTCTTAGGAAAATTACTTAGCCTCACTCCCCCAGGTTCCTCGCCTTAAAATTGGAGACAGTTACATTACCTAGCTGACGTGACGATCGAGTGTGATACCTGTAAAATACTTACACTATGTCAGATACACAGTGAAGACTGAGTAAGTACTGTGGTGGTAGTAGTGGTGAGAGGGGTTTCTGATTTCAGAGGAGATTTTTCAGAAAATGTTGAGATAAAACAGTGGACGTAGGTTAAGAAGTCAGAAGACTGGTATAGACTTCCTTGTCTCACGTTTTTTCCTACCACCTGGGGATTTTTTTATTTCCTTCTTTAAAAGTTCTGAAACTGACATTCTTGGCATTTCATATCAGAGGGGAAAAGAGAGATCAATTATTTCAAAATTGGTTTGGGGTTCAGCAGCTAGCCATTGGATTAAAATGAAGTCTTACCCCAAAATAGATTCTAGATGGAGAAAAGATTTAACTGCAAAAAATAGTTAAGACCATAAAAGCATTTAAAGAACACATGGAAGGATTTTATTTTTCATCTCTGATTTGAGAAAGGCTTACCAAAAAAAAAAAAAAAGACAAAAAACAAAAGTCATAAAAAAATTGATAAATGTGACCAAATACAATATTTTAAATTCTGCATGGTAAAAATACCTAAACAAAGTCAAAAGACAGATGATAAACTGAGAAAATATTTACAGCACATATGGCAAAAGACTAATTTTCCTGTACTAAAATTACATTAATTAAATATACTTAAAGTCTTAAAATATATTAACTTTTTTAAAAAGCAAGGGCAAAACAGCGTATTTGTGATACTTCCATTTATGTAAGAAGAAAAAGAGGGAATGTTTACAAATATTTGCACATGCACTGAATATCTAAAGGGATGCACAAGAAACTAGCAAAAGGGGTGCTTCTAGGAAAAGAAACTCAAGGCTGATTTTTACTGTATGTCTTTTTTACCGTGAATGTTTTAACATACGTAAACATTATTTTATGATCACAAAACTGAAGCTCTTTTTAGAAACCTTCCATGAAACTCTGAACAGGGTAGAAAAGAAAGGAAAGGAGGAAGAAAGTGAAGGAAAGAAGCAAGAGGAGAGGAAGGAAGGAAGAGAGAAAGGGAGGAAGAAGAAAATCTTTCTCTGATCTCGGTTTTCTTATAGTAATTAAGTCATGCTTTTTATCATTTATTATTAAAAAAAATTTCATCTCCTCTACTAGAACGTAAGATTTTTAAAACAAACAAACAAAACCCCAATCTTCCTGGTGTCTTGTACTGTACCAAGCATTTAATAGATGTATAAAATTAATAAACAAGTGAATGATTATCCCATGGTCTGTTTTATATGTGGTCTTTTTGCTTTGCAAAATTTGCCTCCTGTTACTTCCTGTGCTTCTTGGGTGTTACACAGGTTTTTCAGCATTTTGGAAAGTACAAAATGAATATTGCATGGTAGCTAACATTTTCTTTCCAAAGTTTTATACCCCTGGCATTTGAGTCAGAAAAGTCCTGGAGTCCTGTCATCTTGAATAAATTCTCCACTTTCCGAGAAACACCACCGCTAAAGAGTGTAACATCTATAGATGTGTATATTCTTCAAGAAGGTTCCACTATATGAAAGTGGGTAACTTTGCACCAAAATCATTATATAACTGTAGAAAGCTTACTGGAAATGATTGGTATGCATTGTATGTAATTTAGAGCTTTATACTGAACACTATTTAGGCATAACTGATTGACTGAATAATTCTTGGCTACCTTATCACATTTCTTCTGCTCAGTGCTAAATGTTAAATCATATCTCTAAAATGTGGTTCTAGTAATGAGAGTCCATTAACATTCTTGAGTGGTATTACATGTAATAAAATTGCAAGCATATGAGAATGAAGACAACCTCAAGAAAGAATGGTGTGAAACTGAAATGGGGTCCAGTTTGTTAACAGCAGGGCCAACGTCTACCTAACCCCATTCACAGGATGGGGTCTGATCATTGTGCAGCTAAGAAATCTGATTCATTAGTTCCTTGACACCACATCTGAGAACAGCCTAATTAGTTTACTCACTAGCCTCTTCAATTTCTCCAGATGTTTTTTGATCAAAGATCTATCTCCAAGCTAACTCTGGCCTTTTTGCCGGAAAATTGTGCACAGACTTCATCCAAGAAGACAAACGCCTTGTCACTAAATTATTGAAGTGGCAATAAGTAACATGTTTAGTCAGAAAATTGGGCCAGAGCTCAGGGTTAGAACATCGTAAGACTTTTACAGTAATGTACGTTATGTATCACATTTGTACAATGATGTATTATTGTATATCTATGATGTAAAATTGTATTTTAGATGAAGTGTTGCCTGTGTCTGCACACACACAAAAGTGTTCATCTTCAGTTCTTAAATCTGTTTCTGAATTATGCTCCCTGTGAAAGAGAAAGGGGGCACAGTTCAGACCAGGGTCTTACCTATATTTTGAATCTGCAAGAGTCTGCCTTCTGAAAATTCCAAATAAGTGCCTTTCTTCTATCTTGCAATCCTGTGTGTGTTCCCCTGCCTCAGTGTGTCCATGTGTGTGAGAGAGTATCAGTCCAAGAGGAAGCACAGATTGGGAAGAAGCAGGCCAGACGTTCTGTGGTCATGGTGAAAGGCAGGTGTAGGCAGAAGCATGTGGAGGGCAGTGATCAACTACCCCTATTTTCCTGGCAATAAGGGGTTTCTAGGAATGCAGAAGTTTTAGTGTTAAAACCAGGATGTTCCTCGGAAAACTGAGATGGATGGTCACCCCAAGTAGGTTACTTGTCATGAAAATAATCTCTTCATCCTTTTTCCGGGCCTGGCTTACATAGCTCTAATTGGAGATTCTGACACAGTTGCTCTATCTGTCATTGCTGGAGGTCTTCTCAGCAACTGGGGCTATTGTAATCTCACATGAGTCACAGAGAAAACTTCCTGGCGTGGTCTAATGTAGAAAAAAAAAAAAACCAGGAAAGAATGCCAAAATCGTCTATCACCTTTTGCAGAAGCATTTCTTCTACCTGATTTTCCAGTGGAACATGTCTGGAATCTCCAATTATTTTCCTCTTCTATTCCAGAACTCACCATACACCCAAGGGCAGAGAATATCTAGTATTGTATCCACAGCTCTGCAGTCTCAAATTATATGCTTGTATTAACTCTGAGCCTTTCATGATGAGTGCATTCTAGATTCGTAAGTTTGTTTATATATTCTGATCACAGTTTATTCAATATATCTTTGGAAACATTTATTGGTTTGAATGTGTAACTGTTTCAAATGATCTTCACATCCTGGGAAGACTTGAAAGACTATGGAATTAGGAGTACTTGGCATTTAACTACACATTAGCATCACATAAGTATATGATCAGATGTGTACCATCAGCAGAATTTTGAAAATGAGAGAATTCTGTTTGACATGGGAGAATTTGACTAGTATATTTTATAATTTTATGATACAAAATACACTTTGAAACTAGAAAACATAAAAAATAAAGATAAATCCATTACCTAGAAAACTTTCTGTGCTTTGCTGAGAATACTCAGAGCTAGCATTCATTGAACATTTGCCACTTGCCAGACATGGGCTAACATCTTTACTGGGGCTATCTCATTTAATCCTCACAGCAACCTTCTGAAACAAGCACTATCACCCTCATTTTACAAATGAGGAAACTGAACTCAGAAAAGCTAAGCCATGTGCTTACAGAACCGGTACTGGTAAAGTGAGAATTTCTACAGAGCTCCTCTGTTTCCCAATTGCATGCCCTTAGCTGCTCTACTGCAATGCTACTCTTCTCAGCTAATGCCTACCATTCATTCAACAAGGATTTATGGATCCTCAGTGTGAGGTCTGTGCAAAGCAGAGAAAAAATAGCAAGGAACAAGACAGACTTGCTTTCTGCCTTTTTAATGCTTAAGCTTAGTACATGTAGTTTCTATGTTTGTATGTGATGCATCCTTAAAATGTTTTTAAAAGTCAGACCCAAATTTTGGAAGGGAGCTTTCTTCCCAGAGAAATAAAAATATTAAACAGTTTAATCTTTTCTTCTGAAGACAATATGGAAAAGCCCTTCACAATATATGCTGTAATTAGCTTAATCGTAATGAGTATCTGACTGAAGGTAAATTTGATTTCCTTGACCTTTGAACCAGAATATTTTATAGAATTATTCCCTTTTAGGTAAATGGAGGACTTTGCTGACTTAACTGCAAACCTAAGCAGTAGGAAAAAAATGCATATTGCTTTTAAATTCAGGGACTCAATACCCTCACCCCATGAATTTTACTTCGTTAAATATAGGTTAGTACACAATACAATTCATCTTGTTTTCCCCTAAGTCTTCACTACTTTAAAATGACCATAGTGTGCCCGGTTAAGTGTAAATATTAATGGAGTCTTCCTCATACAATTTATATAGCCTTCACCCAATATCATAATTAAATGTTGACTTGTATACTCACAGTTCTTTCTTCAATCTTCAAAAATTACACAAGGATAAGCAACAATAAAATACTTAAATAAATACTTCATGGAAAACAAATAAATCATAGTGATCTTAAAAGGCTAATGCAATAAACTAATCTGATCAAACTGTCAGTCTTGTAAAATCAGTCACATTTGTCTCCCAACAAAAAGACACAGAAAAGAGTTTATAAATGAAATATGTTTTCCACAGGGACTCAACCACAGATTGATTTACGAAAATAGTCCCTAAGAGAAAGACTAACTTCATTCTTAAAGAATTTCCACTAAAAAACAATGACAATTCTTTTTCCTTTTGTACTAGTTAAGCAACTGGCTGGGTACATGTAAACCTTGCTGAAATAGAGTTGATACTGATCTTTACTGTTTGTCCCTCATTTCAGCATGGAAAAGGACAACAATCCCTCTCATCTACAAAGCCTGGGCCAGAGCGTTCTTAAAAATCAATCTAGCTCCAAAGCTCAGGGTGAGGTTTCCATAAGAATGGTGACTGTCATCATCAGATTTTTGTTTTTTAAAATGTAGGCAAAAGTGTTGCCATCCACATTTATCTCATATTCTAATTGTGAAGGTGTTGCTGCATTAATTGCCATTCCACATATATTCTCTCTGACTAAATAGCTAAACAACCATCCAAAGAAATCTGCAAGAACATTTGTTTTACATCTGGGAGAGATGTGGAGGATGTTGACTTTCAAATGCCTTCAGTACTCCAAGACATCTAGTGCATCAAGGGAATGCCAAGGAACATTTGTATTTGTCTTTATTCACATGAATTTAATAAAATCAATTATTTAGAATTTTAGACTGGATGGATCCTCAGAGATCATTAGCTTCATGGCTTGAAAATGTTTTAGCAATCAAATCCTTTATTTCAAAGGCAACCTGATGAAAAATCCCCAGTAGTTAAAATGGACACTAGATAAATCAATTTTACAAGTTCCAAGTACAATATTTACAGATTATTAGGTTATTAGGTTCTGTCAACTTAGTTGACATAATGGATGTCATATGTCCATATGGATCCATATACATATGGATGTATAGCCCACGTATAGATGCATGTTATTCTATTAAAGTTTTTAAAATATATTTTAAAAGGAAACCCAAGTCATACCGTTAGAGGCGTTTTTGTAGAATATGACAGCTTCTTAAAACAAAGTTTGAGAACTTCTAATCTAGCTTCATCATCTCATTTGGCAGAGGAGGAAATTGAGGCCTAGAGGTTAAAACTTATTGGCAAAAGTGAAACTCAAACCCAGGTCCCCAAATAATATTAAATCAATTTGTTTGCATATATTCAGCACTCATTTTGTGCTAGGCACTTAACTCATTTACTGCATGTCACTACTATACGATAAATTAGTGCTATAATCCCTATTTTTGCAGAAGTTGAAACTTAGAGAGGTCAAGTGATTGACCACATTTACAGGACAAATAAAGACCAGAATCAGAGTTTTTATTGAATACTGTTTAGTTTAACACTCCATGCCAAAATGTATATCACAAAACTGAATATATGATCTAAGAATCTAGAGTTGGGTGAATCTGAGTCTAGAAACCCCAGTCCCTATCCCTGGATCATCCTTGGTGTGCTTTCAGCTTTGTAGATCTAGGAAGAACTATCCACAGATTGGTCCTGCCTTTCAAATTCCATTTAGCCCAGGATTGGATCTCTCTAAAAACAAAAATCTTCTGTATAGGAGCCAGCTCTGCCTCTGGCTGTGCCTAGAATTACTGCCAAACTGGAGAAGACACTTGTTTTAAAATTTAAACAAAGACTGTAGATTTGGACAGAATTTCATCAATTTCTATGGTGGTATCCGCAGCAGTAATAAGAAAAACCATGTTTCTGAACTAAAATAAATATGATTATTGAAAAGGAAGGGTTTTGTGGTTTTCTTTTAGTGCCAAAACCTTATGAGTATATTTAAATCCTTTAAATCTACTGGGTTTCATTCTTACTCTTACTTAATATCCATCATAAATCAAAATGCTCTCAATTTTATCAGAGCATTGACTACATGTAGTAATTAGCATTTAAAATCATTATCTGGAAGCCCTGGGGGAAATTTCATAGGTGAGATGATCCAACTTCAGTCTCCAGCTGACTGTAGGTCAGAAGCACCAAATCACCCTCTATAATTGTACTCAGTTGGTAATCTCATCTCAGCTCATGAGAGGCTCAAGCCAAATTAGGTCACATTACCTACTGCTTCTCAGGAATACATTCCAGCCCAGCACAGGTCAAACTGCATGGCCTGAGTGGTGATTACCCAGAGGCTGGCTTTGCTAGAAAGGCAGTACAGAGCAGAGGTATGGCAGTGAGAAGAGATGCCAGTCCTGAGGGAACTGCAACTTGACTGTGAATTTTCTTAAAACAGCTTTTAGAGATGGATCTGAGATTTATATTCAAGATTTAAAATCCTGGGCAAAGAAAGAAAACCAAGAGTTTCGATCCTATAGAAAAGTCTCCACTTCTCAAAATTTAAATGACATATATGACGATAGCATTTTATAAATCCATGTGTTTTTAAATGTAATAGCTCATAAATAAAACTTTATACAAATAATAATAATCAGAGGAACACAAAAAAGGAGAAATCCTTATAATTCTCAAACAACTCCATGGCAGGTACTGTTGGGATCTTCAGATGAGGAAACTGACACAGAAAAGTTCAGTAACTGCCCAAGGCCACGCAGCTGTTTTTAATATGAGGAGATTAGGCCTGAAACTCTGCATGTTTAAGAAAAACACTCCTACAATTTCTCCTGTACTTGGGAGGAAACTGCCTCAAACCTTTCTTGCAGAGAACATGGTTCTGGGCTGAACAGGTAGGATGCTCAGTCTTATGATGGATGCCTAGTCTTGTGAGGGATGCCCTTGGGCTCAAGTCTTTTCTGCATTCATAAAGATGCCTAAGGCAAAGGCCACAAGTTCTTTTTTCTTTCTTTCTTTCTTTCCTTTTTTTTTTTTTTTTTTTTTTTTTTTTGAGACGGAGTCCCACTATCACCCAGGTTGGAGTGCAGTGGCACAATCTTGGCTCACTGCAACCTCTGCCTCCCAGGTTCAAGCATTTCTCCTGCGTCAGCTTCCCAAGTAGCTGGGATTACAGGCTCATGCCACTGCACCTGGGTAATTTTTGTGTTTTTAGTAAAGAGGGGGTTTCACCATGTTTGCCAGGCTGGTCTTGAACTCCTGGCCTCAAGTGATCCGCCTGCCTCAGCTTCCCAAAATGTTGGGATTACAGGCGTGAGCCACTGCGCCCAGCCACACGTTCTTTTTCCCCAACCAGTTGTATTCCCCAGTAGAAGAGGGTGGCATTGATGCAGGGGGCCTCCCATTTTTACTTTGCTCTCAAAGGTAAGGGAGAAACGCTGTGGTAATGCTGTTCAGAGTCCTCCACCATGTGTAAGTGAACATAAATTACCTAGCAACTCCTTCACAAGTTCCAAACCCTGTACCAAGGAACTTTTCTATTCAGAGAAGTAGACACCAATTTTTCCCCAAGACCTTCTTCTCCCAGAGTAAAACAATTGGCTAAATAGAGCCTTTTACACTAAAAGCTTTTTTGTATTTATTATCTCATTTTATATTCAAAGCATTGCTGGGAGATGTGCAGAGTAGGTATTCATAATGTCTCCATTTTTGATGGAGTTGAGGTAGGTGGTTTATGTACTTTGAAATACGTTGGTATAAAGCTTTGTTTCCTCTGTTACACAGTCTCATGGACAAAGGCATTTGTCAAGTCTCTATGATATTTCTAGAAATACCTTACAGGGCATTATGGCTGTACAAAGTCAGGGTAGGGCAGCAGAATGCCTGTCTTCAAGACTCTCCATCCCAATGCTCAGGACCTGTTATGCTACTCAGACCAGCATCTTTTGCACAAAATATTTGTGGAATCATGTGCAAGAAAGGAATACAAATATTTTGGTTTTAGGCATTTGAAAGCATCAGGTACAATATTAATATGAAATTTTAGGCTTGGGTGTAGATCAGTTAATTTAGTGCATTAAAATATGGGCCTGTTGGATCTGAGGTCTTCACTCTGTCTCTAATGAATCTGCATAATTCACTCAGAAGGAAAAACATTCAATTCCAAGGGCCCAGATTTATTTCTAATCTCAAACAAATCAGTTGGCAAATAGTTGCCACTGGGTACTGAAAGGATGAGTGAGTTGCAGTCTGTAGCCAATTCCAGGGGTAAAAATATGCCCGAAGAGCCAGCTCCTTGTACTGTAAGTCAGTGCAGCATGTCTTCAAAATATATCATATTGCATAGTGAGATAATTACTTTATTTAACAGGACTAAAAAATCCAGAATAATTTTAGTAACAGCTAAACTTGAGATGCCTTGATTAAGAGGCCAAATAGAGAAGAATTCATTAGTTCCAATTTTCTGTTGCTGCTTAGGGTAATAATGCTAAAGACTTTTTTATTTAAAGCTCTCTGAAAAAATAAATTTATACAAAAAGTGCACCCTCACTCACAAAAGCACACATGTACATAGCATAATTAAGATCTCAAAAGTAGATCAAGTAAAGATGTCTCATGACATAATTCATTTATAGGCAGTGTTGCAAACTTTTCTTTCAATGTCTGGCCAATCCACTGTAACTCATTTAATGATTATTGCAATACCTTGCATGTGTCCTTGTGTAATCCTTTATCCACATTTTCACCAGAATTAACTTTCCAAGAGTATAAATTGGATTATGGCTTTATTCTACTTAGTTTTTCACTAACTCACAATCTTCTGCAAGAAAAATCTAAGCTCTTTAAATGCATGTAAGTCACTTCACAATCAGTTCAAGCTGCCCTCTCCACCCGAATTATTTAGAGATCCCAAAATACACTGTGCTGATTCATGCCCAAGAGCTTTGTGAATGCTGTTTCATTTTCCTGAAATATTATTTTCACTTTTGCCTACCTATTCAACCTAGCTGTCCCTTCTCTTAATATAACCTGCCAGTGCGAATTGCCTCCTCAGGCCTGATACCTCTGTACCTTCTTACAGCTATATTTTATTGGGCTTGTTTGATCTAGCATTGCCTGTTCAACTAACTAGACTGGGGGCTCCTTAAGAATATGAAGTATGTCTTATTTATCTCTGCATCCTTATCACCAAGCTCAGCATTTAGAATGCAGAAGGCACTCAGTGAATACCCATTGAACATATGAATAAGTGGATAAGCACGTTAACACAGGAACAAAGTTTCTAATGGGGAATCAGGGAATCTAACATTCTGGTTCTGCTCTGTTTCACTGTCTCTGACTTGTTATAGTGTGCTTTCTTTCTGAATAGGACAATTAGCTATCATTGAGCCAGCTTTCGTGAGCATTATGCTACCAGGGCAGGTGTTGACTGCTGTATGCTACTCCACATGCAGAGTGGCCCTTCTGACCCCAGCTGTACTGGCCACCTCTGCTCAATCAGCTCCTCTTAAAGAGAAGAATTTTGTCTCTCCAATAATCCCAAAATAGTGGCTAGCCCAGAGTATGATTGTCATGAAATGCATGTGAGGCACTTTGCATTGGGTCAGGCCTTTGTAAGAGCTTAATAAATATCAGCTGCTATTATTATGTAAGCGTTTAAAGACTTCCTTAGGTGAAAGACTATAAAGTTTTATATTGACATTCTTTTCTATTTATGTTATAAATATTTTATGAATGTAAGTGTAGGACCTCTTTCTATATACAGCTTTTATCCCTTGGAATACAGACTGACTCTGGGAGGTAAAAATCAGCAAACAAAAGCAAAGAAAAATATAGGAAGTAAAACTGATGTGTTTATGCACTTGTTCCACTTCAGTTTATAGTTTAATAATTTCTGCTAAAATTGTACTTTCAAGGTCTCTTCAAATGTATATTTTCATGTAGCATTTCTATTACATCAGCTTTGAGGTTTGGCTAACTGCTCTTATCCTCCCATTGAAGACAATGAGTTTAATTTCTAAGAAGGTTCATTTGAGTTTTAGGAATGGACATCTGCTTGTCTTAGTCTCTTGTGGTCTTTCTGGTTTGCAGAAAAAAAAATGATAAACCTTGAATTTCTTTCTTCTTTTGACCACAGGGGAAATAATTCTGACCACAGATATAGAACAGAGAAATAATCTGTGCTTTTCCTCTGTCCTTTATTTACATTCTTCATGGTTTCTTTTCCCTTGGGTATTCTCATTTGTGTGTGGTTGATTATTGATCTAGCTCTAACTCAGATCTCCATACTGATAAACAAAGTTTGGGCTGAAGTAACTTAGCATTTACAAAATGTAGTAAAACAAACTGCCCTTGTGAGATATATTTTTGTTTGACTTTTGCTTGACTAGTCAAACAGTAAATTGCAGAAGGTGGTTCCTTTCTTTATATTTATAAATGCATCCATGCCAGTGTTAGCTTAACCAATAAATATTTTTAAATTAAAATTATGAATGATTAATATAAAATCAAAACACTAAATGATCGTAGACTCAACTGACAGTTTACTTTTGTGAAGAGAAATTTTGTAGATGATGAACTGGAGGTTGTGGCTCAAGTAGAAAAAAACTTGAAGTTTTAGAGATAGATTAGCTCTGAATTAGACAGTGCTGAGTTACTTTGAGTGAATAACTGAGCTTCTCTGATCTCCCATTTCTGCATTTGGAAAAAAGGAAGCAATGGAACATGATTCATATGGTTGCTTAAGCTTTAAATAGTGCACAGAAAACATTAAGCCTGTAGGCACTCAATTAGTAATTATTTCTCATTCATGTACCCTCTCTGAAACTTTGTCTTCTGCACAAAACAATCACATATGTGCCTATATTTGTCCATAGGAGGTTTTGCCTATTAAGGAGCCTAATGACAAGTGTCAAAAGTGAAATAATTTGATAAAATTATATGAAGATATTTATATGACATTTATTGGCTCTGGGCAACACTACTCATGATCCTTCATTTTAATAACAAGCAGAAGGTATGGTCAGAAATTTTCATAACAAGCAGGAATGCATGGGAATGCACTGTGGTGGTGTGAGTTAAGTGCTCTGTCTCATTACCAGCTAATGTGACAATAATAATGCATAGTGCCCATGGTTATGACGTTGGAAAGTTATTACTTCCAATAGAAATAACTGAAGACATTGTGGGCCATTGATACACCTCACGGGAAATTGCAGGGATCTCCTGTAATTAACATGGGCCACCAGTGCACAAAGTAAATAAGCAACACAATTATAATTTTTCCAGCCGTGAGCAGGTATTAGGGATTTTCCTTTCATCCACTTTGCTTCGGGAACTGGCTCCTTGCCATGCTCTGTCTCTGTATTCCCTTCTGAATTCTACATTTTAGTACTTTTTCTAGGTCATAAAGTCATTTGATGCTCTGTGAGTTGGTGAGTGGATAAAAGAACCTCTACAGATGGAAGCAAAACTCTAGCAACTACAGGAAAAGAAAAGTTGCCTTTGATAGCTGTCTGTGCTTTGTTGCAGGGGTGACTTGCATAATGATATGGCTAATGGAAATCAGTAGCACATACTGGTCCCAAAGCCCACAGTTGTTTCTCTCTGTGAAATTAGAGGAGAAAAGAATCAATAAGCAGGCCAACATGAAGTCCCATCTGTTCTAAAAGGGACAATTGAGAATTAGGAGCTTTGAAATGGGACAATAGAGTTTTTAAAAGGGCACTCAAACCTCACTGTGTGGCCTATGATGAGTCTGTCAACCTCTCTGGTTATGTGCGTTCTCGTCGGGAAAGGGAGAGTTAGTAACTATTCTACAGAGTACAGAGAGGACTAAATGAGGTAAGCTACATAAAACACTTAGCCTGGTGCCTGGCATATATTAAATATTCAATAAATGTTAGTATGATCACTTTCTATTGATAGGCAGTTTCACATAGAGCATTTATCTTCTTTTGGCTTATTAACTTCCCAGAGGAGTAGATGAGCTCAAGTAGTAGGGTAGTAAACAGAAGAGTGATGGGATGGGAAAATAAATCTCTATGGAGATAGTTTGAGGAAAGCTATTCGTCCTAGTCTATTAAATCAGTTACAGCCTAAGGTGGTCCTGTTTATCCGACCACATAACTAATTTTGTCCAATTCGATTTAAGAATCATTTTTTAATGAGGCACTACACTGCTAGGCACACGAGCTCTAGAAAGTTGAAATTGACTTGGTGAAACTTTTTAGTACAATGACAACATATGAACAGAAATTTAACTTCCTTTTATTCATCACAACTGCCTCCTCACCTCATGTACACACTCACACATCCCTCCAGAATCCTATAGCAATTACCACTGGAATGTGAAAATAGTGGGAAATCTGCATCAGTTCTGGAAACTGTAATATGTTACATCCTAATGCCAATGCCATATTGGCATGAAATATTGAGGGATTTCCATCATATAGAGTGCTGAAATGGTCTGCTGAAGGGAGCCTTGAAGGGCAATGCCCTTCAATGCAGTCCTCTGAAAGGCCAGCATCCTAAGGAATTAGGTGGAGTCCTTGAACAGCCCTTGTAACACCTCCTTAATTCAAAAAAGACAAAAGCATACTACGGCTCGTGGGTAAGGTTGCCAGATCAAGTATAGGACACCTAGTTAAAGTTGACTTTCCAGTAAACAATAGATTTTGGTGGGTGGGGCAAGGGACCAGGGGTAATAAGTATGTCCCATTCAATATTTGGGATGCAGGAAGGGAGCAAGGGTAATAAGTATGTCTTGTGAAAAATTTGTGATATACAAAAGAAACTGTTAAAAATACTACTATCTAATAGGCTAGAAACTGAGAAGAGTAAGCCATAAACAGCCTCTGTGGCCCTTTCTGGTTACATGGAAATGCCCAGACTCTTGCTAAAAGATTGTAGATACAGTAGCGTAGGCACAGGCATGTATATTATTTGCTAAATCAGGCGAGGCTACTCACAGGGCTACCACATGCAAAGCTTTGGGAAGAGCTGCAGGCTGGGCTGTGGCCTGGCAACTGTGATGAACAGAAGATGGGCAGTATTGCAGCTTGTTCTTCAGCAGGTGGCTACATGGGAACAGAAAAGAACAAAGCAGCAATGTTTCAGCACAGAGGAGGGACTCCCTGCTGAGGCTGCCTATTGCCTCAGCTCTCTCTCTTTTCCCCCAAGACTGCAGGCTTTCTGAACAGTTGTAATTTTACAGGAAATGTATTCTCTTTTTCTCTTTTCATCTGGATCTAGAGGTTTCAGACAGTCACTTGCACCAATAGAAGACAGAATCTCTCAATGTATTTCTGTGAGCCAATACTGGGTATTCATGCCACCGACCCCCATCCCCCCAGTAAGAATGAGGAACAAATCTATTTTTTAAAAACCCCAAATCTAAAATACAGAAGGAGTTTATATTTAATATGCCCTGAATTCCATAATGAAGACAGTAGCAGAATTAATACTAAAGAAAATCCAATTAGTAAAGTAGAAAATGAACTTAAATATTTCTAGAAAGTAGAGACAAAGGCATAAAAACTATACAACTTGACATACAGATTCAAGAGGCTTAATCCATACAAATAATAATACAAATAAATAACAGGTTGTTTGATACAAAGGTATTAATAAAAGAAAGAGTAGAAGAAAATCTTCCTGAGAGGAAACAATATTAGGTCACAAATCAGAAGGACTCGTGGAACAAAAAGGGGCCTCTGTGTGTGCTGGTTTTTTTGTTGTTGTTGTTGTTGGTTTGTTTTTTTGCTGATTTCTTCTCAAGAATAAAACTTGAAATGTTACAAGTATCCAAGCAGAGAAAAATTAACATATTATTAAACACCAAAGACAGGCTACTGTTAGTTTTCTCTAGAACATTCCTTGAGGTAATAATCGTCCAAGCTCTGAGCACAGACGGTTTCTATCCCCAGCGGTTCCTGTAGTAGGGACAGCAGAATGGCATTCTCAGACTGCAAAGACTTCCAAAGCATATCACCTATACACCTCTCCTGAAATAGTTAATTGAAGATACCTTTTGGCTGACTAATAGAAGAAAAGATAAAGAATTTTGAAAATGGGAAAGTTGTTATATGAGATTAAGAGTGAGCAGTGAAACTGGATAAACATAGTTAAGTCTCAATGATTGTTTCTAATATGGTATTAAAGCTTAATGCAAATAAATACCAGACATTATTCTAGAAAAGACAATGCATAGTCTCAAATCATTAATTTTATAATTATAATCTGAATCTATATAATCTGGCATAAATAAAAATGGAGAGTTATCAGATGTAAGAAAAAGGTATTGGGATAAAATTAGGTTCCCAGAGTGGAAACCTAATTCATTATAATTATTAAAATAACTTGAATATTTAAAAAATTATAACCATAACCGCTAATAGACTAAAAATAGGACATATATTCCAATTTAGTAAAGTAACATTAAAAATGAGAAAAAATATTTAAAGGGCATATGTTGTCAAAATATTAATGATATTCATCACTAGGTATTACTTTTGTAACCTGAAAAAATAAAAATAACTTACTATCTCAAAAAAACTACTCTCTAATAAACTAGAAACAGAGAACAGTAAGCTACAAAGAGCCTCTGTGGCTCTTTCTGGTTATGTTTTAAATGCCCGATTCTTGCTAAAGAAATTGTAGCTATAGGCATGATTAAACGCTCTTCTCTGATACCACACTGGTACACTTACCAATGGTTGCAAACAGAATTGACACTGTCTGTGTAGAAGACATTGGTTTCCTGTTACTTTTGCCTCCATTTTCCAGCTCAAAACAGCCATGATAACTTTTGAGCAGTAGTGGAAAATTTCAGAAAAGATTTTGCCGTACTGGCACCCAGTCTGTCAGTTTAAAGATAAGACAGCAATGAGCATGCCAGGATGTGTTGTGCTAAGATCACTTCAAAGATGGCCACTCAGTAAAATCTACATTATGTAAAGCATCCTTCACTTTGACCTTGGCAACAGATTTGTAGCCTGAGAGAGCAGTCATGGCTGATCACAAATAATTCATTTTATATTAAACAAGTGCTAAATTCCATAGTAGTTCTTAACAGCAAGGGACTCTCAAAGGGCAAAAGACTGAATAAACTTAAACTTCAGGAAACAGCAAGCTCTTACTTGCAGCAATCAATAGCCTTTTACTATGGAGAGCAACAAAACCTTTTTGGCTTCCTGAGTGCAAGTCAAGCCTCTGATCCCCTTTCTAACCATCATTCATTTTCAGGGCACTTTGATTCTGTGTCTCTCATGTGGAGGCAACAAGGTGCTGGCCCCTGTTTGAACTCAAGTCCCATGGAGAAAAAGATTCCCCAACAGAGAAAATAAATACTTCCCGACTTCTTTGTTTGTCTTCCAGGCTCTCAGTGGGCACAGCACTCCTGCTCCCTCTGGGTAGCACTCTTCAACTCTCCCTGCTAATTAACCTCTCCTACCGGGTTGCCAAATGAGCTGCTGACAACCAGCCCTGAGCAACTAGAAAACACCAGGACAGCAGACTAGATTGTTAAATTCTTCCATTAAGTCTAGGAGCAGAGAGTGCCTTTGGAGTTTTGCTTGGATTCAGTAGTGATAGGTTGACATCACAGTCAGAAAAGGGAAAGAATTTGTGTCACACTGACTCTTTAGCTACCATCAGGACACAGTTTTTGGACTTTTTCATGTGGTAAAGGAGGCTATAAAAAATAGTAAATTTATTTTAGAGTATATTAAAACCTAGTAGGTTTTCTTGCAATAGGAAATAAAGAAGATTTCTGAGAAATGTGAGGAGCTCCCTTGAACTTTCAACCTTCCTGCCTCCCTTTCCCTGACATGAATGGATCCCAAACCAAGCGGCCATTTTTTTTTGTTTCAGCTAAGGGATGAGGGTGGCTAACATTCCTGACAAGTTGTGAGAGCTCAGTAACTAATGAGGAAGAGCCAACATATGATAAAACAAATAACCCATATCACAATTTGTAGGACTACCATAATTTACAGAATTTTCAATAAGGAATTAGCTATAAATAATTCACTTAAAAGTAAAAGCTTTAGTGAAAGCAATAAAGAAACACTTTTGGTTTTTTTAAACATCAAAACTAATCTTCAGGTCTATGTGTGGCCAGATGGATGAATAAATTTTAGTGACCTTCAAGATGAATGTTGCTGTAAGTCAGGATCACCTTAGCATTTTCAATGGGCTGAGTATCAGAAGGCCAGTACATGCCAATGTATACTTTCTGAAACTCAGAAATTTTGATGTTTGTTTTCTTTTAAAGCATAAGATTATGCTTCTTTTTCACCTTTTTCACCTCTTTTGATTTCAAACATTTCCACCTTGATCTTTCTATTTCTCCTCTTTTTTTTTGTCTTTTAGATTTCAGTATTTCTAAACTCTTTTACTCCAAGACAGTTTCATGGTTCATTTTTACCTTAAACTTGACTGATGACCAAATCAATGTTTTCTACTTTTAATAGTTTCTTCCTGCACCCTCCCCTTACAGCTTATTCTTCAGGGTAAGTTCATACAATTGTTTGATTTGAGGGATAGTGTCCAGTAAAATTTTTCTCTAATTTCTGTAATTTTGATAGTAACACATTCTTCTTTTGGGTTAATCTCTCTGCTTATTGATGGCCTGGAATGTTACGTTGCAACAGATTCCTAGGAGGCTTCAGTGGGAATGTTGGCCATAACTGATTAATGATGCCCTGGGTACAAGATGGGAAAGTGCTAGTCAACATCTTGTACTTTTGCTAGCTACATCTGCTGACTCCTTTGTATGAGGGCATTGGCCAGTCTCCTTTACTTATTCCGTGTTAAGAGAGCTCTTTAAGTACATAGGGTGAAGAAGTTCACAAAAGAGAACATCTCAAAGTAGGTGGGGTTCTAAATACAAAGTGCTTATGTACCACAATTTTGCTTTGTGTGCCCTGATCTAGCCTTCAATATCTACTTCGAAACATCTATTCAAAACGCAATCTTTTCATTACAAAACCAACATTGAAAAGTACCAACATAGAGATGGGCAGTACCTATTTCTCAAAGCATATTAGTCAAGAAAAAAAATTTTACAGGGACCAATCTACAGGTAGATTTTTGTTCATAATTTGTGGTGGCCATACTGTAAAAAAAAAAAAAAAAAAAAAAAAAAGTAAAAGCCAGAATCAGTATATTGTAGTTAATTAAACAAATAAATGGACATACTTGAAGTTCTCTGAGCAGTAGCAGGGCATGAACAAAACTCTCTCACTGCTCCTCTGAATCTTTTACAAGTTCTTCTTTCCTACATATTGGCAACATTTAATGTTCTCTCCACAAATCATTTATCTTCTCCTTTTTATTCTCTTCCTAGGGATCCTCAGCTCAATCTCACCCGAATGTTTTTCCTCTCCTTAAATGACTTCCAATCAAAAACTTCAAACTTAGTTCCTTCAGATTTATTCCTGAATATCTAGTTGAATGGTAAAATGTGGATTTTGGAATGTTCTTTCTAACCTTTAAAACATTCCAAGGTGAATTCATTGTTACCACACAAAAGCTGTTTTTCTCCCACCTTTTATTATTTTTTTTTCTCTGAAACAGGGTCTCACTCTCATTGCCCAGGCTCGAATGCAGTGGTGGGATCACGGCTCACTGCAGCCTTGACTTCCTGGACTCAGATGATCCTCCCACCTCAGCTTTCTGAGTAGCTGGGACCACAGGCATGCACTACTATGCCCAGCTAATTTTTTGTATTTTGTATTTTTATTTTTGTAGTGACAGGGTTTCGCCATGTTGCCCAGGCTTGTCTCGAACTCCTGGCTCAAGCGATCTGTCTGCCTTCACCTTCTAAATTGCTGGGATCACAGGTGTGAGCCACCATCCCAGCCCCATCTAATTTTTATGTTAATGAAACTACAACAGTTCAATTACCATGCATGTTGATTTTACCACGATTTTATTTATTTACATCTATAATGTAGAGGGGCTATTTTAGGTCCTCAATTCCTTTCTTTGTTCTATTCCAATTTCCTCCAAACTTCTTCCTTCTTTTGAGGTTTTTTAAAATTTCAATCCATATTAAATATCACTATCAGATATTTCATTTTAAAGTATAGTTCTAATTTATTATCCTCTGTTTAGAAAGCTGTGGAGACAGCCCTTTACCTACAGAGTAAAGCACATGAAGTCTTAAGCTGGTATTCAGTGTCCTCTATAGGCCAATGCAAGCCTAACCATCCGTCCATCCCTCCTACCTCTCCTTCTTTGCTTCCTTTCTTCCTTGGTTCTTCCTTCTTTCCTTCCTTTCACCCTTCCACAAGTAATCACGGAGTGACTACTGTATGTCCAGCACTGTGTGAGGCCTTGGGAACAGCAAGTCAAATGACATGGAGTTTTACCTCAATCAGCCTAGTGAAACCAGATATGTGTACACAGAATTACATTAAGATGTGGTGAGTGCTGTAACAGAGGTAAGGACAAAGGAGATCAAGAACACCAAGGAAGAAGCAACTAACTCCGGGGAGGCAGGAAAAGGATTGTTCAGATAAGAGTTCACATAAAATGTGACACTGACTTTGAGTACTGATGAATGAAAGGGTTCCCTGTGGCCACATCTCCTACTCTTTTTCTACATTCTGTGTACCTTCCAGACAGACCAGAAGACTCTCCTTGCTGTGAACATATGCCAAAAATGCATTTGATCATGCTTTTTACTTTTAACCAGGTCTCCCTTCCCATCTGTAGTGAGTTGAATGGTGTTCTCCAAAAACTCATGTACCTGGAACTGAGAATGTGACTTTAATGGAAAATAGGGTTTTTTGTAGGAGTAATTTATTGGGATATCTCAAGATAAAATCATCCTGGATTTAGTGTGGGCTTTAAATTCAATGACTGGTATCCTTAGAAGAAGAGGAGAGGACACCTAGAGACATATCAAGGATACAGCCATGTGAAGATAGAGGCAGAAATTGGAATAATATGTCTCCCAGCCCTGGAATGCCAAGGAGAGAGGCATGAGCAGATTCTCCCTCAAGGGCTCCAGAAAGAAACAAACCTGCCCACACCTCGATGGCAGACTTCTGCTCTCCTGAACTGTGAGAAAAATGTCTGGATTTTTTTCTTTTTTTTTTTGAAATGGAGTCTCGCACTGTTGCCTGGGCTGGACTGCAGCTGCGTGATCTTGGCTCACTGCAACCTCTGCCTCCCGGGTTCAAGCAATTCTCCTGCCTCAGCCTCCCAAGTAGCTGGGATTACAGGCACCTGCCACCACGCCCAGCTAATTTTTTTTGTATGTTTAGTAGAGATGGAGTTTCACTATGTTGACCAAGCTGGTCTCAAACTCCTGACCTCATGATCCACCTGCCTCGGCCTCCCAAAGTGCTGGGATTACAGGCGTGAGCCACCACTGTCTGTCTGTTGTTTTAAACCACCGAGTTTGTGGTGATTTGTTTCGGCAGCCTAGATAAACGAATATACTGTCTTAATTCCTTGCAATTCTATCTAGTTATTAAAATTTTTCTCAAATGCCACTTTTTCCATCAAGTTTTTTTCCTACTGGTTTGCCCCAACTAACAGTTGAATGATGTATGTGATCTCTCCTTTCTTTGACCTTTATTTGTGACTCTTCTGGAGTATTACATTTTACCTTGCATTTGTCATGTGTATTCTGTTTACCAGACTGCGAACTTTTGGTATTTTTAATATAACTTATTCACAGTCATCTTTTTCATGTAGCAGAGTTTCTAGCACTTTCTTAGCCTCAGTTCTATCAAAAGCAAAACTTGAAGGAAACAAAGAAATATGTGTGAATAGTTTTAGGAATGTGGTGCATAAAAGCTGCTCAATAAAGGTATAGATAGGAAAAACACTCAATAAAATGTTTGTTGAAGGAATTTATAAGTAAAAATCCCTGGAGGACAGGCATCTTGCCTAATTAGTATAATTCCAGTGCCTAGCATAATTATTGATGCATATAACATGTCTTCAATAGATATTGGATGAATGAATGAATGAATGATGAGTGAGGTCAGTTCAAGGGACTTTACCCAGTACGAGAACTTAGTTTCATGATTGTCCTCAGCTCTACTGAAATATACCCTCCCCAATGGTCAGAGAGGAATAATAATATCAAAACTCCTAATAGATATGATCCTCTCTAAATTGCTATTATGTTAATGTGATTGTAATGTTCACAGTCAAATTTACATGTGTCAAATTATCACATCTGATTGATTCATTCTATGGATAAAATGAAAAGCTCATTGTTCACTTATTTTTATTTGCTCCCTATCTTTAATCAAAATTCTGACTTGTGAATTTTGAGAGGTGAAATTGAGATCCCAAGTGAGCTGCCCAAGGTCACACAGGTAGAAAACAGCACAGCCAGAATTTAAAATTAGATTTACCCAATTCCAAAACTCACACTGTTTCACTATTCCAAGCTGACTTGGCTTCAAATCATTTGACTTTTCCTGACCTCAAAATCCCCCACTCACCAGCTCAAGTTGATTGCTTTATTTTCATCATCCTGCTAGCATTGAATTGTTTCTAGGCTTCCCATCATCTTGTGATAGGAATGCCACCCATTTATGCTGTGCTGACCTCCGTCTGGTCCTCGTCAATGTGATTTTTCCTTCATCATCTTTTCAGGGTACTTGCCCTTTCTTTGCCACCTTCCAACACCATATGGCACATTCTTATGCCACATGGCTTCCATACATCCTGCCTCCTTATGCTCTTCATTCTCTTAATTCCCTTTATATGCACTTTGACAATTTTTCCCAGCTCTTGGATTTCTGATCTCTACTTTCATCCCAGGTTTCACTGCCATGCCCTGTTCTTTCTCATTTCATGGCAGTCTATACAGTTATGATTGCAACATATGTCTATAATTCCTTCCCAGTACTGGGAACATCCATCACTCTGCTGACACCACATAAATTCTGTGCATACATTTCAGATTTGAGAGGAAGGGAGAACAATTTCATCCAAAATGAGCTGACATTGCTTCACAAGTTGATTTGGGGGCCCACCAACCCTCTACAAAGTGGCATCATATGAATGTACAAAGAATTCTGAGACAAAGATTTTTATTGAATTTCTAGAGATTAACTCACATACATATACACAAATAGAATCACACATACAAAACACATATGTCATTTTTCTTTTGTTTCCAAATTTATATTATACATTTGTAAATACTGAAATGTTTAAATGAACAATGAACATCCATATGCCCAACATCTAAATTCAATAACTGTTAACTTTTGCCACATTTGCTTAATGTAGCTATAAATGTGTTTGTATTTTTCAAATAAACTATGTGAAAATCAATGAAAGACATCAAGATGCTTCAGGATGTATCTCCTAAAGAATGAGGACATGTTCATTTACAGTCATACTATTCCATTATCATATGTAAGAAGTTAGCAACAATTCCTTAGTAACATCAAATAGAGGTACATATTCAAATTTCTTCCAGTTGTTCTTAAGTGTATTCTATAACTTTAAAAATGTCATAATCAGGAGGCTAAGGCAGAAGAATCCCTTGAACCCCGGAGGTGGAGGTTGCAGTGAGCCGAAATGGCACCACTGCACTCCAGCCTGGGCAACAGAGGCAGACACCGTCTAAAAAAAAAAAAAAAAAAAAAAAAAAAATTCAGGATCAATAAACTTTCATATAGTGCATTTGGGTATGTTGTCTTTTTAGTGTCTTTTCATTTACAGTAATAGTCTTCCTGCCTGTTTTTTATGTCTAGACATGACCAAACAAGGCTGATTCTCTTGTAAAATATGTCTCATTCTGAATCTTGTGTTGTCACATAATTTATTTCTCCATCCCTTTATTTTCTGTAAATTGTAACTTATGTTTAAAGTATTGATTAAGTTCTTGCTAACATTTTTTGAAAGAGTATTTCCTAGATGATTATATGTACTTCAAATTGCCTCACATCAGGGGACATATAATATTAGGTCTGTCCCACTATTTGATCTCTTGGTTAGGGTGGGGAAAGCCAGATGTCTCCATTGTAAAGTTGCACTTTTCCCATTGCAATTGGCAAGTAGTCTGTGAACTGACACTTTGGCAGAGTGTGAATTACCTATTCCCCTGACTGCCTTTCCCATAATGATTTTAGCATCCACTGGTGATCCTTCCTGAATTAATTACTGTATTGAGGGTTAGAAAATGTTGATTTTTCTAATTCTGTCATTCATTCTAGATAGAATTAGTACCTGGCCTTGCTCTATAAAGAAAAACTTATTATCAACTAGGATAAAACTATATTTCATCTAAATAAAAGGCAGAATAGGTACTTATTAGTTCTCTTTAATTACCAGTATTTAAAGGATTGTTATAATCATCATCTCCAATTGAGGCTAATGAGCTTCCTCCTCCTTTCTTTCCTTTTAGCCTTGTGGATTTTATTTATTCTATCATTATAATCATTAAAGTCATGATTCTTATCCCTCTTCAAATTATTCGAATTTTGGCCAGTGGGACCTCCTTCAAGCTGGCTTCTGTTTCCTTTTGACACAACTACATTAGACTTTGAATGTTTCCTTACCTTTTGGCACAAGGTGCTCAGACTCCCTTTGAGCTTTTCTTCTCGGGATTATTTTAGCAAGAAAATTTACTAATTTTTATGTTTAGATGAAAACAAAGAACACTGTGCCCATAATTCATAGCAGGTCATTCCAAAAATAAGCCTAATATAACACAAATACATTAACCCCAGAAATGAAAGAAAGATGTTCAGAATCATAACCTAATTTTCTGTTTCATTCCACCGATGAGAAATAAGCATATAAAGGAGACAGAAAGAGAAAATGACATGACTCCTGGACCATACCCATGGTGTACTGATATGTACAAGCAAACAAGAAAGAGTGGAGAGGTACCAGCACCACTATAAATTTAAAAGCGTGAATTACAAGAAAATATCAAATGTCATACTTTAACATTTATAAGGTAGGCTACAACATTTATGAAAGATGTTTCTTAACTTACCACCATGCCAAAATTTAATATTTAAGGAAAATAATAGTAATGCTAGTTGAATATTGGTTTGGTCATAGCCAAAATCATATGGAAGCAAAGTAAAAATTTGATATGCTAAACCACAGTGAAATATCTAATATTATATATAATATCAGATGAGTGCCTTGAAAATAAGTATTCTCTACAAATAAACACCAGTAATGAAATTCCTACAATTTGTCATCAATGTCGGAATCTAGAATGACCCTTAGACAATTCAGTAAATTCAGAGCTTGTACCCGCACAGTCTTTCAAAAGTCTATACTAGCCTCAGTGAGAATCCTGGTAACATTTGAGTCTGTTTATCATACCAGGGCTTCCACACACAAAAAAAGCCTCACAAAAGAGCACAGGCATCCTACAAAGGTTAAGTGAACTGCAGGAGTTTATAATGAAAACATTTAGACATTCCCAGAACAAAATAAAATTAATGGATCACTCATGTAGTTGGAATTCAGAGAAGCAGAGCTCACACAACTCCAAACAGATGTTAATAAGGGTAATGCCAAAGAGAAGATGTGCCAGCTTGCTTTTCAGGAACAGTGATTATTTTGGTCACTAACACCATAGCTTTGTGGTGAAATACTTTAATAGGTTAAAACAGTGCTACTTCTTTTCTTTCCTCTAGAAAGAGGTAAGATGGACAATATCTACCACATTTCAGACATATTTATCCTCTTATACACACATGTATTGCTCCACCCAATTTTAAGAAAGAGTATCAGGCAAACATACTTGTCTGTTGTCATATTCTTTGAAACAGCAACTACTTCTACCAGAGGTAGTTCCTCAGGGCTTTAAGAGCATCTGTTACACAGCTGGAGGGAGAGGCTTACAGCTATTGAGCTGTGCACAGGACCCTTTCACAACTCTAAGTTTTGCCATTAGTTAAGGACCATTTTTTCACACAAGGTATTCATAATGCATGGGCAGATAAAGGCCTGCTTTCCACTGTGTTTGAGATGGGGAAGAACAATGCCCAGGCACTTTTTTCCTTTCTGTTAATGGCACTTAAATGTGTGTGTGTGTGTGTGTGTGTGTGTGTGTGTGTGTGTGTGTGCGTGTGTGGCGGGGCAGGGGGTGGCCAAGTCCCCTTTGAGTGTCTGATGAAAACTACGGGCTCTCTCCCTGGAAAAATGCACAATACTTTGAGTGCAATTTGACGGTGTTTATTGCTCCCCCGAAGTCCATCCTTGGACAGCTGTGGACTCTAGGAGCTCTGAGAAGGAAGCCTCCACCCACACAGCCAAGGCTGCTAAGCATAAAAATGGAGTGAAGCACAGCACTCCACTCAACATTTTACCGAAAGAGAACGTATTCCTGTGTTGCTGTCACATAAATGCAACTAAATTTTTATCTCAGCTTTTTAAAAATTCAAATGAAGAGCCAAGAATAAGTCAATGATAAAGTTTGTGGCAATCCTAGGCATTTCCACAGCTTCCAAAGTAGTGTGATTATGAAAGAGTTATAATAAATTTTAAAAAAAACTGATAACAAGAAATTTCAGCCTGGAAAAGACAGTGGCATAAACCAGATTTCTTAAAGGCTACTACATTTCCCATGTCATTCTAGTTAGTAATGGATTAGAAACAGCTCTTTGTGATAATATAAGATCTTGATTTCTTCCCTAGGAGTTAGTTGTTTCTTTTCCTGGTAATTTAGGAAGACATTATTATGTGCAACTGCTAATACCATTAGTTTTTAAGTTAAGAGAAGTTTAGTGGAGATTTATGAAATTCCACGATGACTGTCCATGCTTAAAGGTAATCTCTCCTCTAAAGTTGAAATTATTGATGCTTGTTGGGTGCCTGGTTCAAGGGCTCATTTGTTTTTAATCTCAGGCTATTTTATGAATTGATTTTGCTGTGCCTGGACACTTATGAGGAGCCAAGAAAGAATATTTATCTCAGCAAGTTTTCTTTCCAGAAAATCCCACCTGATAACGAGCCCTTCATAGTGCTTTTTACCATGACCTTCAAGGCCTTTGCAATCTGCCCTCCAGGTATCACCAGCTTCATCTCTTATGATCACCCTCCTCAGATCCCTTACCATTTCTTGCAGGGCCCTGCATCACTGTCTTTTACCACGCTTTGCTAGTTGCCTGAAATGCCGTTTTCTTTTCTTATATCTAATGAAGAGCTACTTGTTCTTCAAAGTCCAACTAGGCTTGTCTCTCCACTGAGAAGCCTTCCCCTACTTGCTCAGGCACACACAGTCCCCTGTGTTATCCACTGCCCTAGCTCTTTATTGGAAGAAAGGAAGGAGGGAGGAAAGAAAAACAAATGAATGCTGTGAAAGCCACATGAGTAAAGATCATGCTTGTGTTTTCATCTATGTGGTTGTAATGCTTACTACAGGGCCTGGTGTTTGACAAATAATTATTATAATTAATTAATTACTCCAATGCATTTTTTATTCTTTTTAAATCAAAATTTATAATTAGATATTTACTTTTTTATTTAGAAATTTAACATAGATTTATCCTGTTAACCCATAAATGCCATGAGGGGTATATTTTTTAAATTTATTTAACAGCTTTATTGAGATATAATTGATACACAAAGAACTGCACATATGTAATGTGTACAATATGATAGGTTTGGACGTATGCAAATACTCACATGCCATCACCATAATCAAAGTAACACATCTAACACCTTCCTAAGTTTCCTTGTGTCCTTTTGCTTTTTTGTTGTTTGTTTGTTTTGTGGTAAGAACACTTAATATAAGATCTATCCTCCTCAAATCTTTTGAAGTACACAATACCCTATTGTTAACTTTAAACACTTTGTTGTACAGCAGACCTTGAGAACTTATTCATCTAGCATAACTGAAACTTTATACCCACTGAACAACAACTCTCCATTTACCTCTCCCTCTAGTTTCTGTAAACCACTGTTGTATTCTCTGCTTCTTTGAGTTTGACTATTTTAGAAACTTCATATAAGTAGAATAATGCAGTATTTGTGCTTCTGTGATGCTATTTAGCTTAGCAAAATGCCCTAAAGATTCATCCATATTGTCACAGATGGCAGACTTTTTTCCCTTTTTAAGGCTGAGTAATATTCCATTTTATGTAAATACCACATTGCTTTATCTGTTCATCTGTTGATAGACACTTGTGTTGTTCCATGTATCTTGGCTATTGTAAATAATGCTGCAGTGAACATAAGAGTGCAGGTATTTTTTCTGGATTCTGATTTCCTTTCTTTGGGATGTATACCCAGAAGTGGGATTGCTGGATAATACAGTAGTTCTATCATTAATATTTGAGAAAACTCCATACTCTTCTCCATAGTGACTGCACCATTTTGCATTTTCACCAACAGTGTACAAGCATTTCAATTTGTCCACATCCCCAACACTTTATGTGTGTGTGTGTGCACGTATGTGTGGGCACACACCCAGGCTGGAGTGCAGTGATGTGATTATGGCTGCAGTAAGCCATGGTCACACCATGATCACACATCCTAGGCTTAGGTGATCTTTCTGAGTAGCTGGGAATAGAGGCATGTGTCACCACGCCTGAATAATTTTTGTATTTTTGGTAAAGACAAGGTTTTGCCATGTTGCCAGGCTGGTCTCAAACTCCTGAGCACAAGTGATCCACCTGCCTCAGTTTCCCAAAGTGTTGGGATTATAAGCGTGAGCCACCGCGCCTGGCCCCCAACACTTTTTATCTTTTTTTATCTTAATACTAGCCATCCTAACAGGTGTGAGTTGTAATCTCGTTGTTTTGATTTGCATTTCCCAGATATTCCAAAGTATTTCAAAGTGCCTTTCACCTCTTCAAAGCAAAATTCATATTTTAAATACCAAATGCATAGTGGGAATAAATGTGAGAGTTCTGTGGAAAATGTGGAGTCTCATGTTATTTTATTTTGGTTTTCAGAAGGCAGCATAATATTGTGATTAGGATTTCGGGCTCTAGAGTCAGACACCAAAAATTGATCTAAGTTACTAGAGCAGTCTGTAATAACAGAACCAGACTTATAAAATCTATGTGAGGATTAAGTGAGATGATACACATAACAGCCTTGTCCACGGTGCATAGCAAAGAGTTAATGAAAATTTAGCTAGAAGTGATGACAAAGGTGGTGGTGGAGGTTATAGTGGTAATATTTATTTAAAACAATTACAAGGCAGCTGTTTTAATTTCTTAGAATAATCTCTAGCCCAATGATTGTACAAATATTGCAATGGATTGTTTTTTTCTTCAAATGTTTGTAGCATTTAGTCTTTAACATGAGTGAATAATGAGAAATGAAGATTGTTATCTTATTTGTAAGAATAGGCAGGCTCTAGAGTAAAACATTGCCTTGTCCTTTCAACCAAGAAAAAAAGAAGAATAAAAGTTTCTGTGTACCAAGGGGCTAAAAGTGTTATAGCAAAAGCATTTAGGGGGTACAGTGGGTGCATAATGAAAAGGATGGTGGCTTCTTTATTATCAATGAAACAAAAACATATCCATAACCATAAATTATGAAATATGAAGAATATTTGCCAAATACTGTGAAACTTGGACCAAAAGAGAAATAGTACTGACATCTATTCCTAGATTCTTTAGGCAGGAAGAGATTTCTTAAAATTAAGTGTCCAAGGTCCTAAAAGCCCACACATTAAACTTTTGATTAAGGCAATAAAATAGAAGGTTTTAGAAAGGTCTTAGAAAAAGAGGAGAATGTTCCTACAGTAATCAAGTTGATAAACAATTTATCAGGAGAGATGGGATTAAAGTACACCTCATACTAATATATCTTTTTAACGATGTATTATATAATATTATAACATTTATAATTACATAAAATATCTGCTGGAGGTATAATAAAGGAAGAAGGGAAAACAGTGAAAATAAGACTATAGATCAGAGAGCATATTACCTAAGGGCTATAAGCCACTCCAACTTCCTGAAGGGGAAAAGACTGAAGATGATAGGCAATCAGGACAAAGTAATGACAAATTTGGTTACAGGGCATGGAATAACACAAACTTAATTTAAATCTGGGTATTAACCAAGCTAAATCGATTGAATTTTCCTCTGACTTTAACTGGCAAATAAGTATTCTGAGTTAAATACTCATTTAAAGATTCATTTCTACTACCTAGTAGGTAGAAAGGAAACAATAGTGGGAGGCATGGCAGAAATACCAGGCTGGGGAGGGAGGAGGAATAAATACATGCAAAAAGCAAATAATCTCAGGATACAAAATCAATGTGCAAAAATCACAAGCATTGCTATGCACCAACAATAGAGAGCCAAATCATGAGTGAACTCCCATTCACAATTGCTTCAAAGAGAATAAAATATCTAGGAATATAACCTATAAGGGATATGAAGCACTGCTTCAAGGAGAACTACAAACCACTACTCAAGGAAATAAGAGAGGACACAAACAAATGGAGAAACATTCCATGCTCATGGACAGGAAGAATCAATATCGTGAAAATGGCCATACTGCCCAAAGTAATTTATAGATTCAATGCTATCCCCATCAAGCTACCATTGACTTTATTCACAGAGTTAGAAAAAACTACTTTAAATTTCATATGGAACCAAAAAAGACCCATATAGCTAAGACAATCCTAAGCAAAAAGAACAAACCTGGAGGCATTATGCTACCTGACTTCAAACTGTACTGCAAGGCTACGGTAACCAAAACAGCACGGTACAAGTACCAAAACAGATATATAGACCAGTGGAAGAGAACAGAGGCCTCAGAAATGACAACACACATCTACAACCATCTGATCTTTGACAAACCTGACAAAAACAAGCAACGGGGAAAGGATTCCCTATTTAATAAATGGTGTTGGAAAAACTGGCTAGCCATATTCAGAAAACTGAAATTGGACCCCTTCCTTACACCTTATACAAAAATTAACTCAAGATGGATTAAAGACTTAAACATAAAACCTAAATTCATAAAAACCCTGGAACAAAACCTAGGCAATACCATTTAGGACATAGACATGGGTAAAGCCTTCATGACCAAAACACCAAAAGCAATGGCAACAAAAGCCAAAATTGACTAATGGGATCTAATTAAACTAGAGAGCTTCTGCACAGCAGAAGAAACTATCATCAGAGTGAACAGACAACCTACAGAATGGGAGAAAACTTTTGCAATCTATCCATCTGACAAAGGGCTAATATCCAGAATCTACAAGGAACTTAAACAAATTTACAAGAAAAAAACAAACCCATCAAAAAGTGGGTGAAGAATATGAACAGACACTTCTCAAAAGAAGACATTTATGTGGCCAACAAACATATCAAAAAAAGCTTATCATCACTAGTCATTATAGAAATGCAACTCAAAACCACAGTGAGATACCATCTCATGCCAGTTAGAATGACGATCATTAAAAAATCAGGAAACAGCAGATGCTGGAAAGGATGTGGAGAAATAGGAATGCTTTTACACTGTTGGTGGGAGTGTAAATTAGTTCGTCCATTGTGGAAGACAGTGTGGAGATTCCTCAAGGATCTAGAACTAGAAATAAAAATTTGACCCGGCAATCGCATTACTGGGTATATACCCAAAGCATTAGAAATCATTCTACTATAAAGACACATGAGCATGTATGTTTACTGCAGCACTATTCACAATAGCAAAGACTTGGAACCAACCCAAATGTCCATCAATGATAGACTGGATAAAGAAAATGTGGCACATATATACCATGGAATACTATGCAGCCATAAGAAAGAATGAGTTCATTTCATTTGCAGTGACATGAATGAAGCTGGAAGCCATCATCCTCAGCAAACTAGCACAGGAACAGAAAACCAAAGACTGAAAGTTCTCACTATATGTGGGAGTTGAACAATGAGAATTCATGGACACAAGGAGGGGAACATCACACACTGGGGCCTGTTGGGGAGTGGGGTGCTAGGGGAGGGATAGCATTAGGAGAAATACCTAATGTAGATGACAGGTTGATGGGAGCAGCAAGCCACCATGGCACGTGTATACCTATGTAACAAACCTGCACATTCTGCAGATGTATCTTAGAACTTAAAGTATAATTTTCAAAAAGCAAATAAATTAGCAAATATAAGTATTACACCTAGAAATAGAGAAAGAGTTGAGAAAAAGTTATTCGACATTTCAGTTATATCTTTCTAACAACAACAACAAAAATGATTCAATTGGAAAAAAAAAGAAAAAGAAGAAGATTTAAAAAATCAGTAGCAGGAAGCAAAAAAAAAACTGATAAAACTCAGAAAAGAAACGAACATAATGATTAAAAGATAACAGAAATACAGAAACATTGATTAAACAATAAAGACATGAAGAAGAGACAGAAATAAAAATATGAAATGCAAAATAAAAAACTATAAGAAGAATTAAGGTGAAAATGATAAATATGAATTAAAAGGAGATTACATTTCTTGAAAACCAAAGACAAAATGGATGTTTTAAATGTAACAGATATAATAGGAGAAAACTTATGAAATAAAGCACTGAATCTGAAACTTGAAAGGCACACTAACCTTATTGAGAATTCAGTGAATTTCCAAATTTTGAGGATAAATAAATAACTTTTGAAAAGTGATTAAAAAGAGTCACAAGCAGGAAAAACATTACAAATTCTCACAAACCCATTTCTAGAAGACAGTGGAACTATGTCTACAAATATCTGAGTACAATTATGACCAAAGAATTTTAGAATTCTGAAAGTTTTCTTTCAGACAAGGTCAACAGACTAATATTATGACACATGCGGAAGTTCAGGGAAAACTGTACCTCTAACCTTATTGAAGAAAAAAAATTGGCCGGGTGCCGTGGCTCACGCCTGTAATCCCAGCACTTTGGGAACCCGAGGCAGGCAGATCATGAGGTCAGGAATTCGAGATCAGCCTGGCCAATATGGTGAAACCCCGTCTCTGCTAAAAATATAAAAATTAGCTGGGCATGGTGGCGAGCAACTGTAATCCCAGCTACTCGGGAGGCTGAGGCAAGAGAATCACTTGAACCTGGGAGGCAGAGGTTGCAGTGAGCTGAGATCGCCCCATTGCACTCCAGCCTGGGCAACAAGAATAAAACTCCATCAAAAAAGAAGAAAACAAAAGAAAAGAGAGGGGAGGGGACAGGAGGAGAGGGGAGGATCAGTCTCGGGTGAAATCTAGCCAACCAAGTAATATACCAAAATAAAAAGCTGAGGTAGGAAGATTCCATAGTGAAAATATTGGCAGTGAGCACTAAATCATATTAAATATAGAACTAAAGACTAAGTAACTGTGGACTTATGGTCAAAGAACAGAATAAAGATGTTATAAATCTTGATCATGTAGAAATAGTAATATTGCTAACAAAATTCGGAAGTTCTGAAAGAGAAATTATAGGAAAAAATAAGTATCTATTTTATCAGCTATAGTGGAAATAAGTAAATGTTATTGCCAACTGAAAATATAATTAAAATAATGATTTCTTACTCGATTAATATTTTAATTCTAGAGTTTTATCTTTTAACAATTGTATGATTTGTCTATGTATAAAATACATAATACACACATCTACCTACATACAAAGGTTTTAGAATAGATATGTTCTAGGTCACTTGCATTTCTATATAAGTTTTATCATCAATTTGGTAATTTCAACAAAAAGGTCTGCTGGAGTATTTATTAGACTGCTTTAAATTTATAGATAGATTGAGGAGAATTGACATCTTAACTATATTGTCTTTTATCCTATCAGCATGGTATATCTCTCCAATTATTTAGATTTAATTTAATATCAGAATAATTGTTTTTTAACTTCTTTATATTTTATCGCCCTCCAGCGCAGTCTTGCTCATAATGGATACTCAGGAAATATTTACTCAGTGTAATCGACATCCCCAAAACCAAAATATTTATTCAGGAATAATAAATCTGTAGGTAGAGATAAGAGTAAGGAAAAGATAGGTAAAGATACAGGTAAATATATTGTTTCAACATCAATTTAAAGTTCAAAGGTCTACTGCTTTTGCACCATTTAAAGTTCGAAAGAGCATTTATTTTTATTTAGCCAGCAAATCTCCCACTGGAATTCCATATCTTATCTCCACCACACATATAATTATCACTGAATTAATACTTGTTGAATGAATAGCCTTTACACTTAACTCTTGAGTATCTGTCCCACACTGTTGTGTCATTAAACCTGATTTGTTTTCAAGAAGGAAGCAGATCTTCTACAAATGCTTGCTGAAACTGCACATGAAACACTATTCTGCAAACATCTCAGGAATAGTGTTGTGAGGATGTTACTCAAAGAACATGACATTTAAACGCAGAAGCCCTGACAACGAAGACCTGAAAAATTGATGAAACTATGGTTGAGTCATAGAAAATGATAGTTATGTAACTACAGGGTCTTCAAAAAACAGAGTTGAGAAAAGAGGAGTGGGGCTGGAAAAGCGGGGAGGAGGAAAGTTTAAACATTTGAGAGGTAATGGAAGGAAATGAACAAATAATGATGAACATTAGTAGTTATAAAATAAATGCACTTGGAGAACTACTGATTGGGTTTATAAAACTATATTGTAACATAGAACTATGTAAACATTCTTCTATATATATCATAATAAAGTGGTCAAGACATTAACAACAGGGTATTGTCCTGCTTTTCTTTAATGTTAAATCCAGGATGCCCTTAACAACCAGCTGGTGTGCTTTTCTGAAATGACTAACTGGTGTTAAGAACACAGTCTTTTATTTTAGGACAGTGCATTTCTCTTTAGACATTAGTGTGCTGAACCTTACTATCACATATTTGAAACTCTAACCCACTAAGTTCATTGTCCCTGATTAAAACATTAATAATGCTACAACAATATAATTGCGTTGAAGTCATTGTTTATTATAGAAAAAAATGAGCAGGTAACATGGGCATTTCAAGAATAATGAGTATCTCACTCACACAAAATAGGCAGGAGGGTTCAACAGATCTGCTGGACTGATCTGGTGTGAAATAATTGCATTGATGACTTTCTTCAGGTTGTCATCACCAAATATCACCTGGCAATTATTTTGAACAGCTGGCTGCTGTTATTGTGCATCTATTTATAAAGCTGTTCTCTTCAACAAAGCTGAGGTCTTATAAGCATCTGTCTGCAGCCAGTTTTTGTTTCTCATGGAAAGATGATTTTTTGCAGACCTTAGTTCTTGTCAGCCTTTCCCCCTTCCCCTCCAATATTCAACATCCTTTTCTGGATCTTCTTTATTTATACATCATTTCTATTAACAGATCTGTCCCATCCAACCAAAATGAAAACAACCCTGAATTAATTAAGCCATGACTGGCTTCTGTCATATCATAAAACAAATGAGATTATGTCTTATCCCTGTGCTTACAAAGTCTACTTCCAAACACATATGGGATGACAGCAATAGTTCTTCAACTTCTGATTTCCTCTTGTAGAATTTCATGATTTTATGTTATGTTTTTATAGATGCAATTAAATTAAAAGAAATAGAAGTCATTGAAAAACTGCTTCAAATTAAAGAATAACATTTCTGGAAGAATTACCATAGAATATTTCAGCTTAAAAATATACTGTTTAGGTGCATATCCTAAGAAAGATTAAACAAATATGAGAAGGAGATGACAGCTTGGTGGTGGCCCTTTTTTCTCTGAGGACACCCGAGCATCTGTTATAGCTGTGGTCATTTGCTGATACTATTTGAAAGATAAAGCTAAGAAAAGAAATGTCTCATGAAAAATGTCCAGAAATATATAAGTAATGGGAGATCTGCTAAATCAGCACTGTCGAATAGAACATTCTGCAATGTAAATACTTCATATCTGCCAGTAGCCATATGCGGCTATTGAACACCTTAAATACTATTAGCGTAACTGAGGAACTAAACTTAAGTTTCCATTTACCTAATTTTATTTATTTATTTATTTATTTATTTTTTTGAAACATAGTCTCACTTTGTCTCCCAGGCTGGAGTGCAGTGGCTCGATCTTGGCTCACTGCAACCTCTGCCTTCTGTGTTCAAGCAAGTCTCCTGCCTCAGCCCCCCAAGTAGCTGGGATTACAGGTGCACACCACCATGCCTGGCTAATTTTTGTATTTTTAGTAGAGATGGGTTTTCACCATGTTGGCCAGGCTGGTCTTGAACTCCTGACCTCGTGTGATCTGCCCGCCTCCCAAAGTGGTGGGATTACAGGCATGAGCCATCGCCCCTGGCCCCAGCCCTTTAATTTAAATGTAAAAAGTCATATGTACCTAGTGGCTACTGTATTTCCAGCTCTATGTAATAAGCTGTAATCCCATGAACAATCGTAAATAGTGATTTAATGTTTAAGATTAGCAAATAAGCCAAATTTTTAAAATGCATATAAGAAAACATTAGAGGAGCTTGTTTTTATTTATTTTACTCACAATAAAGTATGTTATTGTTATATCTAGTCTTTTCTGTTCTATTATTTCACCCCTTTTTAAAAGCTACATTAGTGAGATAGTTACAGAATTTGGAGGTTGAATGAAACCAAATAAAAAAAAACCCAACTCCATTTTATATATGAGTAGAATGACTTCCAAAGAGCTTTGAAATGACTTCCCTAAGGTCACCTGGCCTTGTCAGAAGCAAGGTTAAAACTAACATCTTTTTGAAGGAAATCCTGCCATTTGCAAAAAACATAGATGAACCTGGAGGACATTATGCTAAATGAAATAAGTCAGACACAGAAGGACAAATGCTACATGATTCTACCTACATGTCGAATCTGAAATAGTCAAATTTAGAAGCAGAGAGTGAAATAGTGGTTGCAGGGGCTGGTGGGAGGAAGAAGTGGGAGGTATTAGTCAATAAGTACAAAGTTTTAGTGATACAAGTTGAAAAGTTCTAGAGAGCTACTGAACAACATTGTGCCTATAGTGAGTAATACTGTATTATCTACTTTGCTAAGAGGGTAGATCTTCTGTTAAGAGCTGTTATCACATTAATGCTAATAAATAAATAGGGAGGCAGGGGGAACATTTTGTAGGTGATGGTTAGGTTTATGGCATAGATTGTGGTGATGGTTTCATGAGTATGTACTTAATCTCCAAACTCATCAAGTTGTATACATTAAATATGTACCGATTTTTATATGCCAAAAATACAACTAACTTATTTTTCTAGATAAATATTGTTTTGTTTTGGTGAAAATATATATAATATAAAATTTAACATTTTGACCATTTTAAGTGAACAATTCAGTGGAATTAAATAGATTTTATTTAAATATACATTTAAGTACCAAATGGTTTTTAAATGGTTGTGCATCGTTGTGCAACCATCACCAACCACTATCGACTTCCAGATTTTTGGATTCTGTGGATTGTAAAGAGTCAGTGGGAGGGATTTCCAAAAACAAATTTTAGCTACTTTAAAATTTTACCTAGTAGAATACACAAATGGAGACAGAAAATAGAATAGAGGTTACCAGGGGCTGAGAACAGAAAAAAAATGGAAAAACTGACACCTTTGAACCTCTCTCAAATATTCTTTCTTTCCCAGAGCTAAGTTGTTCAATGGCTGTAACTTTTTTTAAAAATAGAATACTCTGTTTCACTATCACAAATATTTTATTTTTAATTGTATATCCTATGTGTACTAATAATAATGGTAATTCTGGTTAGTGAATATTAATATTTAATATGGGAAAGACATTGCTTTTGGATATACTGTTTGATTAAGACCTCATAACAAGCCTTTGAGGTAGATTTCAGTATTATTCCTATTTTATAGGTGAGAAAACTGAGGCACAGGGAAGCTAAGTAAGTTTCCCATAGTCACAAACCTAGGAAATAGCAGAAGAGTTATCTGTAACTACCTGAGGACTATAGGTTGATAATTACTATTACTTACACTAATTGTTCCACTGTGCAATTATAGTCTCCTGCAATCTGGTGTCACTCTTGCCTACCCAGTCTGTCACCTGCTGCTAAACAACTCTGCAATAGACATTGAACAGACTGGTCAGCCTTTCATTGTTCATAGATATCTCCTGTGCATTCCAGGCTTTGTTCTTGTTGCTTCCTCCCTTCCCATTCACTCATCAGCCAGCTCCTGTGTACTTCAGCCAGTGCTCTCTAATGAGTTTGCTCTTATCAAGGTACAAATGAACTCCAAGTTAACATACCCAATGGATGCTTCCTATTCACCCCTTATTAGCTCTCTCAGAAGCACTCAATGGTGTTGATCACTCCCTTCTATTTAAGTAGTTGACTCTCTGGTTTTTGTGATAACGTTAACTTCTATTTTTTTACTGCTATCTTTGGCTTTTCCTTGGATGCTTCATTTACTGGCTTTTTCTGCTCTATCTGACCCTTAAATATTGCTGTTTCTCAGAGTCCTTTCTCATTCTTTCTGCAATCCTTAGAGAACCTCATCCTTCTCCACTCCTTTAAATACCAGCTTGATGCTTCTGACTCCCAAATTTAATCCTCAATCCAAGTTTTCCTTAGTCTTGTGCATACATCTCTCTATCTGATATTTCTATTTGGTAGTTTTTCAAGCACCACAGATTTAAAACAATTTGAGGGGTTTCCTTCAACCAAAATTTTCCCTAGTCTTTTCTATTACAGTATTTGGTGCCACCTAAAAGGACTCCCAGATAAAATATGTTGTAAGAGCCAGTTTTTCTCTCCCCTACTCAGCTCAAATTGCCCCAGTTATACTGAAATAGACCCCAAACTCATTCTTTCTTCCCCCATCCTGGTCCAAATCATAACCACACCTTTCCTGGAGCTATCTCAATGATATTTCAAACAGGTCTCTCCTGGCCTTATTTTTCCCCTAAATCTCTCTTCTATGTAGATACCATATTGATATTTTTAAAATATATGTCATATCATCATTTTCCTTGCTTAAATCTCTTAAATGTTACACTGAAAATGAATTAGGAACTTCTTAATTTCATCTTGTCTTCAATTTCATTTTCACCTATCATGTACTACTCGTTCCCTCAACCATGGTAGTCCAGCCACACTGGCCTTCTTTCTCTACCGCAAACATTTTAAGGGCCTTCTCATGTGGGAGCATTTGTATATGCTGTTTCCTATGTCTGAAATGCTTTTGTGTGGGTTCTTCTCAGGGCTAGCTCTTTTTCCTTTTTTAGTTCTCAGATAAAATATCTCCACTGTGGAAAGGCCTTCGCTGAACATCCTATCTAAAAGGGTCAATTCTGTTGTTCTCTATCAAAATACACTGTTGTCTTGCTCATGGCCTTTTGCATTTTGTAATTATTTCTTTCTTTCTTTTTAGTAAATGATAAGCTTCAGAGAAAGCAGAAGCAATGTTTTGTTTTTCTGCTGAAGACCCAGCACCTAGGAGAGTGCATTGCACAGAGGAGGTTCTCAGCAAACATTAGTTGAATGTGTTTGAAAAAATAAAATAAATCACATAAAATAGTAGAGACATTATTTTCAGGCATTGTTCAGGCATTAAAATTTGGGCACCCTTGCTCCACTTAGGGGTGAGTCTTTTTGTGGGGGAAGGAACTGTGTGAACAATAACATAAAACCCCTGAGATTATTTTGCTCTTTATATCCTCCAGAGCTTGCACAATAAATGCACTGCATTAGCCAGTTTTCATGCTGCTGATGAAGACATACCCGAGCCTGGCAATTTCCAGAAAAAAAAAAAAGAGGCTTATTGGACTTACAGTTCCACGTGGCTGGGGAGGCCTCACAATCATGGTGGAAGGAGCAAGTCACATCTTACATGGATGGCATCAGGCATAAAGAGAGGGCTTGTGTGGAGAAACTCTCATTTTTAAAACCATCAGGTCTCATGAGACTCATTCACTCAAGAATGGCACAGGAAAGACCCACCCCCATGATTCAATCATATTCTACCAGGTCCCTCCCACAACACATGGGAATTATGGGAGCTAGAAGATGAGATTTGGGTGGGGACACAGAGCCAAACCATATTATGCACACTGAGTATTTACGTAATTGAAATATGCAAAATAGACTTTAAAATTCACTTTTATATATGCCCTCGAATCATCCATATTAAGGACTAGAGGGTCATCCATTTAAGCATATTTTTTGTTAAAGCTTTTCAGTGTTTTTAAGAGGGTTTTAAGTCTTCTCTCTACCTGTGTGACCCTCAAAGCACATAGGCCTGTCTTTTATCAATATCTCAGAACACCTGCTCTCTTGAACCTTGCCAAAGATTACTCCTTGAAATTCTCAGCTATATCCCCTCCCCACCAGCAAAAGGTGCCATCTGGAAGAAAGACTCAGTTTGCCTTGTTCCTCACTCTTTTCCAGCATGTAGTATAAAACCTGATACATAGTAGGTACTCAATAATGTGCAACAGTTGCTAAATAAATAAATCAACAGATTCTTACAAAAAAAAAACTCATTTGTTGAAAAAATACACTAGAAATAACCTTAAGTAATATAACTTTCATTTGTTTCTGTGGAGTCTGAAGTCTTGATATTTTAGATATTTCTGCAGAGAAAGGATTTATAAATTATATTCTTAAGGCAGGCCATCAAAAAACTCTAATTCTATAATATAGTGTTTATTATCTCATATAAATGTCTTTAATCAATTGTGTTTAGATGATGTTTTCAGCTTATATAGCATAACCTGGAAAGATTATTTATTGATATTTAGTCAAATTGAACATCTAGTTTTTGATTTGATGGAAAATTCGCTCTCTCCTTTTAGGAGAAATATGTTGATCTTTTTCATGTATAATTTCATGTTGAATACACATTAAAATATAGACTATTATGTAAACATAATTCAGTATATGTAAGTTGATATTAAAAACATATTCTAAATTCGTATTCTAAGATTGTATGCCATATTTATATCCAAGCTTCAGAAGCATGATCTCCTAGTTCTATGAATTTAGAGTTGACATATGCAAGGTTATTTCATAAGGTACAAGAAACCATGCATAAATTGATATATCTTCCTGAATAAATTTATTCACTAGTAAGTAATTTAAAGCAGTATTTTAATATTAACATACAGTTTATACAGTAGAATGCAAAATGCAAAATTCACATGAATTTTTAAGATAAAATACAAAGAGTTCAAAGAAATTTTATGCCTAGAGAAAGCAGCTCTGAGCTAACCTTTTGGGACCCCCAGAAGTATACATACTCCTTCTCTGAAGTCAGGAATTATTTGGTGGAAGAGTTTGAGATGCATTAAACCAGTGCTGAAAAAAAGAGTCATCTCAAAACTAAAAAAGAGGCCCATCTAAGATGACAGAACTAAAGAAAGGCTTTAGAAAGAGGAGCATCCCAGAATTCTTCAAGGAAGTAGGTATGAAGAAAAGTCTAAGTGAAGATGAGAGAAATGAGAAAGCACAGGAAACCACAACCAATCCCAAGAGCCCCTTCTAAAAGCTCAGCAAGATGAATCCCTGAATGCAGACTAGAACTCATTCTGAAAGAGTTCATCCTCTTCAGGCTTGAATCTCCCACTCTCCAGTCCCTCCACTGCCCAGGTTCTCTAAGCTACGACCCAGAGCATGAAGTCTTCACTGGATACAGTGTGAGATGAGGCTGGAGGAACAAGCTGAGTGAGAATTCCACAACCCGGGACTTGATTGTTCACATTGAGGAGGAGCATAAGAAAGGGCCACTGTGGTAGACTTGGAGATGCACTGCCCAGATGCAGAGAGGGCAGTCAGCATGTCTTTTCAGTTGTCAGCTCCTTTAGTGGCTGCCTCAGCTAAGGACAGCCACCTCGCCCAAAGCCACATCCTTCGCAGGGCAGCCCTCATCTGCATACTGAGCCAGGCAGGAACAAATGCCTACCGCTTTGGCCCAACAAGAGGAATTCTGATGGGAAATATACCTTCCAGAGTGTTGAGTTAGTGGAGCCCTTTTTGGGGCCTGTACACAGTTCGATTTCTCCTACAAGCCAGGCACAGTGGCTCACGCCTGTAACCCCAGTACTTTGGGAGTCTGAGGCGGGTGGATTCCTTGAGCCCAGGAGTTTTAGTCCAGCCTGGGCAACATGGAGAAACACTGTCTCTATAAAAAAAAAATACAAAAATTAGCTGGGCATGGTGGCATACATCTGTGGTCCCAACTACTCAGGAGGCTGAGGTGGGAGGATCAACTGAGCCTTGGAGGTCGAGGCTGCAGTGAGCCGAGATCATACGATTGCACTCCAGTCTGGCTGGCAGAGCGAGACCCTGTCTCAAAAAAAATTTTTTTTAATTATCCTGCATCCTAATCCTATTTCCTCCCCTTCCTCTCAGAGGTGTTGACCCCTCATAAACTCTGTCTCAGCACGTGCTTCTGGGGAACCCAACTGAGATGGCCTGACATACTGGCAGGGCCAGAGGCAGTGCCTGGTATTGGAGGGCAGATCTGTACACATGGCAGAAAGGCAGTGAATGAAGAGAGGCTGGGAACAAGCAGATGAAGGGGAGGGGATGTGTGAAACAAGAGGGCTCCTGTTGAATTGCTTTGAATTTTAGCTAAATTTTGAGGCTAGCTTTTCTGGGCCAGCAAATGTGTGATGGGTGGAGGACAGGTTTATACAGCCAGGCATAGGATAGACAGTTCCGTCCTGTTTGCTTTAGTGCTTTTTTGCCTAAACAGGAATCTCAAGTTTTTGACCCCATGTTCATGTTGTGGGAGGAAGGTTTTCTTGACTAATTTTCAGCCCCATACTTCCAATTTTACCTGCTGCTGGAGTCAGCCTTCAGACTAATGGGAATCTAGCATTTCCCCTGCCACACATTCTCATTTCTCCATTTAGCTTTCAGGGTTGGATGCAGGCCTGGGCAGTGAAGTGTGGGGCTTTGGTGAACCAGGCATGGCGGGCAGCAGTAGAAGACAAGGTGGGTGTATGGATAGACACAGTTGAAGGGCTGATGATTCCTCTGACCTTAAATGACCCTAAGTAGCAGTTGTGCAGTATTTTGAGCAAGAGCAGATGGTCTGTGTAGATAGGAGTAGAAACAGATGGCATCTCACTGTCAGATTTTCTCTCCTGAGACCTGGTGCCTGTCGTTGTATGCTTTATACTGCTCTTTGGCATGCCAAAGGGAGATTTTAAGAACTCCTTGAATAGCCAGTGGCTCTCCCAGGATCTTGATGGCCTTCTGCTAGGGTGATACGAGGCGGTTTGGGTAATGGATGTAAGTAAATGCCGTAGTTACGACACAAGGATAAATTTTAGCGGAAGTAGTATAGTAAGCAATAAGCAAATTCCCAGGTGGTGAGTTAGATAAACCCATGCTGTCGTCTGTGTGATGTGCAGCGATGACATGATCACAGGGAAGTGATTAAGCATGCAGACTCTGGGGCTCCACTCACAGCAATTTTACCACTATGGTGCAACCTTGGGCAATTTACTTAGCCTTTCTGTGTCTCAGTTCCTCATTTGAAAGTGGATGTAACATCATAGCACCTACCCCTTTTAGGTTTGTGAAGATCAAATGAGTTAATACATGCAAAATGCTTGCCACAAGGTAAGTACTCGGTACAGATGCTCCTCGACTTGTGATGGGATTATGTCCCAATAAACTCATGGTAATGTGTCAGCATGGCTGACTGGGAGCTGTGGCTCCCTGCTGCTACCTAGCATAGTGAGACAGTAAGGTACAGCATATCTCTAGCTTGGGAAGAGATCAAAATTCAAAATTTGAAGTATAGTTTCTACTGAATGATGTTGTGCCAAACCCCTATTGACTCCAGTGTATGGATGGCATCAGGTTTAAGAGGCCGAAGAAGAGACCCAGAGCCTGCAAATGAGACAGGGGGTTTTACTGGGGGCTTACACGCAGGAGAGAGGGTTCAATGGCAGTGAGTTGGACAGGATAACCACATAGCCAGTGGTGATGGGCTGGGCAGAAGGATACAACCACTTGAAAAGGCATGAAGTTTTTATATAACATTTTCACTTAGCACCCTTTCCCTAACCACCTCCACCTGGCAACCTTCATTCAACCCAAACACAGGGCCTCTATCCCCTGTAAGGCCTGTGTTCCATGGGATCGGCCAGAGGCTCATATGTTCCTCATAGACAAGGAACCAATCTCCAGGTTGGCCACTCCCGAATTCCCTAGCTCGGAACACACTTTCAGGTGCATCTGCCATACAAGGTCATTCTCAGGGTGTGCTTAAGTTATTGCTATCAGGTGTGTTTAGCATAAAAATGCATATCCCTTTCATACTGCACCATTGTAAAATAAAAATTATAAGTCAAACCATCATAAGCTGAGGAGCATCTTTAAATGTTAACTATTATTATTATTGATTCATTCCATATGGCTATTGGCTTGAAAGTAAAGCACAGATAGATTAAACCAGAGGTGGATGACTCAACTACTTCTAGAATTGGGTCATGATCTTGGACTATGTTCAGAAATGCTGTTGCTAGTTAATAGACATGTTGAAAGCATCCTTAATCAGTGGAGGATAGGGGCTTGTTGACAGAGTGCGGGCAAGAAATAAATTGTGCCCTGTGAGGGCAACCATTATCACAATAATGGGTGCTGGTCTTAGCAGGGCTTGGCAATGAGCCATCATGAGACAGTTCCATGAATATCTGAAGGTTATAAATGGGCATGAAATTTCTTCAAGCCCCTTAAATGTGCCCTTGGCCTGAACATGTGTCACAAATGCTGATGTATCAGAAAGCATCATGCAGGATATCAGGAGTCAGGTGGCAGCACTGAGTGTGGGTTTCCCCCACAGGGAGGAACAGCTGCTGTTTCAGCAGAAGGATGCTCTCCATCCCCCAGCTCTACCCTTGCTTTCTCTTCTCACATCCCAGAGCACCCAGACCCTGCCCTGGACCCCAAAATCCCCTTACAGGCACAGCTTTTCTTAAGCTTCTGTCTCTTTGTCTTGCCAGATTTCCTCGATTCTCTGCATTTACCACTGGATAACTAGAGAGTTATCAAGGAGAGAAATTTCTTGGGAAGAGTTGTATTTATTTTCTGATGTTCTGGTATCTGTGACTGAATGTTTAATAATTGGTTTGGGCTACTCAGTACATTCATTCATTCACTCATTCATGTACCTCCTATGTTAAAATATAAACATATATACCTATACATATATATATATAGTCACAAAAAATGGAAAACTGTGGCAGAATAGTGAAATGAAGCCATGGAATAAACTTTATTTTAGAATGCATATTGTTTGGCTAAGAAAATTGGGTGGGCTACCAATTCAGCCAAAACAGTGCTTTTCAAGCTTGATTGCGAGTTATGATTACCAGATACTTTCTTTTTTAATTCCACTTTCAGTGATTCTGATGTAAATGAACTGGGGTGAAGCCTGGGCATTGTAGGTTCCAAAAGCTTCTCAGATGAGGCTAAAGGGCAGCCAGAATTTCAAACCACTAAAAGCAAAGAAAAAAAACAACTGGTTGATCATGAAAATTACCAGGTTCCTTCCTTGGATATTTTAATGCTCATAAGTCATATGAGTTTAATGCTCATAAGTCATTAAACAAGCAATTCAGGTGATTCTAATGATTAAGAAGTTTTGGAAGAACAATCAATTTTTGGGATTCACAATTTTATTTGAATGTAAAACATTAGTTTTCAGGAGGTGTTTAGCTTTTATTGGCACTTAGGCATGAGAGAAATTTTCCAACAGTCCTCAGAAGGGAGATACTATGAAATTCATGAACAATATCCTCAAAAACATCCATTCAAAAGCAATAATAAATGTCCCACAGCTGCTCCTGATTTATCTCTGTGTAGGCAGAGGGCATAGCACCAAAACACAATGTTGTTTTGTTTATTTCTAAATTATTCTCTAAGAATAAAGATCCAAAGCAATATAATGTAGATTCACAGCTCTCTGTTTAAAAGCAGGCATATATTTTAAAATTACTTATTTGCTTTACTAATTATAAAAGTAGAATATATACATTTTGTGGAAAATTTAGAAAGGTTAGAGACACACTTTTTAAAAAAATTAAATAACCTGTGCTTCAATTAGGACTTAATCAATTGCAAGTAATAGAAACTAACTCTAAAGAAAAACAGGAACGTTATTGGAAGAATATCAATAACTCACAGAATCGACATGACAAACTTAAAATGGGGAGGAGCAAGGTTCCAGAGTGTCGAGAAGAACCAAATACTATTTATACCTGGAATAGCCTCACCCAATGCTGCCACCCACTGCAGATACCACTGATGTGGGGCTTCTCAGATGTTAATACTCATGCAGGTCACCTGAAGATCTGGTTAAACCCTAGGTTCTAGACTGGGCACAGTGGCTCATCCTGTAATCCTAGCACTTTGAGAGACTGACGAGGGAGTATTGCTTGAAGCCAGGAGTTGGAAAGCAACCTAAGCAACAGAGTGAGACCTGCATCTCTGAAAAAAAAAAAAAAAAAACAAATAGAAGAAGAAGAAGAAGAAGAAAAAAAAAAACTAGCTGGGTATGGTGATGCATGCCTTTAGTCTCAGCTATTTGAGAGGTTGAGGTAGGAGGATTGCTTGAGTCCAGGCTGCAGTGAGCTGTGACTGTGCCACTGTACTCCAGCCTGGGTAACAGAATGTAACTGTCTCTAAAAATAAATTTAGAACACACACACATAAACTCAGGAAAAACTCAGGTTCTAATTCAGTAGGGCTGATGTGAAGTTTGAGAGTCTGCCCCACTCATGTAATATGAGAATGCATCACCAGTACTAAATCAAAAAAGGGTGAAGCATCCAAAAGCTTGAGCATTTTTCTGTTTACAACTTCTTCAGTTTTTATAAGTGTGTTGACCCAACTGTTTTTTTGATTTAGTAACAATAAAGAAATCACTAATGGTAAACAGCTTTTTTGTTTTAGTTCTTTCTCACAGGGAGGAATTTGTTGGGAATCTGGAAGAATTTACAAGAAGGTGGCATTCAAGAGCTAAGTTATGAAAGAGAAGTGGGAAAGATTTAAAAAAGAATAACTTCATAGAAAGACTAGATCTTAGTGGGAAGGATCTGATGTAAAGGAGAGCTAGGAGTGAAAGACATGAAAGTTGAATACTTGTCACACAACCTGCTTAGTTTGTCCAACTCGAGACCAAAATAGAGCAGCATGTGTTGCACAGCAAAACTTGTAAGACACCGAAAAAGTCTTTAATAACAACATAGGCCTCAATAAGTGAGTCGTAGCATTTGATGGGACTTATTTAGAGTGATGTAAAGGAGTAATTTTTAAGAATATGCACAGAAGACAGAATGAGTTTAAATTTCAATATGAAAATTCAGTTATACAAAAATGCCATGGTAATATATTTACATGAAATAACAGGAAAATTACAATATCTACATTTCTGGAAAGGGAAATGGCAGCCATCTATTTTTGTTGTTTAAAACTATTCGGTGCCCTCTCCATTGCCCTGAAGAAGAAGCTCAAATATATTGTTTCACAAGCCCCTTCATAATCTGGTCTCCTTGACCTTCCAGCTTCATTTCTCATTGCTTCTACAACCCTCCTTCTACTCATTCTCTATTTCAGTCACGATGAGCTGCTTCTAGTTCCTCAAATGCATCATGCATGCTCTCTTGCCTTTTCGCATTCTGTGTTTTCCACCCAGAATACTTTTCATATTACCTTTCCCCTTTGTATAATAATTCTTTGTGTTTGCTCAGATCTCGTGGCAGTGATCATGGCCCTATTTTAAGACTTCCCTGGTGCCTGCTTTCCCTTATTCAGGTATCATTCCAATCTTCCCATAGCTCCTACTTCCTCATGGTAGCATTCAACATATTATACTGTAAATGCATGTTTACTTACCTGTATCCCCAACTAGACAGTAAACTGTAGGAAATGGGACCATGTTGAAATTATTGACAATTTATTTAACCAATATATATTTATTGAGCATCTGCTAATTTGCCAAACAATTTCCTAGGACCTGGCAATACAGCAGAACAAAGATACAGCCTTTATTGTGCTTGTATTCTGGAAGAATAAATAAATAGATGCAGAAATTAAATGAATGAACAAAGTTCTATAGGTACAAGATATATCAAAGATGAATCAGCAAGAGCTTATTATTCAAGCACTTAAAATGTGTCCTGACATCCTCAAGGTGCTATGTATGTCAATTAGGATTTTTTTTTAAAGACAATGTGTGATCGTAAGTAGCTTCCAATGTAGTTGGTTTAGGAAAATACTAAAGACAGATACATCATGTGTTCCTCTAATCACAATTTCAATAAAATGTATAAATGAAAGAGCCATAGTTGACTCACAGAGTAGGGAAGGGTGCATATTCATGGAGAAATTTAAACTTCAGTCAAATCATGGAAGATAATTAGCATTTGGCTTTACAGAGAGAAAGGGAGAAAGGATATTTTCACAAGAAAAATAGCTGCAGCAAAGCCACAGAGAGCTGAAACTGAGTATGACTTAAAGACTGTTCCAGTCTGACATCTCAGAAGCAAAGATAGGGGGGCAGGAAGCTCGATTTGTGTGCAGTTCTCTACTTTGATTTGTTTATTCATTCAGTAAACATTGAGGATCACTCTGTCCATTCACAGTGTAGTTACTGAGGGATGGGATACCAAGGTGAACAAACACAGGCGTGAACCCAGCCCTTGTGGAACTTCCTACACCATGTAATTGGTGGCAGAGGGACTTCTGTCATCATACCAGAAAAGAGTCTAATCATGAAGGGGTTTCTGGAACCTGGTATCCTTACTCCTCCTCTAATATTTTCTCAGTAAACTTGGGAGTCCATAAGCCATTCAAGATGCTTTACATTATCAAGATTTCATCCTGACCTTTTTATTTCATAAAGGATCGTATGGCACATTTGGTTTTACTTCATGCAAGTACGAATTTCCAATCTCGAAGTTATTTTCAAGATTGAGACAAGGGGAAAAAAATATCTTTTAATCTGAGAAGCATTTTGTTCAGATGGTGAGTTCTATCACTCAGTTTGTCTTTTTGATTGATCCTGCTAAGGCACACTGAGACTGAGTGCTGAAATACTCCAGGTCCAATTCTCAGTCCAGGGTCACAACGCTGAAAGTGGATCTTTTCTTCAACAGTGCTTTTAATAACCAAAAAACTTGTAGTGCACCAAAACAGGCATTCTGTTAGAAAGCAGTTTGCATAAGTCAAAATTAAGCCTATTTCATTACTAATTCAATGAATTCATAAAATATAGGAATAATTTTACCCTTATTTTAATTTGAATCAGAAAATGTTTTCAGATGTGTTTGATTAATTGTGTCTCTGGTCTAAGAGGATGATAAAGCTGAACGTATTCTCTGAGGAAATGCTCACAGCTTTTTCTGTAGGGTTTGAGGCATCCAAAGGACCTGTCTGTATTCTTACAAATTTCCATCTTGCTTCAGGAATGTTCACTGCATCACCAGGAAGTTACTCTTAAAATGCAAACATGGTAATGCTAAAAATGAAAAGATATAATTATTGAATTTTAAACATTGATTGTAGCAGTAGATGGGAGGTAGATAGCTTCTTGTCTTATCTACATGAAGAGCTAAATTTTAACCAAGTATGTATGTCTCCGTCATAAAGCAGATTCCAATGCCACAGAATCCAAGTCTGAGAAATGTGTTACTGATGCAATGTTTAAGTCATTTCACTAGATTTTTTTAAAATGCTGGACAACAGAGGAGACTCTAAGTCACCTCCCCTTATCCCTTACAAGATCTCTCTCCAGGCTACGTATTCATAGTTGAGATAAGGAGAAGCAATGCCCCGAATACAAGTGATTAGATGTATGATTTTCTTTTCATGTGTTTCAGTAGGGGGCAATTGTGTTGCCAGTAAGAAGCAATGGTGTTTAAAATCAATTATCAGGACAAAAATCCTTCCAGCTGGCTGAGATGTCCAGAAAAGTTGTTTCTTAGTGAACATAGCTCGTGTCAAGCATCTCCTTGCTTAACTAGGGAGCAGGTTGAGGCCTTTAGCACTAGGATGCAAGGTCTCCTGTTGAAGCAATTAGTCATTATTGATTGATTATATGTATTTGTTGTGTATAGTAATGTTTTGAGTGTGTGTTTGTGTGGATATGTGTTAGAAAAAAGGGAGAATGGGAAAGAGAGAGAGGATAGGAGAGAAGAAAGAGAAGACAATGAAGGAAGAAATATTACACAAAATATCAGCACTGCAGGAGTTCAGGTGGCATATTCTAACCATATAGGGTCCGCAGTGGCTTAAAAACTGCAGAATGGTTTTCCTGCACTTTCTTGTAATCAATACAGAACTCCCACTTCCCCTGCTGTCTTGGACCATCTACTTCTCCTCATTCAGCATCTATTGAGCTGCTTTACCATATTCCTTTTGCCTTCCTCCCTCCACATGCCCAGGAGGATCTTCTCCTCTTATGCTAAACTGACTGTATAAGTTGTCAGTCATTGTAACACTCTTGTTGAAGATTAACTTCCTAGCTCTGATGACGGAATTGAGAACTGGTTATATTCTTTCTAAGAATATGGGTCTTTTCTCAGGAAACATAACCCATAAAAAGAGAAGAAATGTTATCCTGAATGTTACCAACCATCTTCTCTAGACTCAGTATGTAGAAAAGGAGCTAATTCATACCTACATCTAAGAGTATAGGTTTTCCTGAGGTTGCGCTGATACCACGAGGTTAGTGGACATTATCTAAGTCCCTATGTGTCTCTGAGAAGTGCTACATCTTTCTCCTCCAGGGAGATAAGGAACAAAATTCTTTCAGGAGGTACCAGAAGGTGTAACTGCAAGAACAGAGACTGGAATGTGTGTCCTGTCACTTCAGCTGCCATGGATTCTTCCCCGTATAGGGCTACCTGATCATAATCCAAATTTTTGCAAGAACAACCAGGCATCAGCTAGGCTTTCAATTCTTTACAACTATCTTGCAAAAAGTCAAATCTTCTTTATTTCTGACATTGCATTATCTCTGTATTATAAAGATGCCGGATCATTTTTCTTCAAATATAAGTTTTGACAGATTTTATTTAATTTGGGTCACAGTCTTCCGACCAAAGGAAGAAAAGAATTTTATCTATATAGTTACTGCTTAAGAGGCTCTTAAACAGGATTGTCTTAGGGACCCTCAATAAGATGGTCATTTGTTTCTCTGGACTTCCCCTCCAGATATGGCTATAGATCCTGAGAATGGAAGAAAAGAGTGGGAAGAACCCACAATGTAGGATGGTTTCCTGTTATGTGAAAGAAAACCAGACCTTGAATATAGTCAAGACTAGCCTCCAACTAACGTATTCCTGTATCCTATTATGAAAAAGTGGCCCCCTTCACAGCTCTAGCATAGGTAAATGGAAGGAAGGGAGATGAAATCCACCCTGCTATACCTACATTTCCTCATCTCACCTTCATAACAGCTATATGAGGTAGCTATTATCATCCTCATTTTATAGATGAAGAAACTGAGAGTTGGAGAATTTAAGGGCTTTGCCTTTGGTCACATAGCTAATAAATAGCAGAACCACGTTTTGAAACTGGGTCCTCTCCCTCTAAAACCAATGCTCTTCACCACAGAAATACTGGCCTTTTAGACCAGAAAGGTGATATTATTTTCATTAATTTCTTCTTTTGTTCATCCAATGAGCAATCTTTTCTTGTTGTCTAATATGTGCCAGTGAATAAAACAATTTGGAAATACAATAATTATAAAACTCACAAGGTCTCAGGGCGTAAGGAACTCCTCCAGAACTTCAGAAACTCAACAAAAGATCTTCAAAAAAGAAATGCTTGCTGCACTCAGGCACCCTGGAAGACAGAGTCCTTGAACGCTGCAGGAGACTCCAGTGTCCTGCTCACTTAATCATTATGTCCCAGATTAGACTAAAGATCATATGCTAGAAAAATGAGTTTGTATATAAGTTCACTTTCCCCCAGACTTAAAGCTTATACACTACTAAAAGCTGATGTCTGTACCAAAGTCAGAACAAGGGCTATTTGGGGAATTCAGGGTTATGCAGGTGGAGACTCTCACCATTGCTTCCCAGCCCTGTCACCTGGCATCTGAGTCCCATAAGCAACAAGTCCGGGAAAGATAAATTGAAGAGGGATGTTTCTGTTCTCCACGTCCAGGTGTGGAACAGCTGGTAAATGCCAGGGGACCCCAAAGCTGTAAGCAATAAATTCTGCTGAAACTCTGGCCGCTTCACATCACTCTGGATTTCTCACATTAATAATCACAGCCCTGAGCAAAATGGAAGCTCAGGTGTGTTCTGTCACTTTGCTTTCCAACATATCCACATAGTCACCTGGTTTGGATTCACAGCGGGGTCTTGAAAAATGACAGGCAGAAAGCTGTGATTTATACAGGGAGTGGGTAATTAAGGCAAAGTGCCTGGAAGGATAGACTTAGTTGAAGTTCTTTCACAATCTTTGTTAGAAGCCACCAAAGTCCAAAGAGTCAATGTGTGAATATCCTAAATATGCAGATATGCACACAGATGCACACACACACATGCACACGTGTGTGCACACACACACACAGCTAAATGTTTGCTTGTCAATTGAGCTTTTTAGGTTACTGGCATTAACTCAGGATATTATAAGGTTATGAGCTATAACATCAGATTACATTTTTCTTTTAAAAACTGCGTAGGCAAAAATAAAGGGAAAAAAATAGCAATTTATGGAACAAAATAATTTGGCAGTTTTACTGCACTGAAAATTAAACTGGTTTAATGTGTAATTAATTTAAAATATATACATTGATTAACTTCAAGTGTCTCCTCTATGAAAAATTCTTTTGCCACATTTTGATCTTCTTAGTCATATGCATCTCTGCACACAAATATAGGGACATAGATGCAATCTATGGAGTGTAGATTTTTTTTTTTATTTTGGGGGGTTACTCAAAAAAATACTCTTCTGATTTTTCTACTGTGTTAATTTGTGATTAGCTGACCAGAGTATTGAAGTGATAATGGGACTAAGCAAATTTTTTATACTTTCTTCATTTTATTTTTCTCATTTTGTATATTCAGGAGAAAAGAGAAATACATTGAAGCAACCATTTTTTAAAGTGAATTGTAAATATAAATGACACTGGATTACAATGAATTGCATGTGCTCTGAATGCATAGCTCATGAATAAAAGACAGATCAGAGGACATCAAGACCCAACCAATTTTCATGGCCGTGAACTCTGATCACTATACTTAAAATTTTCAAACCTATACCTAGAGATTAATAATAATACTAACAACTACCACTTGCTGAGCAATTACTATCTTGTAAGCACTGTGCTAACATTTCATTTAATGTTCATCACCACTGTAGTGTCAGTTTTTACAAATGGAACTTGAGGCTCAGAACACTTAAGTAACCTGCCTAGAATTCAAATATTAGTATGTAATGAAACCAAGGTTTGAGCTTAGGTGATATGACTTCAGACCTCAAGCTTGTAGTTTCTATGCCACTCTGACTCCAAAAAAGTCAAGGGAGAGTAAAGCCTCCAGATGATTAAGAACACATGTGAACATGTCAGCATCTTTTCTCTGTCATGCTATCTTTGGCAGTTGAAATCTTGCTCCTCCTTGGAGCCCTGTCCTTCACGGCTTAATTAAAGGTTTGGGAATCCTATGGGTATGAATTAAAATACAGTTTGGTCTTCTACATTATGTGATCTGAAATAGATTGCTTACCCTCTCTGAATCTGTTTTCTTACCTAGAAAAAATGGGAATGATCATTCCTACCTTACAGGAATGTCGTGAATAATAAATACATTGGTTTATGCAGTGTTCTCTTCATGACAGGCACATAGTAGGTCTTTAATAAATGCAGTTTCTGTCTGCCAATTATGCCATAAAGACTACTCTATTATTCAGAACTAAAACTATTTTCTTACCTCATTGTTTCACAGGTCATTGTTTTATACTTTCTTATAAGGATAATGTGGTTACTTGGTGTTCCATTTCCCCAACTAACTTGTAAAGTATCTGATGTCAAGACTGACCTCTTATAACCAATCATATTTGCATACACGTTCCAGAATATGTACTTTACTAACTTATAAAGTACCCGGTGTCAAGATTGACCTCATATAACCAATCATATTTGCATACACATTCCAGAATTCATTAAAATTCTGGCACAGAAGTTCAGTGAGGGCAGGAAGAGACAATGTGAACAATTCCTTGAGTATTTTAAAACTTCAATTAGTCAAAATTAGCAGATCCCTATGAAAACTAGAAGCTGAATGTAAATAATTAGAATTTGAAGAAATATACATAGGATTAGAAATGTTCCATAATCATCCTTGGATCTAATTGGAAATATTGTAGGTGACTTTGCCATGAAAATAACACCATCTGAAACAATGGTGAACTACTGAAATGAATGAACTAATTAGGTTATTGGGCCATCACACTGATCTGTGCACATTGCAAAACTATCCAACTGGCTGCATGACTGATATTAATATTAAACTACATTGTGATTTGAAATATTGCGAAGGCCGCCAACTGACATCACCCCAAGTTATTGGTTTTAAGGTGGAATAAATGAAGATATATAGATAAATTTTCATGGGCACAAGAACATATAATAATTATTTTTCCTGATAAAATATTCTCAAAATCAATTTGCCAGTTGATATCTTGCTCCTCCTTGGAGCCCTGCCCTTGACGGCTTTTTTGAGAATTTGGCAAATTGTACTCTTATATCATATAAGTAATCAAGGACTCAGCATAGGGTAAAACATTAAAAGAAATCTGAGGACTCTATTTTTGAAGTAACAGTAAAATGAAAAAGGGAAAGTACTCCTGGTTCTTAAGAGTAAGAAATTTACAAGAAAGTATAAAACTATACTATTTTATTTGTGCAAAAACTATTTTATGGAACATGGTTGAACTAAAGGAATTCAGTCTCTTTTCAATTGTGCCTAAGAAAAAAATGAACCGAATAATTAAATGGGAGATAAACAAAAAATTGAAAAGCTTGACCTGAAAAAGCTTATTGAAAAAAATATTACTATATCAAGGGCCATATTGCAGGAATAGCTGTAAGAATAGCATAATAACTTCTTTAATCATTAGAAATTAGAACCCTACAAAATACCCAGGTGACCTGACAAAGTAGAGTAAGTGATCTTTAATAGAACCCTTCTTTCATTTATTCATGCATTTATTTATTTATTATGTTCATTTATCGATTTATGCACACATTTGGGTTAGCATTTACTGAGCACATGCACATCTTGTGCTAGATGCTGGAGATAAAATACTTCAAACCAGGTCACTGCCCTTAAGGTAGATTACAATTTAGTGGGGGTTCCAGGCATATAACCAACTAATTATAATACACAATTACTGTTGCTTTAATTTGGAGGTGAATAACTCTGCCTAAGGCCATCAAGAAAAGCTTCTCAAAGAATTGACATCTTATCTAAGCCCTGATAAGTAAGGAAATGGGAGAGAGGGTGTTTACCAGATGGAGTAGGTTAGAAGGAAGGCTATCTCAGGCAGAGTATAAAATAGCACGAAGCATTTGGGAAACAACAGCTTGGCTCTGTTATAGACATTAGAATAGGAATGACAGGAAAGAAAGTTAGATTAGCTTGGGAATGGTCTTTAAGGGTCTTGGTGTTAGTCTAAGAATGTGGTTGGGCTTTACTCTTTAAGCAAAATAGCTTAATATTTTTAAAAAAGAAAAAATGTTACTGGAAGGTCTCTGTTTAAAAACAATTCTTGCTGAAGTGTGCAGATTGAATTGCACTTTGAAAAGACTGGAGAAAGAGAAAATTACTAAATCCAGTAATAAGATAAAAGACATATTTATAAACCTAACCTGTATGCAGTAGAATAATTATTTAATTAAGTTCTTTCTTGACTCCTTGACTGGTTTAAATGAACCAGATATTATTTGAGAGCTTAAAATTATTTGATCAAAAGTTAAAATTCATTTATAAAATGTAATTAATTAAAGCTGATGAAAACAGCTAAAAGAAAAATACTTTAGACAAAAATATATTGGACTGAGTTTTGTTAAACTATAAGTCATCATTAGAGATATTCATGTGGTAAGTGATGAGATGGTAGACAATAACAAAATGCTTCATTTTAGTAGGAAAAAAATTTGCTCAAAGTAATGTATTATCATTGACTCTTAGCAGACTTTAATTATTTTTAAAATTTAAATTTTTTATTTGGAATTTGTATTTGGAATATTTATGTAAATCCAGACAGAAAAAATATCTACATAAAATAAAAATTATCATATATAAAGAGAGTAAGTTCAAAGAAAGACACAGAACATTAAGGTTGCTGTCCTTTGGGGACACTTTAGTGGGAAAAATGTCTGAATTATGTTAACCTAAGAAAAATGCTCAATTTCTGAATATTAGTGATATGGTATCTGATTGAAGAGAGTCAATCAATTGGCTAAACTAAATCAATCAGCTTCTTTAGACTAGGAATTTAAAATTGGTATACAGGGACACTAGTGGGTTGATCAGAAGTGCAGAAGCTGTAAAGGCAAGTAAAGGGATGGAATTGTCCTTTGTATCACAAGTACATGACAAAGAAGAGAAAGTCAGTTTAGAGAGGAAATGAAAGTAAATATTCAGAAAAAAAAAAAAAGAGGTAAGAAAGCATGGGACACTGAAAGGGGAAAAATAAAAGAGCTGTATACTGCGTCAGATGTCTTCTGTGCCCTAGACTCTATGAGATTCCCACGTATCTTTCCAATATATTTTCAATTATTTTTCTACATTGATTTGAGTGAGTTTATTTTTGAAGTCAAATAACCCCTAACCACGACATACATGTTTCCTGTATCTACAACAACAAAATTGTATCCACGGACAGCAAACTATTTTGAAGCTAAATATACCAACAAGTTAGTAGGTTGGTGCAAAAGCAATTGCAGCTTTTGCCAATCACTTTCAAAGAATATCTAATTTTTTAAATGGATGCATCATGTTTCTATGGCATCTTATAGAGCTCCAGAGGCATTTTCTTCAAGCGTCTTCTAGAAACTCAGCCTGGTGTAAAATCACATTCTGCCCTGAGTGGCAAGGCTGTTGAGCATCTGGATCTATTCAGGGCTTATTTTTCCAGAGCAGTAGTGCCTGCTCTTAGTAGACCCCACTTTCCTTGTCTAAGGGTGCAGCCTATACAGATCTATGCCCACACTCTTAGAAGGTAACACCTTTAGAGGTGAGGAGGACAAAGATGAAAAGTAGATATGCAAATGGACCCTTGTACTGATACCAATAGTGAGAAATAAAATCATCATGCACTCAGGTGCAGGAGTCATCATAAAGTATTTTCTCTGCTTTTGGGATAGATTTCAGAGCACCTCTATCATTCTGCCCTAATTATGGGCAGTGTCTCAGAAAAGGTATAGTGACTTCTCCATTTAACTCGCCTGATCAAGAGTGATACTTTAAAAATCCAAGATATTAGACTGTTTCTTTTTAATTGAGAAGCAACATTTAATACAGTAAAAGTTTCACTCATTATTTTGTAACCAAGGAAGGATTGATCCCATGGAAGCTTTTACTAAATCTGTGGGAAACCAGGTTGACAAGTTTCACCAGTTTTTCTACTCAATTGTGGATAGCCATCAGAGTTCTGGAATTAATTGGGTCCAAGTTTTGAAAATAACACTATGTAAATTCTTTAGCAGGGGAGGACCCCTGGAAAATCTTAACTGGCTTGTCTGACGTTAAACCCTGGATGATAATTAATACTTTTGCACATATTTATATTATTTTTGCCTTCCAAGCAACATATGAGTCTAAACAGAAGGATAGATATATTATGGCTACACAAGGGACATTCAAGAATAATTAGTAGGGTAGTACCTCCTACAATAATATAAGAATGACTGCATGCGTTTTCATACTTCCTATGCTTAGAAAAAAATTCCTGACACAAAGTAGATTCTCTAGAACTACAGTTGACTCTTAGGTTTGAACTGTGCAGGTCCACTTAGGTACAGATTTTTTTCAATAAAAGTTGCAAAGAGTATGCCGGCTTCTTCTGCCTCCCCTTCTATTTCCTCTACCTTTTCCTCTTCTGTCATCCCTAAGACAGCAAGTCCAACACTTCTTTTTCTTCCTCCTCCTCAGCCTATTTAAAGTGAAGATGATAAAGTATTTTATGATTATCCACTTCCAATTTAATGAATACTACATATATTTCCTTATGATTTCATTATTAACATTTTCTTTTCTCTAGCTTACTTTATTGTAAGAATACAGTATATAATACATATGCAATAATGTGTTAACTGACTATGTTATCAGTAAGGCTTCCAGTCAATGGTGACTATTAGTAGTTAAGTTTTCAGGGAGTCAAAAGTTATACAGAAATTTTTGACTACATAGGGGTCAGTGTTCTAATTCTTGATTTGCTTAATGGTCAATCGTATTTGCTAAGTGAATGATCGAATGAATGAGTGAATACACAAATAAATGAACTAATGTGTAAGTTACATAAAAGCAGAAACAGTCATGTTCATTACTGTAGCCTCAAGTCTAGCACTTTTTAGTATCATTTTTCTAGCACCTAGTATGCCTAGTACTAGGAGTGAATGAAAGACTAATAAAAGCCTTAGGCTGTTAAAGGCAGGGCACTGCATTTGTCACCTGTAGTTACAGACTCACTGTAGCTAATTAAATAAGTGGAAGGTTTAACAACTACCCACAAAAACTTAAAAATCTCCCTGTAACCTATTCTATGATATAAAGCTGCAGTTAATAACTTCCCACCTAGCAGTGAGCCTGTAACAGAATAATTGCCCTCAACAATTCTAAACAGAGCAAGGCACCTCCTGCATGTAATTGTAGGGAGGAGACAGAGAATCCAGAAATAAACCAAATACGGGTGATAAAGAACTGGCTTCTTCAATCAGTTCTAACAGAGATTTGTATTTATTGCTTGTTATAAAAACTTTATTACCCTTTTTACAACTCTAGCTGTCCAGTGTTTGATTTAACCCAAAAACATGCTAGTAATTTGCTCTTTGGTATGTACGTATTTTTCAAGATCTAGCAATAATGGACATGACTTTGCTTTTCTGCTTTTCTTACATGAATCAGAATAAAAAGTGCACATCACACACAAGATACTGAGGAAAGGCCTCTGTCAGGTAAGAAAGTGTGCTGTTAGATTAATTTTAGACAACTTGCCCTGGGAAACTTACCTAAGTTAAATATAAAGTGTATTGCAATTTTCTATATGCAAGATTACCATTAGCTACAGTAGTGATATGAAATATGCTACCTATTTGAACGAGAATTGGAGGGATCCTATACATGTTGATTTTGCTGCATGATTGGAAACACGTGCATTAGTGAGTCTCACAATAAAAAATTCCATCTATCCTTCCTTTTCTCTAGTCCATCACTTATATCATATATTTCCCTGAAGCCTGAATCCTTTGGGGATTTCACATTGGCATTGATGTAAAAATGATATTAAGGCATATGTTTTATTAGGTGCTACTGCATGTTTGTATCCCCAAATGAGGACTAGATTTAGTATCGCTCTAGAGAAACATTAATTATTTATAATTATAGAATTTGTTTCACTCTGAGGGAAGCAATTAGAACATTTACATGTAATAGAAAAATAAGCAATATATAGTAAGTTCTATCATGGGCTTCTTTCCCCAATTTTATCTCAAACTGAGAAGATTCTAACAAAAACTTTCCTATTCTAAAAAATGTCTATTTGCCCAATGTGATTAAATTAGCTGTGTACCCTGTGAATCTGCTGCTGCTAGAGAAGCCCTTTGGGGTCTGGGGAAGAGACTAATGGGAAACTATAAAGCTCTTGGAATAAACAGGAGTGTAAATCATTCATGGGTTCAGTCAGTTCTAACCCCAAGAATGTACGGGCTTGGGAAAGGATTATCCAAACAATATTTCTTTTCCAGGCTGCTCTTCAGAGAAAACAGCTGGCTTGGATTAAAAGAAATGATTTCAAAAGGCACTAAATAGAAATGTTTTGAGCACCTTTCCAGATTCCAGAAAGAAAGGAAAGGGGAATGCATTTCACCATGTCCCTTTATGTCTTCCCCTTTTGCTTTCCTGAAGGAAAGGGGATAGGAAAAATATTACTTAGGTTGCTTTAGCTATTGAATTACAGGTTTTTAGCCCAATAATATACGACAGATTTACAACACCCCACTGAAAGATAAAGCTACACTTCTCTTATCCAACTATTCTGAAATCACAGTCTCCATAGAAAAGGAACACAAAACAAGTAATTTGATAAGATTGTGCCAAAACGCCAATTTAGTGCCTATGTAGTCTTCATTTATTTATTCCATATTGAATCCATCTGGGAAAGTATTGCACTAAATAACAAGCTTTTTCTAAGCCCTGGGTTGGAGCTCCTTGTGGAATGAATAGCTAGGAGTGCCAACCAGCAAATGGAGTTAGTAGTTTAAACTATGGGTATATGAAGTTTGAAACCCAGGAAAGAGTAGAGGAGGTGAAAGGTGATAAAGCAAAAACACCTGCTTTAACAGACTGGAAAACTTTATAACAACCGACAAGGCTGAATTCCTCCATACCTTCAGATACCTTGAGGCAATACCACAGTTAGAGTTCATTGTGTCTAAAATGTAAGAATATTATTTTTAGGTGACTTTTCAAAAGCAGGAGTAATACCATCTCCTTGTATTCCTGAAACTGAGAAGAAATGGAATTTCAGAATCTGGACTCTGTATGTAGCTGTAGTGTCTTTGTCAGCTTCACTTTTCAGGCATTCAATGCCACGTTGTTAATAGCACTAGCTCTCTTCTGCTTTCAATTAACATGAGTTACTGGACGGATGCTCCTGTAAAGAGACACCTTGTTAAATTCAGTGTAGCTGCAATTGTAGCTCTTTGTAAAGCTTAAATAGGTGTACTAAGGTTGTATGGTGATAATCTGAGATGTTTTGAAAAAAACTTTAGCTTCCTACTATGTCTGAGACTACTTAATCAGTTTAACAGAGACTCCAGTGAATAATTTTTAAAGGGTTCAGGCCATTTCCTATGTCTATGGCAGCCAAGGACACATCCCAGTTTCATTGCTCTGCACCTAACAAAAAGAGCTTTGGGATTTGAGAGTTAAGCCCTGGATTTACAATGCACTGATGTTTGTTATACCTATTAATGACAAAGCTGTGTGATTTAACATACAATGGTAAGACATTTAATTTTATGAACACGGTTGAAATTTTGCTTCCAAAAATAACATGACAGGTGGGTTCTTGCCTGAGAGCTAAGGAAAGCTGAGAGCTGTGTCAAGATAATTGTCCTCCTCTGAATTAGCAGATATCTTTCAGCTGTTTTCAGTTCTCCTTATCTCTAACAACCCAGCAGCAGAAACTAAAACTATTTAATCCATCAAATTGCTCATCAAAAACAAACACCAGGAAAAAGAAAAAAAAAGACAGTGTGTATGCTGTATGTCTTTGCTTAAAAAAAAAAATCCTAGTTAAAGCTCATACCTACCTAGAAAACAGATTCCCCCTTTGATAAACATACCTAAATTCCATGGAAGCTTGACCCATACTCAGCAGTCAATAATTATTAAATAATCATTTCTTAACCAGTGGTGCACATCAAAATTATTCATTGAACTTTTAAAACCACCTCTTCCCTACTATTCCCAGTCCTAAGGTTGTGGCCCCAGTTTCTAATTGTTGTTAACATATCCACAGGCGATTCTCATATGTCCTACTATTCATTTGTTTATACTGAGGTTCCTTATACAGCAATTATGATTTTTCAGCTATTTGTACATCTTGTCATTACTCTTAAATTAGGTCTAATTCTGATCAGTGTTAAGTGCCACCGAGACTAAACTCAGCCAAGGACAGGCCAGCCAAAATGTTTGAATTGAAATCTCAGGGTCAGGCAAATCCATCATGATAAATGCCAACAAACAGTTCAAAAATATCAGAGCGGAGAACTTGGTAGAATCCATAAGCAGATTCTAAAAAGGAAGTCTCAGAGCAAAATCAGCACCAAGGACAGCACCACGTGCCCCAGAGATCCTTAACTTCCCTAGGGCTTCACAGGTCATTCAAAGTTACTACCAGGCCTGACTCTTGTACACTTCTGCAGATCTTTGATGGTGCTGAAGCAGAAGTGTTTATCATGTGGAGCTTTTTAAACCAATTCACATGTCCTACTTCCGATCCTCTAATTCAGAAGCTCTGGGGCAGATACAAGGACAAATATATATATATGTTTAACAGATGTGCACCACTGATTAAGAAGAACTTGATTCTGTGATTCTAAAACTTGAACACGCATTATAATCCAGAACTTATTAAACTTGGATTGCTGTTGCCGGACCCCACAGTTTCTGATTCAGAAGCTCTGGGATGAGACCTAAAAACACATGTCTAATAAATTCTATACTGCTTGTTTGAGGAACACACTTTGAGAACCACTGAATAAAATTATAATGGTAGGTCACAGCAGGCCCAGCTCCAAATGAAATAATCTGCCTCATTTACCATGGAGATCCCTGTGAGGGATCCAAAGGTAAAATCATATTATCATAGTAACTTTGTTATGCCTCTGGAAAACCTCTGGTGTCCTCTGAGGCCTCAAACATATTATCATTTAATTACTGAGCATGATGATACTGCCAGCTTCAGAACAGGTACAGAATGGGACAGAACAACCCAACAATATTTTGGTAGGAGGAATCCTGACTATCAATGAGGTTTGTCGTAAAAGATTTTCCTTTATTATCCTGATATTACTTGCTCTTTACTGCTTTTCTATTTCTTTCTTTTCATTCTCTTCCCTAAGCATTCCTTTTAGCACTACCCCATTCTTATGGGTTGAGTTTTGCCACCCCCCACTGACACCCAAAAATATGTTGGAGTCTTAACCCCTAATAAGAAAAATTTGACCATATTTGAAAATAGAGTCTTTACAGAGGTAATCAAGTTAAAATAGGTCATTATGATGGACTCTGATCATTATAAAAGGGAAATTTGGACACAGAGATAGACCTATACAGAAGGAAGATGATGTGAAGATACACAAAGATATCCATGTATCTTTGGGATGTCTCTACAAGTCAAGGAATGCCAAAGATTGCTGGAAAATACCAGAAGCTGGAAGAAGCAAAGAAAGATTCTCCCCTAGGGATATTAGAAAGAGGATGTCCCTAACAATACCTTTATTTCAGACTTCTAATTTCCAGATCTATGAGACAATAAATCTCCCTTATTTTAAGCCATCTAGTTTTCTGCTACTTTGTTATGGCAGCTGTAAGAAACAAATATACCTGTTATAAGCTAAATCAGTGAACCCATAAGTATTTATGTACTGTTTCATATGTTAGAAAGCACTCATATTATCACAGTCAACGTAAGTAGCTGAATGAGAGAGATTTTGGTAATATGCTTATTTTTACAGATTAAGAAACAGGCTCTGTCTTTTCTGAATTAAGATTCAGAAAAGCTGAATGAGGTGATAAACCTTAAAATAAATAGGAGAGAGTAGCATCAGCAATATGGCTTACTAGAAGCCCCTTGCACTTATCTCCCTGACATAAACACGCAAAGCAACAAATAAAAAGCTGTGTTTCAATGAAAATAACCAAAGGAGAGCACCAGAGTGCACAAAAAGAGTAGCAGAAATCCTGTAGAGCATAAAAACCCAGGATTTCTGCATAAAGAAGGGAAAAAACATCTGCCTTTGTGACCCTATCCCCCATTTGGACCAGCTTGAAATCTGGAGCAACTTCTCGCTGCAGGTAAAAGTAATGCAGCAGCCCCCATCACCCACTTCAGTCACCTACCGTTCTTGCCACTGTGGACCCCTGGAGTTCTCACAGGTGCTACACTCAGCTGAAGAAGTTGCTTGGAGTCCATACATCTGTACTTCCTGGAGAGAAGAAGCCAACACTGTACCTCACCCCCACCATGGCCTATTGTGCTGTGCTAGCTTGGAATTGGAACCACCACTGGCACGTGTCCTGCCCTGAGGGCAAGTAGCCATTGCATCTTTCCATCCCTGAGGCTCTGTCACAGCGGCACCACCACCCACGTTGGCTCACCATCCATGAATCAAACTGCAGTTAAACTCTATCTTGTTGGGCCAAACTTCTGTGCCACCTTCCTCCAAAATACAAGCTGATAGAGTAACAGATCCCAGCTTGTTGGCAATCTGCATCTACCCATGCCTCAGCGTGAACCTGCACTCAAAATCCTAGATGCCATAGTTGGTTGGTGAGACCCTGATGCCAAGACCCTGACTCCACAGCACCTGTGTCCTAGAACCTAGTGCTGTTGCAGATTCTTGTAGCCTACGACAGATGCAATCAATGCAGAGGCTTCCTCTCAGCTAAGACTCCCCATTGTGGGAAAAGTGAGAACAAGAAGACCCCAGAAACCCTTGCCACTGAGAATGCTAACAGCACAAGCAAGCTGCCACTGCCGCTGCCATAAACTCCTGTAGCCAAGGGCAATGAATCACCCATAATCATTGCGGATATTGATCACAGCTAAAGAAGCTGGCATGGAGGCTATACCACTGCATCCACTTGGTATCAGAGCCATTGCATCCCTACCAACTGTTACCCTAAGACCCATCTGAAGGTGAAAGTCTTTTTCTAAAATAAGATATACCATAAAGTTTGGAAGACAAGACTGTTTAACCAGATCCATACACATTAACACAGTGACTGAAGAAGCATGAGAATGCAATACAAGGAAACATGACACAACCAAAGGAACACAATGATTTTCTCGTAACTGACCCCAAAGAAATGGAAATTTATAAATGGCCTGAAAAGAAATTCAAAATACTAATTTTAAGAAAACTCCATGAGATACAAAATAATAAACAATTCAATGAAACCAGAAAAATAGTTTATGATGTGAGATGGATATACCATTTAAACTGATTTGATCTTTGTAAATCATATGAATGTATTAAATGATCACATGTACCTTAAATATATATATATATAATGTATTGATTAAAACAATAAAATTAAACAAAGAAACTAATGCATGATCTGAATGAGAAATTCAACAAAAAGATAGATATCATAACGAAGAACCAAACAAAAATCTTGGAGCTGAAGAATTCAATGAGTAAAATAAAAAATACATGGGGGAGGAGCCAAGATGGCCGAATAGGAACAGCTCCGGTCTACAGCTCCCAGCGCGAGCGACGCAGAAGACGGGTGATTTCTGCATTTCCATCTGAGGTACCGTGTTCATCTCACTAGGGAGTGCCAGACAGTGGGCGCAGGTCAGTGGGTGAGCGCACCGTGCGCCAGCCGAAGCAGGGGCGAGGCATTGCCTCACTCGGGAAGCGCAAGGGGTCAGGGAGTTCCCCTTCCAGAGGTGACAGACGGCACCTGGAAAATCGGGCCACTCCCACCCGAATACTGTGCTTTTCCGACGGGCTTAGGAAACGGTGCCCCAGGAGAGTATAGCCCGCACCTGGCTCAGAGGGTCCTACGACCACGGAGTCTCGCTGATTGCTAGCACAGCAGTCTGAGATCAAGCAGCAAGTTGGCAGCGAGGCTGGGGGAGGGGCGCCCGCCATTGCCCAGGCTCGCTTAGGTAAACAAAGCAGCCTGGAAGCTTGAACTGGGTGGAGTCCACCACAGCTCAAGGAGGCCTGCCTGCCTCTGTAGGCTCCACCTCTGGGGGCAGGGCACAGACAAACAAAAAGACAGCAGTAACCTCTGCAGACTTAAATGTCCCTGTCTGACAGCTGTGAGGAGAGCAGTGGTTCTCCCAGCACGCAGCTGGAGATCTGAGAACGGGCTGACTGCCTCCTCAAGTGGGTTCCTGACCCCTGACCCCTGAGCAGCCTAACTGGGAGGCACCCCCCAGCAGGGGCAGACTGACACCTCACACGGCCGGCCAGGTACTCCAACAGACCTGCAGCTGAGGGTCCTGTCTGTTAGAAGGAAAACTAACAGAAAGGACATCCACACCAAAAACCCATCTGTACATCACCATCATCAAAGACCAAAAGTAGATAAAACCACAAAGATGGGGAAAAAACAGAGCAGAAAAACTGGAAACTCTAAAAACCAGAGTACCTCTCCTCCTCCAAAGGAACACAGTTCCTCACCAGCAACGGAACAAAGCTGGACGGAGAATGACTTTGACGAGCTGAGAGAAGAAGGCTTCAGACGATCAAATTACTCCGAGCTACGGGAGGATATTCAATCCAAAGGCAAAGAAGTTGAAAACTTTGAAAAAAATTTAGAAGAATGTATAACTAGAATAACCAATACAGAGAAGTGCTTAAAGGAGCTGATGGAGCTGAAAACCAAGGCTCGAGAACTACGTGAAGAATGCAGAAGCCTCAGGAGCCGATGCGATCAAATGGAAGAAAGGGTATCAGCCCTGGAAGATGAAATGAATGAAATGAAGCGAGAAGGGAAGTTTAGAGAAAAAAGAATAAAAAGAAACGAGCAAAGCCTCCAAGAAATGTGGGACTATGTGAAAAGACCAAATCTACGTCTGATTGGTGTACCTGAAAGTGATGGGGAGAATGGAAACAAGTTGGAAAACACTCTGCAGGATATTATCCAGGAGAACTTCCCCAATCTAGCAAGGCAGGCCAACATTCAGATTCAGGAAATACAGAGAACGCCACAAAGATACTCTTCGAGAAGAGCAACTCCAAGACACATAATTGTCAGATTCACCAAAGTTGAAATGAAGGAAAAAATGTTAAGGGCAGCCAGAGAGAAAGGACGGGTTACCATCAAAGGGAAGCCCATCAGACTAACAGCGGATCTCTCGGCAGAAACCCTACAAGCCAGAAGAGAGTGGGGGCCAATATTCAACATTCTTAAAGAAAAGAATTTTCAACCCAGAATTTCATATCCTGCCAAACTAAGCTTCATAAGTGAAGGAGAAATAAAATACTTTACAGACAAGCAAATGCTGAGAGATTTTGTCACCACCAGGCCTGCCCTAAAAGAGCTCTTGAAGGAAGCGCTAAACATGGAAAGGCACAACCGGTACCAGCCACTGCAAAATCATACCGAAATGTAAAGACCATTGAGACTAGGAAGAGACTGCATCAACTAACGAGCAAAACATCGAGCTAACATCATAATGACAGGATCAAATTCACACATAACAATATTAACTTTAAATGTAAATGGACTAAATGGTCCAATTAAAAGACACAGACTGGCAAATTGGATAAAGACTCAAGACCCATCAGTGTGCTGTATTCAGGAAACCCATCTCACGTGCAGAGACACACATAGGCTCAAAATAAAAGGATGGAGGAAGATCTACCAAGCAAATGGAAAACAAAAAAAGGCAGGGGTTGCAATCCTAGTCTCTGATAAAACAGACTTTAAACCAACAAAGATCAAAAGAGACAAAGAAGGCCATTACATAATGGTAAAGGGATTAATTCAACAAGAAGAGCTAACTATCCTAAATATATATGCACCCAATACAGGAGCACCCAGATTCATAAAGCAAGTCCTGAGTGACCTACAAAGAGACTTAGACTCCCACACATTAATAATGGGAGACTTTAACACCCCACTGTCAACATTAGACAGATCAACGAGACAGAAAGTCAACAAGGATACCCAGGAATTGAACTCAGCTCTGCACCAAGCAGACCTAATAGACATCTACAGAACTCTCCACCCCAAATCAACAGAATATACATTTTTTTCAGCACCACACCACACCTATTCCAAAATTGACCATATCCTTGGAAGTAAAGCTCTCCTCAATAAATGTAAAAGAACAGAAATTGTAACAAACTGTCTCTCAGATCACAGTGCAATCAAGCTAGAACTCAGGATTAAGAATCTCACTCAAAACTGCTCAACTACGTGGAAACTGAACAACCTGCTCCTGAATGACTACTGGGTACATAACGAAATGAAGGCAGAAATAAAGATGTTCTTTGAAACCAACGAGAACCAAGACACAACATACCAGAATCTCTGGGATGCATTCAAAGCAGTGTGTAGAGGGAAATTTATAGCACTAAATGCCCACAAGAGAAAGCAGGAAAGATCCAAAATTGACACCCTAACATCACAATTAAAAGAACTAGAAAAGCAAGAGCAAACACATTCAAAAGCTAGCAGAAGGCAAGAAATAACTAAAATCAGAGCAGAACTGAAGGAAATAGAGACACAAAAAACCCTTCAAAAAATAAATGAATCCAGGAGCTGGTTTTTTGAAAGGATCAACAAAATTGATAGACCGCTAGCAAGATTAATAAAGAAAAAAAGAGAGAAGAATCAAATAGATGCAATAAAAAATGATAAAGGGGATATCACCACCGATCCCACAGAAATACAAACTACCATCAGAGAATATTACAAACACCTCTATGCAAATAAACTAGAAAATCTAGAAGAAATGGATAAATTCCTCAACACATACACCCTCCCAAGACTAAACCAAGAAGAAGTTCAATCTCTGAATAGACCAATAACAGGAGCTGAAATTATGGCAATAATCAATAGCTTACCAACCAAAAAAAGTCCAGGACCAGATGGGTTCACAGCCGAATTCTACCAGAGGTACAAGGAGGAGCTGGTACCATTCCTTCTGAAACTATTCCAATCAATAGAAAAAGAGGGAATCCTCCCTAACTCATTTTATGAGGCCAGCATCATCCTGATACCAAAGCCTGGCAGAGACACAACAAAAAAAGAGAATTTTAGACCAATATCCTTGATGAACATTGATGCAAAAATCCTCAATAAAATACTGGCAAACAGAATCCAGCAGCACATCAAAAAGCTTATCCACCATGATCAAGTGGGCTTCATCCCTGGGATGCAAGGCTGGTTCAATATACGCAAATCAATAAATGTAATCCAGCATATAAACAGAACCAAAGACAAAAACCACATGATTATCTCAATAGATGCAGAAAAGGCCTTTGACAAAATTCAACAACCCTTCATGCTAAAAACTCTCAATAAATTAGGAATTGGTGGGACGTATCTCAAAATAATAAGAGCTATTTATGACAAACCCACAGCCAATATCATACTGAATGGGCAAAAACTGAAAGCATTCCCTTTGAAAACTGGCACAAGACAGGGATGCCCTCTCTCGCCACTTCTATTCAACATAGTGTTGGAAGTTCTGGCCAGGGCAATTAGGCAGGAGAAGGAAATCAAGGGTATTCAATTAGGAAAAGAGGAAGTCAAATTGTCCCTGTTTGCAGATGACATGATAGTATATCTAGAAAACCCATTGTCTCAGCCCAAAATCTCCTTAAGCTGATGAGCAACTTCAGCAAAGTCTCAGGATACAAAATCAATGTGCAAAAATCACAAGCATTCTTATACATCAATAACAGACAAACAGAGAGCCAAATCATGAGTGAACTCCCATTCACAATTGCTTCAAAGAGAATAAAATACCTAGGAATCCAACTTACAAGGGATGTGAAAGACCTCTTCAAGGAGAACTACAAACCACTGCTCAAGGAAATAAAAGAGGATACAAACAAATGGAAGAACATTCCATGCTCATGGGTAGGAAGAATCAATATCATGAAAATGGCCATCCTTCCCAAGGTAATTTACAGATTCAATGCCATCCCCATCAAGCTACCAATGACTTTCTTCACAGAATTGGAAAAAACTACTTTAAAGTTCATATGGAACCAAAAAAGAGCCCGCATCGCCAAGTCAATCCTAAGCCAAAAGAACAAAGCTGGAGGCATCACGCTACCTGACTTCAAACTATACTACAAGGCTACAGTAACCAAAACAGCATGGTACTGGTACCAAAACAGAGATATAGATCAATGGAACAGAACAGAGCCGTCAGAAATAATGCCACATATCTACAACCATCTGATCTTTGACAAACCTGAGAAAAACAAGAAATGGGGAAAGGATTCCCTATTTAATAAATGGTGCTGGGAAAACTGGCTAGCCATATGTAGAAAGCTGAAACTGGATCCCTTCCTTACACCTTATACAAAAATCAATTCAAGATGGATTAAAGACTTAAATGTTAGACCTAAAACCATAAAAACCCTAGAAGAAAACCTAGGCAATACCATTCAGGACATAGGCATGGGCAAGGACTTCATGTCTAAAACACCAAAAGCAATGGCAACAAAAGCCAAAATTGACAAATGGGATCTAATTAAACTAAAGAGCTTCTGCACAGCAAAGGAAACTACCATCAGAGTGAACAGGCAACCTACAAAATGGGAGAAAATTTTCGCAACCTACTCATCTGACAAAGGGCTAATATCCAGAATCTACAATGAACTCCAACAAATTTACAAGAAAAAAACAAACAACCCCATCAAAAAGTGGGCGAAGGACATGAACAGACACTTCTCAAAAGAAGACATTTATGCAGCCAAAAGACACATGAAAAAATGCTCACCATCACTGGCCATCAGAGAAATGCAAATCAAAACCACAATGAGATACCATCTCACACCAGTTAGAATGGCGATCATTAAAAAGTCAGGAAACAACAGGTGCTGGAGAGGATGTGGAGAAATAGGAACACTTTTACACTGTTGGTGGGACTGTAAACTAGTTCAACCCTTGTGGAAGTCAGTGTGGCGATTCCTCAGGGATCTAGAACTAGAAATTCCATTCGACCCAGCCATCCCATTACTGGGTATATACCCAAAGGACTATAAATCATGCCGCTATAAAGACACATGCACACGTATGTTTATTGCCGCATTATTCACAATAGCAAAGACTTGGAACCAACCCAAATGTCCAACAATGATAGACTGGATTAAGAAAATGTGGCACATCTACACCATGGAATACTATGCAGCCATAAGAAATGATGAGTTCATGTCCTTTGTAGGGACATGGATGAAATTGGAAATCATCATTCTCAGTAAACTATCGCAAGAACAAAAAACCAAACACCGCATATTCTCACTCATAGGTGGGAATTGAACAATGAGAACACATGGACACAGGAAGGGGAACATCACACTTCAGGGACTGTTGTGGGTTGGGGGGAGGGGGGAGGGATAACATTGGGAGATATACCTAATGCTAGATGACGAGTTGGTGGGTGCAGTGCACCAGCATGGCACATGTATACATATGTAACTTACTGCACATTGGGCACATGTACCATAAAACCTAAAGTATAATAATAATAATAATAATAATAATTACAATAAAAGAAAAAAAAAATAAAAATAAAAATAAATAAAAATAAAAAATAAAAAAAAATAAAAAATACAGTTGAGAGCTTCAACAACAGATTAGATTAAACAAAAGAAAGAATCTCTGAACTTGAATACAAGTCTTTTGAATTAACTCAGTCAAAGGGAAAAAATGAAAAAGAATACAAAATGTATATGGTACTTATGGGACACCATAAAGCAAATAAATATTTGCATTATGAGATTTCCAGAGACACAAGGATTGAAGGCAAATAAAGATTATTTGATAGAAGAATTGCTGAAAATTACCCTGGATTCTTAGACAAGATATGGACATTCAGATCCATGAAGCTTAAAGTTTCCCAAACAGGCTCAACCCAATGAGGCCTTCACCAAGGGTACAGTATAATTTCAAAATTTCAAAAGTCAAAGACCGAATTTTTAAAGCAGCAAGAGAAAAGCATCAAGTGAAATACAAGGGAATCTCCGTTAAACTAATACCAGATTTCAGAATACTCCATTACTGTAAGGATGGTGTGTAAATCTTTCCAAAATCTGGTAGGAAGGTTAAAAATCAAAATGGCTAACAATAACCCTAGCTACAATATTTAATTAAGGAAAGCACAATGCAAAAACATGTAAACAGTGATAACAAAACTATAAATTGTGTGTGTGGAAGTAAAAGTCTAGAGTATTTGTATGCAACTGAAGCTAAGTTGTTACCAGATGAAAATAGTCTGTCATAACTATAAGAATTTTAATGTAAGTCACATGGTAATCACAAAACAAAAAACTGTAGCAAATACACAAATGAAAAAGAGAAAAGAATGAAAACCGAACGTTACATAAAATCACCAAATCACAAAGGTAGACAACAAGAGAGGAAGAACAGAAGGAAGAATGTACAAAATAAGAAAACAATTAACAAAATGGCAGGAATAATTTCTTACCAATCAAAATTACCTTAAATGTAAATAGACTAAACTCTTCCATTAAAAGACATGAAGTGGTTGAATGGATTTTTCAAAAATTCCGATTATATGCTGCCTACAAGACACTCATTTAAACTGTAAGGACACACACAGGCTGAAAGTGAAGGTATGGAGGAAGATATTTCATAAAAATAGTAACCAAAAGAGGGCAGAAATGGCTTTACTTATATTAGATAAAATAGACTTTCAAAAACTGTTATGAAAAACAAATAATGTCATTATTTAATTATCAAGGGTCAGTTTAGCAAGAGTACATAACAATTATGAATACATATGTGCCCAACATCAGGTCACCTAAATATTCAAAACAAATATTAAAGGATTTGAAGGGATCGATAGACTGCAATACAATAATAATAGAGTACATAAATATCTCACTTTTAACAATGAATGATCAATTAGACATAAAATTAATAAGGAAACATCAAATTTGTACTACATTTTAGACCAAATGGACATAAAAGACATATACAGAACATTCCATCTAACAGAAGCAGAATAAACCTTCAAGTGCACACAGACAGTTTTCCAGGATAGATCATATGTTAGGCCACAAAATAAGTCTAAACAAATTTAAGAGGATTAAAATTGTATCAATTATATTTGCAAATTGCAATGGTACGAAACTAGAGAACAATAGGAGAAGATCTTTAATAATTCACAAGTACGAGGTAATTAAACAACATGCTGCTGAACAACCAGTGGGCCAAAGAAGAAATAAAAAATAAATGAATGAAAATATTGAGACAAACAAAAATGGAAACACAACATACCAACACCTATGGGATGAAGGAAAAGAAGTTTTATGGGTGAATTTTATAGCAATAAGTGCCTACATTAAAACAGAAAAAAAGAGGCCAGGCACAGGTACACCTGTAATCCCAGCACTTTGGGAGGCCGAGACAGGTGGATCACGAGGTCAGGAGTTCAAGACAAGCCTGGCCAAATGGTGAAACCCTATCTCTACTAAGGATATGAAAAATTAGATGGGTGTGGTGGTGCATGCCTGTAATCCCAGCTACTCAGAAGGCTGAGGCAGGAGAATAGCTTGAACCCAGGAAGAGGAGGTTGCAATGAGCTGAGATTGTGCCGTTGCACTCCAGCCTGGGTGACAGGGCGAGACTCCATCTCGAAAACAAACAAACAAACAAACAAAAAACCAGAAAAAAAATCCAAATAAATAGCCTAACATTACACCTCAAGGCCCTAGAAAAAAGATGAATGAGCTAAAACTAAAGTTAGCAGAAGGAAGAAAATAATAAAGTCAAGAACAGAAAGGCCATAGAAAAAAATTAATAAAACCAAGATTTAGTTATTTGTAAAAATAACCAAAATCAACAAACCCCAAGTTAGATTGACTAAAAAAAAAAAGAATATTCATAAATAAAATCAGAAATGAACTAGGGACAGGTGCCTCATAAATAAAAGAGGTCATTAGGAATTATTATGAACAATGATGTGCCAAAAATTTGATCAAATAAAGTAAATGGATAAATTTAAAAAATATATAACCTATCGTGATTGAATCAGGAGAAAATAGAAAGCTTGTACAACTGATAACAAATAGATTGGAGAAGTAATTCAAAACCTTCCAACAACAACAAAAAAAGCCCAGGACCGCATGACTTTACAGTTGAATTCTACCAAACCATCAAATAAAAATTATGACCAGCACTTCTTAAACTCTTCCAAAAAATAGTGCTAGAGTGAACACTTCCAAATGCATTTTAGGAGGCCAGCGTGACCTTGATCCTTAAGCCTGATAAAGAAAAAAAACACAGGTCAATATCTGTGTTTTGAGCTATCTCTATCTCTGAGCTATGTCTCTCTCTGATAGACATTGATGCAAAAATCCTAAAAATATTAGCAAACCAAATTCAACAATATATCAAAAAGATTATGTCATGACCCAGTGGGATTTATCTCTGGCATGCAAGGCTGGTTTAAAATACACCAAATCAATCAATGTGCTGTATCCTATTAACAGAATAAAAGATAAAAACCACGTGATCATTTCAATTGATGTAGAAGAAACAATTGACAAAGTTTAGTATCCTTTCTTGATAAAAACTCTTAACAGTTCAGATATAAATGGAAAGTTCCAGAATATAATAAAGGCAAATTATAAAAAAATCCAGAGCTAACATTACAATCAATGGGAACAACTGAAAGCTTTTCCAGTAAGATTCAGCTCAAGGTAAGGATGTCCACTATTTCCACTTCCATTCAACATAGTACTGGAAGTACTGGCCAAGCAATAAGACAAGAAAAAGAAATGAAAGGCGTCCAAATAAAAAAAAAAAAAGAAGTAAAATTATCTCTGTTTGTAGAAGATATAAATCTACATATAGAAAACACCAAAGATTTCACACACACACAAAAAAATCTGTTAGAAGTAATAAATTCTGTAAAGTCACAGGATATAAGATCAACATAGAAATATCAGTAACATTTCTATACATAAATAATTACCTACCTGAAAAAGAAATCAAGAAAACAATTTCCTTTATGATAAGATCAAAAAATTAAAATAAAATACTTAGGAGTAAATTTGACTAAAGAGGTGAAAGATTAGTACACTAAAAACTATAAAATATTGATGAAATAAGTTGAAGCCACAAATAAATTAGAAATACACTGTGTTTATAGATCAGAAGGTTTAATATTGTTAAAATGCACATGCAACCCCTGAACAACATATCAATTTAACACAATTCTTTTCAAAATTCCAAGGCCATTCTTTATAACAATAGAAAAAAAATCCAAAATTTGTATGAAGCCACAAAAAAAACCCTCAAATAGCTGACGCAATACTGACAAAAATAAAGTTGGAGGCATAGCAATTCCTGATTTGAAATTATGGTACAAAGCTATAGTGATCAAAACAGTATGGTACCAAAATTAAAACCGAAAACATAGACCAATAAAACAAAATAGAGAGCCCGGAAGTAAATCTAAACATAGATAGTCAACAAATTTTAAACAAAAGCAACCAGAAGGCACAATGGAGAAGAGACAGTCTTTTCAACAAGGATATCCACATACAAAAAAATCAAATTGAACTTTTATTTTTACACTCTGACAGGGCAAAAACTCACTCAAATTCAAAGTGCATTTCTTTATTCTCTCACCCAATAATTAACACAGAATACCTCTATGACAAAATGTGTTGGGAGTTCTCCCTGCAACAAGCAAGCATTAATTTTGCAAAGGACACAAGTTGGGTGTCCTTCAATCCAATTCCATTTTGATGCAATATACCTGGAGATAGTATCAGTTTCCACAGGGGAAGGCTCAGTTCCACAAGACTGTGCCCCACTTCCAGTGCCAATTGAAAGCCCCAGGTTGTTTTACCTGTGCTTGTGATCAACTGGCTATAAATTGGTAATCCTATTACTACCTTCTTGGGTTTAGTTAATTTACTAGAGTGGCTCACAGAACTTAGGGTAACACATTTACCAATTTATCATAAAAGATATTACAAAGAATATAGATGAAGAGATGCATAGTTGAGGTTTGGAATGGGGTGTGAAGCTTCCATGTCCTCCCCAGGCATACAGGTCTCCAGGAACCTCCACATATTCAGCTATTAAGCTGTTCTTTTGAGATTTTATGGTGGCTTCATTACATAGGTATGACTGATTGAATCATTGGCCATTGGTGTTCAATTTAGCCTTCAGTTCCTCCCTTTACCCTGGATGTTGGGGATGGGGTTGAAAGTCCCAATCCTTTAATCATGTCTTGGACTTTCTATTGATCTGCCCCTGTCTTGAAGCTACCTAGGGGCTGCCAGCCACCAAGAATTAACTACAAAAAGACATCACTTTGGAGATTCTATGAATTTTAGGAATTGTATGCCAGGAAACACAAAGACCAAATATATATTTAACAAAATTATAAATACTATACCAAAAAAGTCAACTAAAAGTAGATAAAATGCCTAAATATAAGATCTGAAACCACAAAACTCCTAGAAGGAAACATAGGTGAAACGTTCCTTTACATTGGCCTTTACAATGATTTTTTTAACATTACTCCAAAAGCTCAGGCTACAAAACTAAATACAAATAAATGAGGCTACATCAAACTAAAAAACTTTTGCACAACAAAGGAAACAACCAAAAGAAAAAAAAAACTAAAAGTAAAACTACCATTTGATCCAGCAATCCCACTACTGGGTATCTACCCAGAGGAAAAGAAGTCATTATTCAAAAAAGATACTTGCACATGCATATGTATAGCAGCACAATTCACGATTGCAAAATCATGGAACCAACCATAAGGCCCATCAACCAACAAGTGGATAAAGAAACTATGATATGTATATATATATATCATCATATATATGTATGATGATCATCATACATATATGTATATATGTACATACATATATATGATGACATATATATATGATGATATATATAACTATTATATATATATGATTCCATCATATATATATATATGATAGAATATTATGCGGCCAAAAAAAGGAATAAATTAGCAGCATTTGCAGTGACCTGGATGATATTGGAGACTATTATTCCAAGTGAAGTAGCTCAGGAATGGAAAAACCAAACATTGTTATGTTCTCACTGATATGTGGGAGCTAAGCTGTGAGGACACAAAGGCATAAGAATGATGCAGTGGACTTTGGGGACTTGGTGGGAAGAGTGGGAGGGAGGCAAGGGACAGAAGACTACAAATATGATGCAGTGTATACTGTTCAGGTGATGGGTGCACCAAAATCTCACAAATCACCACTAAAGAACTTACTCACGTAACCAAATACCACCTGTACCCCAATAAGTTATTGAAAAATTAAAAAATGAAGAAAGAAAAAAAACAAAAAATCAATCTACAAACTGGGGGAAAATATTTGCAAACCACAGATACATAAGGTGTTAATATCCAAAACTTACAAAGAACAATTATAACTCAATAGCAAAAAAACAAATAACCTGATTTTTAAAATGGGCAAAAGATGCAAACAGACATTTTTCTAAAGAAGACATAAAGATCACCACAGAAATAGAAAAAAAGTGCTCAACATCACTAACCACTAAAAATGCAAATTAAAACTACTGTGAGATATCACTTCACACCCATCAGGATGGCTATTACTAAAAAGACAATAGATTACAAATGTTGGTAAAGGTAGGAGAAAAGGGAACCTTTGTACATTGTTGATGGAAAGTTAGATTGGTACAACCATTATGGAAAACAGTATGGAGCTTCCTAAAAAAAATAAAAATAGAACTGCCATCATGTGACCCAACAATCCTTCTTCTGGGTATATACACTAAGATGAAATCTCTACTTTGTAAAGATATCTGTATTCCCATGTTCATCCCAGCATTATTCACAATAGCCAAGATATGAAATTTAAGTGGTCATCAACAGATGTAAAGAACATATGGTGTATACACAATGGAATATTATTCAGCCTTTAAAAAGAAGATTCTGCTATTTGCTACAACACAGACAGGCCTGGAGGACATTATACTAAGTGAAATAAGCCAGACACAGAAAGAAAAACATTGTATGATCTCATTTACATGTGGAAGTTTTAGAAAAATGCATAATATACAGAGATAGAGAATAAAACTATGGTTACAGGAGGGAAGAAATGGAGAGATGTAGATCAAAGGATAAAAGTAGTAGATATGTAGGATGAACAAGTCTAGAGATCTAATGTACAATATAAGGACTATAGCCAATAATATTGTATTATATTTGAGACTTTTTTAAAGTAGATTTTAGCTGCTCTTGCCACAAAACGTAACTATGTGAGATGACAGATATGGTAATTTTCTTCACTATAGTAACCATTTTACTATCTATATGTATCCCATAAAACTATGTCATAAACCTCAAATATGCACGATAAAATTCATTATAAAAAAAGAAATAGTTGAGTGGTAGGAATAAGACCTAGAAGCCTGTGCTCATTATCTTTTACCATCTTTTACTCCAATCAAAATGAGAGAACACTTACTTCTATGGTGCTAATGACTTCATAAAACATACATTTCAAATTCTTTAGTTTTGACTCAAAGCCATTAACAACAAAAATGAGCAAATGTCTATTGAATGTGGTGTGGGGTTGCAGCCAGAGAAATGTGAGTTTGTATCTCATCTTTGCTACTAATTATGTTTTTGGCCACAAACAGGCAACTTATCTGAGTCATTGTTTCTTCATTGTTAAAAGTAGAAACATGGGCTGGGTGTGGTGGCTCAGGACTGTAATCTGACCACTTAAGGAGTTCGAGACCAGCCTGACCAATATGGTGAAACACTATCTCTACTAAAAATATAAAAATTAACCCAGTGTGGTGGCACACACCTGTAGTCCCAGCTACTTGGGAGGCTGACACACGAGAATCGCTTGAACCTGAGAGGCAGAGGTTGCAGTGAGCCGAGATTGCGCCACTGCACTACTCCAGCCTGGGCGAAAAAGCAACACTCCATCTCAAAAAAAAAAAAATAGAAACAATAATAATTACCACATGAAGCTGTTTGGAGATGTAAACGAGAAAACACATAGAAAGCTGGTAGCAGAGGCCTTGCAGATGGATGTTAGTGTCCTAGTTCTTCCTCTTGCTTCAGACCAATTGAATGCCACTGAAATGAGAACTTGGATTTCTGAACACATGCCTAGGAAACAAAGATTCACATTCATATATGGACTACTTAGCATTAACTATTTATTAAAGCCTTATTGTTGACACAAGGAAATTCCTGGGCCACTTTAGTTTTACATTCTTAGAGGCTAGGTGGGACCAGGTTAAGCTAGAGAGACTTTTCATTTCTTGATTTGAAGACATTTAACATTTGGTTGTCATTTGCCCAAGAACACATATTCCTGTCTTTAATCTGGAACACACAAAGGAAATAGGCAAGAGGTCAAGATTTTGATCACATTGATTATTGCTGGGTCCTTGTGCTGCAAAGCAATCACTGGCAGTGATTGTTTCATGGTGCTGCCTCATAGCCCAGCATTAAGAAAAACTAAAGGTCAGAGAAACTGTCATCACCTACTTCAAGAACCAAACCATCATTTACAACCTCAGTCACAGAGGAGTCTGATGTCACAGGTGAAACACAGTTTAAGCACAGTCACAGTCTCAGCACAGAAAATGAAGCCCAGGTTGCCTCAGATAAACTCTTATGCTTCATTCTCTACACTTCGACCAGTTATCATAACACAATACTAATCTTTTAATATTTAAAAGTATACTTGCTTGCACAGTGAGGTACTTTGATGGCAGGTGATGGGAGATTAAATATTTCAGTAAAACGAGTTGAGACACTGCATTTCTTAAAATAAATTGTTGTGTGTTAATATAAGGTTTCCTAAATTTTTGTTTTCCATTTGGACATACAGAGTATAAAAGATTAGTAAATATCATTCTACATGAGGTTGTATAGTGACAGAGTAATGCAGAATGAGTCATTAATAATTTAAAAATAGAATATAAATAATCCAGGGACTGGTGCTCTGTATGTGAAATGATATCCCATAAGCATGGTGGCCACTGGGTTGATCCAAAGAGGAAGTATTGGCACTGGAAGACTGAATTAAGAAAACAGGAAAAAATTAAGTAGGCCTCACTTTGATATACTGCTCTCAAACAATCTCCAGTGCAAACTCTAGGCAAAGAAAACAGATTTTAGTTACTGTGTGTACCAAATCAATGTGACATTCATGGCACATGAATGGGTCATAATATTTTATTTCATTATTTCTGAAGTGCTTTTTTTTTTAATTTTACTTTAAGTTCTGGGATACATGTGCAGAACATGCGGGTTTGTTACATAGGTATACATGTGCCATGGTGGTTTGCTGCACCCATCAACCCGACATCTAGATTTTAAGCCCTGCATGCATTAGGTATTTGTCCTAATGCTGTCCCTTCCCTTGCTCCCCACCCCTCAATAGGCCCTGGTGTGTGATGTTCCCCCTTCTTGTGTCCATGTGTTCTCATTATTCAACTCCCACTTATGAGTGAGAACATGCAGTGTTTGGTTTTCTGTTCCCGTGTTAGTTTGCTGAGAATGATGGCTTCCAGCTTCATCTATGTCCCTGTAAGGGACATGAACTCATTCTTTTTTATGGCTGCATAGTATTCCATGGTGTATATGTGCCACATTTTCTTTATCCATTCTATCATTGATGGGCATTTGGGTTGGTTCCAGGTCTTTGCTATTGTAAATAGTGCTGCAATAAATATACATGTTCATGTGTCTTTATAGTAAAACCATTTATAACCCTCTGGGTATATACCCAGTAACAGGATTGCTGGATCTAATAGTATTTCCGGTTCTAGATCCTTGAGGAATTGCCACACGGTCTTCCACAATGGTTGAACTAATTTACACTCCCACCAACAGTGTAAAAGCATTCCTTTTTCTCCACATCCTCTCTAGCATCTGTTGTTTCCTAACTTTTTAATAATCGCCATTATGTCTGGCATGAGATAGTATCTCATTGTGGTTTTGATTTGCATTTCGCTAATGACCAGTGATGATGAGCTTTTTTTCATATGTTTGTTGGCTGCATAAATGCCTTCTTTTGAGAAGTGTCTGTTCATATCCTTCACCCACTTTTTGATAGGGTTATGTTTTTCTTCTAAATTTGTTTAAGTTCCTTGTAGATTCTGGATATTAGACCTTTGTCAGATGGGTAGATTGCAAAAATTTTCACCCATTCTGTAGGTTGCCTGTTCACTCTGATGATAGTTTCTTTTGCTGTGCAGAAGCTCTTTAGTTTGATTAGATCCCATTTGTCAACTTTGGCTTTTGTTGCAACTGCTTTTGATGTTTTAGTCATGAAGTCTTTGCCCATGCATAGGTCCTGAATGGAATTGCCTAGATTTCTTCTAGGGTTTTTATGGTTTTGGGTTTTACATTTATGTCTTTAATGCATCTTGAGTTAATTTTTGTATAAGGTTTAGGAAAGGGGTCTAGTTTCAGTTTTCTGCATATGGCTAACCAGTTTTTCCAGCATCATTTATTTAATAGGGAGTCCTTTCCCCATTGCTTGTTTTTGTCATGTTTGTCAAAGATCAGATGGTTGTAGACGTGTGGTGTTATTTCTGAGGTCTCTGTTCTGTTCCATTGGTTTATATATCTGCTTTGGTACAAGTACCATGCTGTTTTGGTTAATGTAGCCTTGTAGTATAGTTGGAAGTCAGGGAGCGAGATGTCCAGCTTTGTTCTTTTTGTTCAGGATTGTCTTGGCTATACAAGCTCTTTTTTTGGATCCATATGAAATTTAAAGTTGTTTTTTTTTTTTAAATTCTGTAAGGAAAGTCACTGATAGCTTGATGGGAATAGCATTGAATCTATAAATTACTTTGGGCAATAGGGCCGTTTTCATGATATTGATTCTTCCAATCTGTAAGCATGGTATGTTTTTCCTTATGTTTGTGTCCTCTCTCATTTTGTTGAGCAGTGGTTCATACTTCTCCATGAAGATGTCCTTCACTTCCCTTGGAAGTTGTATTCCTAGGTATTTTATTCTCTTTGTAGCAATTGTGAATGGGAGTTCACTCATGATTTGGCTGTTTGTATATTGATGGGGTATAGGAATGCTTGTGATTTTTGAACATTTATTTTGTATCCTGAGGCTTTGCTGAAGTTGCTTATGAGTTACTTGTCAAGGTAAAATTTAAATTTGCCATTTATTTCTTGAATCCTCATTTTTTTCTTTGTTTCAGCTTGTTTTCTCAACCAATTATTTTATCTTTAAAACAATATTTCTTGATCATATCAATCATTAATTACAGTAACTGCTTATTAAAAATAATTTTAAAGCGATAATCATTGGTTATAAAAACTGGGGAAATAAAAATATGCACAAAGAAGAAAATAAAATATATTTATAATCACACTACCCTCAGGTATGAAATACTGTGTTTGAAGTTTTTACTGGTTTACACATTTTTAGAACATTTTGGATAATAATGAATATAGCTATTAATGTTTCTTTTCTCATATAACATTACCATACATCATTGTTTTCTTTGAAACATACTTCAATATATGGCTCTGGAATAGTTCATATGATTGTATCATTATTTTTAAGACAATTCTACTATGGTGGGCATTTAAATTCTTTTATTCTGCACTATTTTCAATAGTGCTGTGTTGAAGGATTGTTGTGCATGAATCTTGGTTGGAATCTCTGTGAAACTCTGGGATAAGTATGTCAAATGACTATTTCTTAGGAGTCTTAGAACATATTGCCAAATTAGCTTCAAGAGTAGTGACACCTATTTACACTTTTAAATAGCAAGATGGTATGAATATGCTTATTATTAAACTCACACACAGACATATACATAGAGCGTAAAAATGTATTTAATCATTGTATCTTTTTTTACATGTATTTCTTTGATAATATAGTTTTTTCTTCTTCAGAAAGTTACAATATTTAAAGCTAGAAGAAAACTCTTTCTTTTACCTATGAAGAAATTGAGAGAAAATTGTGTCATGAAACCTGCTCCCAGCCATGTGACAAGCAAGAGGCAGATTCAGGACATGTGACATCCAGTTTGCTACCCCTTCCACTTCACTGCAAAGCCCTTAAGTCATTATAAGCAAGATGCATACAATTATCATCCTTTCAGATCCTCTCCTAATGAGAACGTCTAAGCCAAAATTAATGTTTTAACTATGCATGACATTATTTTTACTCATATGACATGAATAACTTACAAAATTACATCAAATAAAAGATGTACTGTTGATTTCCTTATAAAAAGCACTTGACTCAATCAAGGAGCATGGTTTTATGAAAGAAACATAATTCCCAAACACTCAAAGAAATTGGGGGCAGTTGAGAGAATGTATTACTCAGAGCTCCTGCTGCTGAGTTGTAATTTTTTGATGGCCCCTGCTGCCGCGAGCTGAATCTGTTGCTGCATATACACCAAGGCCACACTTCCCAGGGGCTGCTTCCAGAGAACTGTGTGTGGCAAGAAACAAAGGTTCTTGAGAGATGGGGGACTCTCCTAATGGGTGACAGTAGCTTTTCTATTTTCCTGACTGACTTGTTCTTGAAACTGTGCTGCAATTTGAAACTCTTTTCTAATCCTTCCTGCTAGCTCTCCTTTCACAGGCATCAATTCTGCCCCACAGTCTGAAGATTCTCCCTTCTCCTACTTCTTCTTCCATTATTCTCAGGTATTTTTTATTTTTAATTTGCATAGATACATAATAGGTGTATATATTTTTGGGGTATGCGAGATGTTTTGATATAGACATCCAATGTGAAATAAGCACATCATGAAGAATGGGGGGATATCCAACCCCTCAAGCATTTATCTATTAAGTTGCAAATAATCCAACTACACCCTTTAAGTTATTTTAAAATGTACAGTTATTATGGACTATAGTCACTCTGTTATGCTATCAAATAGTAGGTCTTATTCAGTCTTTCTAATTTTTTTGTACCCATTATATCCCTGCCTCCTCCCCAGCTTCCCACTACCATTCCCAGCCTCTGACAATCATCCTTCTACTCTATGTCCATGAGTTAAATTGTTTTGATTTTTCGATCCCAAAAATAAGTGAGAACATATGACGTTTGCCTTTCTGTACCTGGCTTATTTCACTTAACATAATGACCTCCAGTTCCATCCATGTTGTTGCAAATGACTGGATCTCATTCCTTTTTATGGCTGAATAGTACTCAGTTGTGTATCTGTACCACATTTTCTTTATCCATTCATCTGTTGATGGACAATTAGGTTGCTTCCAAATGTTAGCTTTGTAAACAGTGCTGCAATAAACATAGGAGTTTAGATATCTCTTCAATATACTGATTTCCATTCCTTTGGGTATATACCCAGCAGTGGAATTGCTGGGTCATATGGTATCTCAATTTTTAGTTTTTTGAAGAACCTCTTAACTGTTCTCCATAGAGGATGTACTAACTTACATTCTCACCAACCGTGTATAAGGGTTCCCTTTTCTCCACATCCTCACAAGCATTTGTTATTGCCTGTCTTTTGGATATAGGCCATTTTAACTGGGGTGAGATGATATCTCATTGTAGTTTTGACTTGCATTTCTCTGCTGATCAGTGATGTTGAGTGCCTTTTCATATACCTATTTTCTGTTTGTATGTCTTCTTTTGAGAAATGTCTATTTAAATCTTTTGCCAGATTATTGATCAGATTATTAGGATTTTTCCTATAGAGTTGTTTGAGCTCCTTATATATTCTGGTTATTAACCCCTTGTCAGATGGGTAGTTTTCAAAGATTTTCTCCCATTCTGTAAGTTGTCTATTCCCTTTGTTGATTGTACCCTTTGCTGTGTAGAAGTTTTTTTAACTTCATGTGGTCCCATTTGTCCATTTTTGTTTTGGTTGCCTGTGCTTGTGGGATATCGCTCAAGAAATTTTTGCCCAGACCAATGTCCTAGAGAGTTTCCCCAGTGTTATCTTGTAGTAGTTTCATAGTCTGAGACCTTAGATTTAAGTCTTTAATCATTTTGATTTGACTTTTGTATGTGTTGAGAGATAGGGATATAGTGTTTTTTTTCTGCATGTGGATATCCATTTTGCCCAGCATTATTTATTGAAGAGACATTATTTATTCAACAGAACACTTTTCCCCAGTATGTGTTCTTGGCACCTTTGTCAAAATTGAGTTAACTGTAGGTGTGTGAATTTGTTTCTGTGTTCTCTATTCCGTTCCATTGGTCTATGTGTCTGTTTTAATGCCAGCACCATGCTGTTTTGGTTACTATAGCTCTATAGTATAATTTGAAGTCAGGTAATGTGATTCTTCCTATTTTATTCTTTTTTTTTAGGATAGCTTTGGCTATTCTGGGTCTTTTGTGGTTCTACATAAATTTTTGGATTTTTTTTTTTTATTTCTGTGGAAGAATGTCATTGGTGTTTGATAGGGATTGCAGTGACTCTTTAGATTGATTTGGATAATACGGACATTTTAACCATATTGAATCTTCCAATCCATGAACATGAAACCTTTCCATTTTATTGTGTACTCTTCAATTTATTTTATTAGTATTTTATAGTTTTCATTATAGAGATCTTTCACTTCTTCAATTAAGTTAGTTCCTAGGTATTTAATTTTATGTGTGGCTGTTGTAAATGGAATTACTTTTTTATTTCTTTTCACATTGTTCACTGTTGGCATATAGAAATGCTACTGATTTTTGCATGTTGATTTTGCATCCTGCAACTTTACTAAATTTGTTTATTAGTTCTAATAGTTTTCTTGAGGAGCTTTAGGTTTTTCCAAATATAAGATTATACCATCTACAATCGAGAATAATTTGACTTCTTCCTTTCCAGTTTGGATGAGCTTTACATTTTCTCTTGTCTGATTGGTCTAGCTAGGACTTCCAGTACTATTCTGAATAACTGTGGTGACAGTGGCCATTCTTATTGTTTTCCAGATATTAGAGGAAAGGCTTTCCATTTTTCCCTATTCAGTATGATATTAGCTGAGAGTATGTCCTCTATGGCTTTTATTGTGTTGAGGTATGTTTCTTCTATATCCATTTTTTTGAGAGTTTTTATTCCGAAGGGATGTTAAACCTTTATCAAATGCCTCTTCAGCATCAATTGAAATGATCATATGGTTTTTATCCTTCATTCTGTTGATGTGATGTATCACATTGATTGATTTGCATATGTTGAACCATGCTTGCATCCCTGATATAAATCCCATTTGGTCATGATGAATGATCTTTCCAATGTATTGTTGAATTCGGTTTGCTAGTATTTCATTTAGGATTTTTGCATCAATATTCATCAGAGATATTGGCCTATATTTTTCTTTTTTTGATGTGTCTTTGTCTGGTTTTGGTATCAGGGTAATTCTGGCCTCATAGAATGGGTTTGGAAGTATTCCCTCCTCCTCCATTTTTTGGAATAGTTTGAGTAGGATTGGTAGTAGTTCTTTCTTAAATATTTGGTAGAATTCAGCAGTGAAGCCAAGTCCTGGGCTTCTTTTTTATTGAGAGAGTTTTTATTACAGCTTCTATCTAATTACTTGTTATTTTTCTGTTCAGGTTTTGCATTTTTTTCCTAGTTTAATTTTGGTAGGTTGTATGTTCTAGGAATTTGTCCATTTCTTCTTGATTTTCCAATTTATTGGCATATGTTGCTTATAGTAGCCACTAATAATCCTTTGAATTTATACAGTGTCAGTTGTAATGTCTCCTTTTCTATTTCTGATTGTATTTATTTGGATCTTCTCTCTTTTTTCTTAGTCTGGATAAGGTTTGTCAATTTCATTGAACTTTACAAAAATTAACTTGTTTTATTGATCTTTTGTATTTTTTGTATTTTTTTCATTTCAATTTCATTTCTTTCTGCTCTAATCTTTATTATTATTTTATTCTAATAATTTTGGGTTCAGTTGGATCTTGCTTTTCTAGTTCTTTAAGATGCATCATTAGATTGTTTGAAGTTTTTCCTCTTTTTTAATATGGGCATTTGTAGCTATGAGCTTCCCTCTGAGTACTGCTTTTGCTGTATCACATAGGTTTCAGTATGTTGTGTTCTATTATCATTTGTTTAGAGAAAATTTTCAATTTCCTTTTTAATTTCTTTATTGACCTGCTGGTCATTCTGGAGCATATTGTTTAATTTCCATATATTTATATAGTTTCCAAAATTCTTCATTATTAATTTCTAGTTTTATTTCATTGTGGCCAGAGAAGATGCTTGATATTATTATAATTTTCTGAATGTTTTGGGACTTGTTTAGTGACCTACCATATTGTCTATCCTTGAGAATGAGCCATGAACTGAGGAAAAAAAAATTATATTCTGCAGCTTTTGGATGAAATGTTCTGTAAATTTCAATTTGATCAATTTGGTCTATAGTGCAGATTAAGTCTGATGTTTCTTTGTTGATTTTCTGTCTGGAATATATGGCCACATAGAAAGTGGGGTGTTGAAGTTTCCAGGTATTATTCTATTCGGGCCTATCTCTTTCTTTAGCTCCAATAATATTTCCTTTATATATCTGGGTGTTCCAATGTTGGGTGCACATATATTTAAAATTGTTAAGTCCTCTTGCTGTATTGACCCCTTTATCATTATATAGTGACCTTCTTTGTCTCTTCTTACAGTTTTGGTCTTGAAATCTATTTTGTCTGATATAAGCATAGTGACTCCTGCTACTTTTTTGTTTCCATTGGCATGGAATATGTTTTTCCATCCCTTCATTTTTAGTCTATGTGTCTTTCTAGGTGAAGTGTTTCTTGTAGACAACAGATCAATGGGTCTTGTTTTTCATCCATTCAGCCAGTCTATGTCTTTTAATTGGAGAGTTTAGTCCATTTACATTCACTGTTATTATTGATAAGTAAGGACTTATCCCTGCCACTTTGTTGTTTTCTGGTCGTTTTATGATCTTCTCTTCCTTCTTTCTTTCATTCCTGTCTTACTCTAGTAAAGATGATTCTCTCTGGTGGTATGATTTAGTTGCTTGCTACCTATTTTTTACGTATCCATTGTATGCTTTTGGGTTTGAGGTTACCATGAGGCTTGCAAATACTGTCTTAGAACCCTTTATTTTAACCTGTTAATTTAACACTACTTGCATAAACAAGCAAAAGAAAAAAAAAATCACCCTAACTTCATTTCCCTGCTTTTTAACTTTGTGTTGTTTCTAGTTCTATCTTATTGTACTGGCTATGTTTTGAAAAGCTGTTGTAGTTATTATTTCTGATTGATTCATTATTTAATCTGTCTACTTAGGATAAGAGTTGTTTACATTAAACAGTTATGGTATTATAATATTCTGTGTTTTCCTGTGAACTTACTATTGCCAGTAAGTTTTTTACCTTTAGGTGATTATGTGCTTCTCATGAATGTCCTTTCCTTTCTGATTGAAGTATGCCCTTTAGCCTTTCTTGTAGGATGAGTCTGGTATTGATAAAATCCCTCACCTTTGTTTTTCTGGGAAAGTCTTTATGTCTCCTTCATGTTTGAAGAATAATTTGCCAAATATAATATTCTAGGGTAAATGTTTTTTTTTTTCTTCAGCACTTTAAATATGTCATGCCACTCTCTCCTGGCCTATAAGGTTTCCACTAAAAAGTCTGCTGCCAGATGTATTGGAGCTCCATTGTATGCTATTTGTTTCTTCTCTTTTGCTACATTTAGGAACCTTTCTTTATCCTTGACCTTTGAGAGTTTGATTATTAAATGTCTTGAAGTACTCTTCTTCAAGTTAAATCTGCTAGGTGTTCTATAACCTTCTTGTATTTGGACATTTATACCTTTGTCTAGGTTTGGGAAGTTATCTGTTACTATCCCTTTGAATAAACTTTTTACCCTGCCTCTTGCTCTACCTCCTCTTTAAGACCAATAGCTCTTAGATTTGCCCATTTGAGGCTATTTTCTAAATTCTCTGGCTTTTTTTTTTTTATTCTTTTCTCTTTTGTCTCCTCTGACTGTTTATTTTGAAATAGTCTGTCTTCAGGTCCATTAATTCTTTCTTCTACTTGATCCACTTTGCTATTAAGGGACTCTGATGCTTGTTGCATTTTTCAGCTCCAGAATTTCCACTTGATCCTTTTAAATTATTTCAATCTCTTTGTTAAATTTATCTGACAGCATTCTGAATTCCTTCTCTGTTTTATCTTGAATTTCCTTTGGTTTCCTCAATACAGCTATATCGAATTCTCTGCCTGAAAGATCACATACCCCCATTTCTCCAGAATTCATCCCTGGTGTCTTATTTAGTTCATATTGTTAGGTCATGTCTCCCTGGATGATGTTGATGCTAGTAGATATTCTTTGGTGTCTGAACATTTAAGAGTTAGGTATTTACCATAGTCTTCACTGTCTGAAATTATTTGCAGCTGCCCTTCTTGGGAAGGCTTTCCAGACATTTGAAGGGACTTTGGAAAGCCTTAATAATCAAAGTTAGCTTTGTGATCTAAGCTGTTTCTGCTTTAGGGAGCATCCCAAGCCCAGTAATGCTGTGGTTCTTGCAGACTCATAGAGGTACTATCTTGATGGTCTTGGACAAGTTCTGAGAGAATTTTCCAAATATTAGGCAGAGACACTTGTTCTCTTCCCTTACTTTCTCCAAAACATAGTCTCTCTCTCTGTTCTGAGCCACCTATGTCACTCTGAGTGGAGTGACATAAGCACCCCTCTGGCCACCACCACTATGACTGTGCTGGGTCAGACCTGAAGCCAGGAAAGTGCTGGGTCTCACCCAAGGCTTGCTGTAACCATACACTGGTAACCATACTCAAGGCCCCGAGGTGCTACAATCAGCAAAAGGCAAAGCCAGCCAGGCCTGTGTCTTTCCCTTCAGGGTGGCAATGTCCCCCAGGCCCCAGATGGGTCCAGAAGTGTCATCTAAGAGTCAGGGACTAGAGACAAAAAGCTTAGAAGTCTACCTGGTATTCTATTGTACTGTGGCTGAGATGGCTCTCAAATCACATGATGCAACTTTTCCCGTTTTTTCTTCCTCTTTCCAAAGGCAGAGGAGCCTCACCCCATAGCCACCATCAACCCTGGCCACAAGGAGTGCTGCCAGACTACCACCAATGTTCCTTAAGCCCCAAGGGCTCTTAAGTGAGCTCATGATGAATGCTGCTTGGCCTGGAACTCACCCTTCAGGGCAATGGAGTCCCCGCTGGCCCAGAGCAAGTCCAGAAATGCTGTCCAAGAGTGAAGTTCTGGAATCAGGGACTCCAAAAGCCTGCTTGGTGTTCTACCCTTCCATAGTGTTGTTGGTACCTGAAGCTGGCAAGTCTCAGAGGCTCACCAAGGCCTTCAATGTTCTGCTTGGGTATCACCGCTAGTTATTCAGGGCTCAAGGGCTCTTCAGTTAGCAGGTGATGAATGCTTGCAGGACTAGGTCTTTTCCTTCTGGCCCAAGGTTTCCTTCTGTTTCTAGAAGTGTTGTCTAGGAGCTAGGGCTTGAAATAGGGGCCTTGGGACTCTGACTGGTGCCCTATCCTGCTATGGCTTAGCTGGTATCCAAGATGAAAGACAGCCTTCTCCACTCTTCCTTTTCCTCTCTTTGAGCCCAAGGAAGGAGACCCTTTTGGAGCCATGGGCTGTGCAACCTGGAGCTATGGGAGGGGTAGTGCCAGCACTCCCTTGGCTGCCCCAGCTGGTGTCTCAATGTGTTGTGTACCCCACTAGTACACTGTCTCTGGACCTAGTTCAGCACTAAGACTCACCAAAGAGTTGCAGTCCTTATGGCCTAGACTGCCTTTCAAACTTAGAGACAGAGAGGACTTTGGCCCTCGGTGTGTGTGTGTGTGTGTGTGTGTGTGTGTGTGTTTTAAATCTCTTCAGTGCCTCTTTCAGCCATATGAGTTAAAACTAGGTACTATGAGTGCTAAGCTGATTTTTGGTTCTTGAGAAGGTTTTTGTGTGTGTGTGTGTAGACAGTTGTTAACTTGGTGACTTTGTGGTGGTGGTGGGAACGATTGATGGAGCTTTTTATTCCACAGTGTTGCTCTGCTTCCCCCTCAGGTGTTCTTTTTACTTTTAATCCCATCTTGCAGGTATTGCAACGAGGACCTGAACTAACACAGAACACAAAGTGTGCAAAGGACTACTAAATCCATTTATAAGCTGTGGCTTTCTTTGCATAGAAATAAGATGTCCCCATATCATAAAAAAGAAAAACATCCCACAGCTGATGAGATGTCTTCAATGTTGACCCCTGAACTGAATTTAATGCTCCAGATAAAGTTTTAGAAAATCAAGGCCAGCTTTTTGTTTTTGTTGTTAATTAGGAGGCCTTTATTCCCAAGACCACCAGACCACCTGGCAATATTAACTTCTATACATCTGCCTTGACTCTCAAAAGGGGAAGGTGGTAGAATGAGTGTTATCCTGTCAGTGCATTTACTTAAAAAAATTACTTCAAAATGCAAAGTGTATGTATGTGTTTAATTGAACTTTATGCCCTAGGGGCATGTATTAGTCCATTTTCGTGCTGCTGATAAAGACATACCTGAGACTGGGCAATTTACAAAAGAAAGAGGTTTAATTGGACTTACAGTTTCACATGGCTGGGGAAGCTTCACAATCATGGTGGAAGGCAAGGAGGAACAAGTCCGGTCTTACATGGATGGCAGGAGGCAAAGAGAGAATGAGGAAGACGCAAAAGCAGAAACCCTTGATAAAACCATCAGATCTTGTGAGACTATTTACTACCACGAGAATAGTATGGGGGAAACCACCCCCATGATTCAATTATCTCCCATAGGGCCCCTCCCACAACACATGGAAATTATGGGAGTACAAGTCAAGATACGATTAGGGTGGGGACGCAGAGCCAAACCATATCAGGGCAGTTAGTTGTACGTGAATCAAAAATCCAGAGGTGACAATAAGAAGTGCTTTTATCTAAATCGTCAGCAGAGGATTTGTTAATTAGTGCAAGAGATGTTAGACATAATATTCACTGATGAAGTAAATGTTCTTTTTTAAAAGATATATGGTTGGCCAGGTATGGCGGCTCATGCCTGTAATCCCAGCACATTGGGAGGGTGAGGATGGTGGATTGTCTGAGGTCAGGAGTTCAAGACCAGCCTGGCCAACATAGTGAAATCCTGTCTCTACTGAAAATACAAAAAATTAGCTGGGCATGGTGGCAGGTGCCTGTAATCCCAGCTACTCAGGAGGCTGAGGCAGGAGAATTGCTTGAACCTGGGAGGCGGAGGTTGCAGTGAGCCAAGATTGTGCCATTGCACTCCAGCCTGGGTAACAAGAGTGAAATTCTGTCTAAAAAAATATATATATATGTGTATATATATACATAGAGAGAGAGAGAGAGTGGAGTTTATAAAATCTGGTCAACCACATGTGTGTGTGTGTATATATATATAATTAAATATATACATATATTTAAATATATACATGTATATATTTAATATACATGTACATATATTTTTACGTATATATTTAAATATATATTTATATATATTTTTACATACTCTCTCTCTCTCTCTCTCTCTATATATATATATATATATATATGTTTGACCAGATTCTATAAACTCTACTCTCCTTGAATGAACCTTCAGGACAGAGTACAAGAGCTACAGTTTTACTCGGTTCGCAGGCACACACACAGACACACACACACAGACACACACACTCTCTCTCTCTTTCTGTCTGTTTTTCTCAGCGAAGGGCTCCAAAGCCTAACCAAACAGAATACTGGCTGATCAGACATCAGCATATCATCAGTCTTGGAGGAAACTTTCCTTTCAAGGTGCTTATCTTAATGCCTGGAGAAAGAGAACAAGCAGAGACTTAAACAAACTTATGAGACCAGGTTAGGAGTGGTTTTTGTATACTGATGCATGTTCTTGTGCACATGCATACATGCCTGGCTACTAATACATATTTGTATTTGTGGCAAAATTTAGACAGAGATCTGATAGTGAGGTTGTAGTGAAGGATATTCCCTACCTAGGTCTGATTGGAGATTATTAGATCTGACATTTGTTGAATGACCAAATTTACTTATGTCAGTTCACAAAAATGAGATCTCTGTTTTATGCCAGGTATCTGAAAGTTCAGGATATCTGTGAATTATGATAAAAGTGGTTGGGGAATTCTTGAATTTCTTTCATCTATAACCTGTCTCAAGTTATTGAGATTTGTACTTAGAAACTCTTATAGTTTTGTGAGATGTAGCAGCTGCAGTTGGACTATTACAAAAAGAATGGAGCAGGACTTGTTCTTACTGTGTTTCTACAGCATGAAAATGAAAATTGTTTGTTTTGGTTTTGTTTCTTTGCTCACTCAAAATCTCCCGGAAACAGTGGACACTTGGTTAATGACATAAACCCAAATTACTATTCTACTCTTCAGAGAACCTATTCATATAGCACAAAAATATTGGTCAAATCCCTTTACAGAAGTGCTGCACTGGTGAAAAGCATGGAAGAATACAACAATGGAAAGCCCCAAGTTTTAGTCAATATATCTTCTCACCAGGGCAGATATAAACCATCCCACAGGAAATGTAACGAATTAGAATCATACAAGATTATGTTTCAGGAATGAAAAATTATCTAAGATTGCTTTAATAAAAATCTCCCTCAAACAAATGCCAGGTCCATGCTAGTTAATGTTATTAATAAACTGAATTATTTTGGCTAGTACTGGAGAGAAGGAACAAAAAAGATGTAAGAATGAATAAAATAGCAAAACTCAACTGAATGCCACCTAAAATAAACTCACTTTTAATAAGAAGATGCAGACAAGTTGAAAATAAATAGATGGACCAAAATATACTATATATAAGAAAACAAAAGACATTTAATAATGGTAAAAGGATCAAAACATCTGGAAAACAACAATTATAAATGTATTATAAATGTATATGTAGCATCAAAATGGAGCATTAAAACACATGAAGGAAACCTTAACAATTTAGTGAAGAAATGAAAAATTGTATAAACATTTGGGCATTTAACAAACCTCTTTCAGCAATTTATAGAACAACTATGCACATACACAAAATAATAATAATAATAATAGAGATATAGAAGATGTTTAGAACACTGTCAACCACATTGAACTAAATAATATATATAGAACACTGCATCCAACAACCATAAAATACTAATTATTTTCAAGTGCACAAAATATATTCACCAAGATAGAAGGCTTGCTAGACTATAAAACAAGTCTCTATGATTTTCAAAGTGTTAAAATAATGTATACTATGTCCTCTAACCAAAATTGAATTAAATTAAAAGCTAATTTTAAAAATTTATTGATATGGTTTGGCTGTGTACCTACAAATATCATCTTTAATTGTAGTTTCTATAATCCCTGCATGTTGTGGGAGGGACCTGGTGGGAGGAAATTCAGTCATAAGGGTGGTTACCTTCATGCTGTTCTCATGATAGTGAGTGAGTTCTCATGAGACTTGATGGTTTTAAAAGGGGCTTTTCTCTTTTGCTCAGCTGCTCCCATGTGAAGAAGCATGTGTTTGCTTCCCTTCCACCACAATTGTAAGTTTCCTGAGGACTCCCCAGTCATGCTGAACTGTGATTCAATTAAACCTCTATCCTTTATAAATTACCCTGTCTTTGGAAGTTCTTTATAGCGGCGTGAGAATGAACTGATACAGTAAATTGGTATCACAGAGAGTGAGATGCTGCTGTAAAGATATCCCAAAAATGTGGAAGCGACATTGGTACTGGCTAACAGGGAGAGGCTGAAATAATTTGAAGGGCTTGGAAGAAGACAGGAAAATGTGGGAAAGTTTGGAACTTCCTAGAGACTTGGAGGGCTCAGAAGACATGAAGATGTGGGAAAATTTGAAACTTCCTAGAGATTTGTTGAATGGCTTTGACCAAAATGCTAATAGTGACATGGACAATCAAGCCCAGGCTGAGGTGGTCTCAGATGGAGATGAGAGACTTGGGAACTGAAGCAAAGGTGACTCTTGTTAGCTTTAGCAAAGAGACTGGCAGCATTTTCCCTTGCTCTAGAACTCTGTGGAACTTTGAATTGAGAGAGATGATTTAGGATGTCTGGCAGAAGAAATTTCTAAGCAGCAAGTATTCAAGAAAAAGCAGAGCATAAAGTTTGGAAAATTTGAAGCCTACTATGTGATAGAAAAGAAAACCCTAGTTTCTGGGGAGAAATTCAAGCTGACTGCAGAAATTTGCATAGGTAATGAGGAGCCAAATGTTAATCACCAAGACAATGGGAAAAATGTCTCCAGAGCATGTCAGAGAACTTCACAGCAGCCCCTCCAGTCACAGTCCTGGAGGCCTAGGAGGGAAAAAATGGTTTCACTAAATGATCTCAGGGCCCCCCTGCTCTATGCAGCCTCAGGACATGGTGCCCTGCATCCCAGCTACTTACTTCAGCTCTAGCTGTGGCTAAAAGGGGCCAATGTATAGCTCACGCCATTGCTTCAGATCAGTGAACTTATATTTGCATGACTTAGCAATAGAAACTCTTCAATCTGAAGCTACAAAGAAAAACACGGAGAAGAATAATCAGAGCCAAAGTGACATATGAGAAAACATAAAGCATTCTAATATATTTGTAACTAAATATCCAGAAGGAAGGCAGTGGGCAGGAAAAAACACACAAGATTTAAACAAATAAATGACCAAAATTATTTTAATTTTCTTTTCTTTACTTTTCTTTCTTTTAAGATGGAGCCTCACCCTTGTTGCCCAGGCTGGAGTGCAATGGTGCAATCTTGGCTCACCACAACCTCTGCCTCCCAGGTTCAAGTGATTCTCCTGCCTCAGCCTCCCAAGTAGCTGGGATTACAGGCATATGGCACCACACCCAGTTAATTTTTGTATTTTTAGTAGAGATGCGGTTTCACCATGTTGGCCAGGCTGGTCTCAAACTCCTGACCTCAGTGATCTGCCCACCTCAGCCTCCCAAAGTGCTGGGATTAAAGGCATGAACCACCACATCTGGCCAAAATTCTTTTAACTGTAATAACAACTTTAGACTCACAGGTCCAAGAAGCTCAGCAAACTACCAACAGAAGAAACATGAAGAAAATCACATAAAGGCATGTCACAATGAAATTATGTGATAAAGATAAAATATTTAAAGCTGCTACAAGAAACGTTACGAACATGAAAACAGAGATGAGAATGACAACAGACTTCCTGTCAAAACTATGCAAGTCGGAACAAAATGGAGAGAGAGTCTAAAAAAATCCTGTCAAATTAACTTCCTTACCCATTGAAAATATTTATTAAAATTAAAATCAAAATTAATATATCATCAGGCCAACAAAAGCTGAGAAAATGTATTGCCAGAAGACCTGAGTTAAACAAATGTTGAGAGAGTTTTGCTAGCAGAAGGAAAATGATACCAGCTAGAAAGTTAGAGGTATGGAAAGGAATAAAGAGGGCCAATAAGTGATAAATATGTAGGTAAATATAAAGAATTTTTCTTATCTTTAAATGTATTTTCAATATCAAAATAAGCTTCTATAAGAAAACCCTTTAAATACAAAACAAACATAGGTTGAAGAAAAAGTATATATATGTGTATGTGCATATAGATACACACCATAGAAACACAAAACAAAATGACACTGGAGTGGCAATATTGATATCAAATAAAGCAGGCTTCAGAAAAACAAATATTACTAGGTATAAAGAATATAATTATATAATGATGAAAGGGTCAATTCGTCAAGAAGAAATAACAATCTTAAATGTTTATGCACCCAACAGCAGAGCTTCAAAATACATAAAACATAAACTGATAAATTGAAGGGAGTAGACAAATCCAAAAGTATCATTGGATATATTAACATCTCTTTATTAGCAAGTAGTATAATAGGCAGAGAGAAAATCATAAAGATATAAAGGGCTTGAACAACCAGATTGACCTAATAGGCATAGTATATACTTTTAAGTGCAAAAATTGAATTTATACAAAGTATGTTAATTGACAGCAACAGAATTAACCTAGACATCAATAACCAAAAAACCCTGGAAGTTTCCCAAATATTTTTGTGTTAAACAGCGCATTTCTAAACAGCCCATGGGTCAGAAAAGAAATCAGAGAAAAATTAGAAAATATTTCTAATGAACAAAAATAAAAGTTTTTACATAAATTTTTGTGAGATACAGCTACAGCAGTGCTTAGAGGGAATTTTTGTTAGATGAGAAGAAAGATCTCAAAAACAATCACCTCTTTTCACCCAAGAAACTAGAAAAATAAGAACATAATAAATCAGAACAAGAAGAGGAAGAAATAATAAAGATAGGAGCAAAAATCTAGAAAATTGAAAACAAGTATACAATACAGAAATCAATGAAATAAAAAACTGGTTTTTTGAAGAACTCAGTATCTCTGATGAACCTCTAGCTAGAATGATAAAGAAAATGAGAGAAATAGAAAAGAAATAAATTACTATTAACAGAAATGAGAGAGAAGACATCACTATAGACTCAAAAGATGTTGTAAGAATTAGGGAATATTATAAACTACCTTATGACAATACATTTGTTAACAGACGAAATAGGCCAGGCATAGTGGCTCATGCCTGTAATCCCAGCAGTTTGAGAAGCCAAGGTGGGCAGATCACTTGAGGCCAGGAGTTCAAGACTAGCCTGGCCAACATGGTGAAACCCTGTCTCTACTAAAAATACAAAAATTAGCCGGATGTAGTGGTACAAACCTGTAATCCCAGCTACTTTTGTGTGGCTGAGGCAGGAGATTCGTTTGGATCTGGGAGGCAGAGGTTGCAGTGAGCTCAAATGGGGCTACAGCACTCCAGCTTGGGTGACAAAGCATGACTGTCTTAAAAAAAAAAAAAGAAATATACAAATTATTTGAAAGACACATTCAATTCAAGAAGAAATAGTTAAACTTAATATTCCTGTATTATTAAATAAATTAAATTTGTAGTTGAAACCCTTCCCACAAACAAAAATATTTATGCACAGATGTCACAATTGGCAAATTCTATCAAGTATTTCAAGAAGAAAGCATATCAATTCTACACAAACTCTTCCATGAAAATAGGAGAAATAGCCTTTATGTTTTATAAGGTTAGCATTACCCCAAGTCAAAAAACAAAGCCATCAGAAGAAAAGAAAACTACAGACCAATATTTCCCATGAACACAAATGCAAAGATATTTTTACAAAAGTAAAATTTAGCAATACATTATGACCAAGTGAGGTTTATTCCAGGAATGCAGTTTAGTCCAACACTGAAAAAATCATATAATGTAATTCACCAAATAAATTAATAAAGAACAAAAATCATATTATCTCCATAGGTACCGAAAAAGCAACTGACAAAGTCGAACAACTGTTTCTGATAACGATTCTTGAGAAGTAAATAACTTCCCACACAAAATAAGGATACCTACCGAAAAATGTTTGTTAACGTTATATTTAATGAAGAAAGGCTGAATATTTTCCCCTTAAGATAAAAAGCAAGGTGAAGAGGTTCGCTCTCAGTACTTCTTTTCAGCATTGTGTTGGAGGGCTAAGCATTCTAAGAAGGAGGAAGAGGAAAAGGAGGAAGGTAATGATATGCAGATTGAAAAGGAAGAAGAAAAAGTGTCTATTGGTACGCAGATGACATGTCTGTTAGAAAACTTAAAGGATTTTTTAAAATTCTACTAGAACTATTTGGTAACTTAGCAAGGTTTCAGAATGCATAGTCAATATGCAAAAATCAATTTAAGTCTGTATTAACAGCAAACAATTGGACACTGAAATTTTTAAAATACAATTTGCAATAGCATGAAAATATGCAATATTTAGGGAAAATTTAACAAATATATGCAAATATTGTACATTAAAAATATAAAAATTTGAACAGAAAAATTATAGGCATAATAAAATGAAGAGAAAAATATATTCATGGATTCAATTAATCAAATGTTAAGACTTTAATTTTCCCTAGATAGATATAGAGATTGAATATAATTACTAACAAGATCTCATCAGATTTTTGTATAAACTTAATAAACTTATTTATTTAATAAACATGTTTTCAACTTTATATTAAAGTGTAAAGTCTCTAGAATGTCCAGTTTTTTGAAAATAAAGAACACAACTGAATAATAAGGCACGAAATATAAAATGGAAAAATGTTTGAACAGACATTTCACAGCCAAAGATAGTCAATGTCATTACTTAGCATCAGGGAAATGCAAATTGCAACCCAGGTACTGCCACCCACACACTGGAATGGCTAAAATTATAAAGACTGACAGTACAAAATTTTGTAGGAGATGTAGAGCTACTGGAACTTTCATGCATTGCTGATGTTAATGTAAAATATTAAAACAATTTTGGAAAATATTTGGCAGTAAAATTAATGAAAATAAACATATATGCCACCCATCAATTCATTCCTAGGAATTTACTCAAGATAAATGAAAGTATATGTCCACATAAAGAGTTTCAGGTTTTCTTATGTAGTACAGGATCTGAAGTGTATATTTATAAGCCATATTAAAATATTTGTAGCTGCTTCATTTATATTAGCCAAAAACTATAAATAACTTAAATGTTTATCAAGAGGTGAATGGGTAAGAAAATTGTAGTATATCCATAATACATAATACTGCTCAGGTATTAAAAGAGGTAAGCTACTTATACATGCAATAAAAATGAAAAATAAAAACATTGTGCTGAACAAAAGAAGCTGAACCAGAAACACATTCTGGTTTATTCTATGTATATGAAATTCTATAAAAGGGAAATCTAATATCTAATGACATAAAGCAAATCTGTGGTTTCTAGAGACCAAAGGTGGAGAGAGGGGACTAACTGAAAAAAAGCCACAGGGAAACATTGTTGAGTGGCGTTTCTGTACTTGGTGGTGGTAGTGCATGCATTTGTTAAATCTCATGGAACTACACCCTTAAAATGGGGTGCATCTTATTGAGTGTCAATTATATTTCAATAAATTTTATTAAAAATAAATTCTTTTAAAAATATTTTTATTATTATTATTGCAATAGTTTTTGGGGATCAGGTGGTGTTTGGTTACATGGATAAGCTCTTTAGTGGTGATTTCTGAGATTTTGGTACACCCATCACCTGAGCAGTGTACACTGCACCCAATGTGAAAAAAAAAAATGAAATTAATAAAAATCTACTCTTAAAAACAAAATGGCAGCGAAAGAGAGACCTGAGTTGGTATGTTCTTGCCCTCTCACCATGTGATGCTCTCAACCACGTTATGACTCAGCAAGAAAGCTATCCCCAGATGCCAGTGCTGTTCTCTTGGACTTCTTACTATTCAGAGCCATGAGTTAAAGAAACATACTTTTCTTATAAAAATAAAATAAAAATAAAAATGGATATTTTAAAGGAAAAGTCTTATAGTGGCTTATGTAATATCAAAGTACTAGGAAAGTGTGATATCATATTATGTTGTGAAAACTATAATATTGTCTGAACTTTAGTATCTCACTTTTCCACTTTAGTTTTTCCTAACATTTGTATTTTTCAAAAAGAAAAATTGCTAAGTGTGGGCATAGAGTCAAAATTCTAACATGTTTTTCAATAGCTAGAAGACCAGATAAAGTATCATTTTATAAATACATAGAAAGGAAGAAAGTTTGTATTAAAGTCAGCATGAATTTGATAACATGCCTAAGAAGTATGGCTGATTTCATTATCTAAGGACTCAAAGCTTTTTACCACAAACATACTAGTCATTCTTCCTGAAAACTCCTCAGGGGCAAAGTACCCAAATTTCACAAAAGGCTGTCATACTTCTCATGTTTTAGAAAGATTCGAAAATATAGATGCCATTTACAGATCTTGACTTTGACTTCCATTGTTCCAGCCTTCTCCATGATTTGGAATCTCACATTCCTGTGTTCTAACCCTTTTCTGCTCTTTTCTCTTAAAAATCAAGTTAAGTTCTGACCAGCTGTCTCCAAAAATACACAAATTTAGGATAGAATAACGTATATATTTAGGAAGATGGATACACATTAATTTTAAAGTCCTACCTTAGTACCGATCAGCAATAAACACGGATATTTAAGAGGATTGCAAATCAAACACATTTATTTTCCTGTGTGTTAGATATACCTATGTTTCTATGTAGAACAAATAAGGGTACAGAGAAACATAAGTGCATGGTTATATTACTATAAATACCTAGTCACATGTTCTCACTTATAAGTGGGAGCTAAACATTGGGTACACATGGATACAAAGATGGGAACAATAAACACTGGGGATTCTAAAACCAGGGAGGGAGGAAGAGAGGTAAGGGTTGAAAAACTACCTGTCAAGTACTATGTTCATTACTTGAGTGACAGGATCATTAGAAGCCCAAACTCCAGCATCACGCAAAATACCCATGTAACAAACCTGCAGATGTATCCCCTAAATTTTAAAAAATAAAATAAAATAAAAAGTAAGTAAATAAATACATATCTAGAGATTTGTGTCTACATTGAGAGAAAATATATTTTCTGACATCTTAGAACAAGAATTATATACTATTTCCCCCAGTCACTTAAAAAAAATTTGAGAAACTCTGCAACTTTTATTTGTGGAAATAACACATTAATTCAAGTTTGCTTATAAAATAGAAAAATATTTCACAAAAATGGATGCATTTCAAATAGAATAAATGTAAAGTAGTATTTATAAATTCATAAATGTATCCTCCTAACATTATTTATATTCTGTAAACAGAAATTCTATGCATTCTATTCACATTAGAATCCATTTGAGATAGAAAATAGTAAAATAAGAAACCTTTGGTTTCTTTAGAAAGTTGCCTAGGTGACAATAAGAACATAGAGAAGCAAAAATTAAATAAATAAAAGAAAATAACATACAGGTTCAATAGAAGGAAACATATGTGTGGTAGAACAAGACTGAAATGTCCAGTAGACGTTGGAGCACTTTCACAAAAGAAAAATGTCACAGACTGTTGTAATAGTTGTAAGATGTTTGGTTTACGGGAAATATTATGCCATTAATCAGCAGTAAATCATAGTGGTTAAGAGGGTGTGATTTGGACTCAAGCTACTTACATCAAATTCTGCTTGGCCACTTAGTGCTTATGACCTTGGGCAGCTTTTAACCCTCTGATCTTCAGGGACTCCCTAGGGTTTTGTGTAGCTTAAAATGAGAAAATGCAAGTAAAGTGCTCACCATAAAACTTGGTATAATAAGCACTTGCTAAATGTAAACTGTTAGTGGTAATAGTAGTAGTAGTAGATTATTTTTATTAATTACAATTGATAGAAGTGACCAAAGAAAGTGAAAAAGAACCAGAATCATTCTTGTCATGATTCTTTTAGGAATGGTGACTGAAAAGGATTTCAGGTTTTCTCCTATAGCAAATGATCTAAACTATAGGTTTATAAGCTGTACTGAAACATCTTGAAGGACATAAAGAAAATTCCATTTTCTTACCTTTAATGACCAGAATTTGTTCCAAGGTTACTCAATTTCCAGTAGGAGTGGGACAGGGATAATCTAAAAAGTGGATACAAAAGAGCAGTCTTCCATGTGGTAGGCATTGACCTACCTGAAATTAGAGGGGTTAGACCAGATTACCACCTGTATGGCATATTTCCTTTTGATCCCAAGGCCTTTAACAATTATTTGTATCTCTTGGGATATAAAATCCTGCCAAATGAATTCAAAGCTGTAATTATAATGCCTCTACACAAGACAAAGGTGGCAGATTGGAGTGTGAAAATAGCTTGGGAGATCTCCTGTCAATCTACACTTGATACTGCTCTGGCAAGAATCTTTCTCAACTGGCTGCTTCCTCATGTGCTAAAATGCACTTTTACCAGAGAGCCCGCATGGCTGCAGAGGAGGAAGTGTTGCCGCCAACTTGATCTTTACTCTCCATAAGCTCCAGGAAAAGGCATGTGAAAAGTGCCATCTGTGGTACGTGGCTCTTTCTGATCTAATGCAGGCCTTTGACAGTATTAATAGAAGAATGTTGCAGCAACTTCTCAGAAAATACAGATGCCTGGAAATTTTGGAAGGCCTTTCTTTTTAAATCCACCATTACCAACTAACTCTAGAAAAATTGATCTGGGTAGGATCCAGTATTGTCTTTCTCAGGTTATGTCACATTTAGAAAGGAGGGGAGAAAGCTCTGTGCATCTGGTTGTATTCATATCCTCCTACCTGGTCTCTAGAGATGTTATTATTGAAACCATTCAGAGATCTTCAGATATATTTTTAGCTCTACATTTGGAGTGGGAGATGGGTAAATGAGCAGTGAGGTGAAGGGTATTACTAGACCTTGGGTCCACAGAATTGTGTATCTTTTTTGTATAAATAATTTTTGTCTGTGTGTCAGGAAAGCAACAGTTTACTAAAGAGCCACTTTATCTCAATTAAATATCTTGACAGACTAGTAATTAATTGGGCATTCAAATTATATTCTGCCAGGACAATAGCTGTAAAATTTATTCTCCTACCTGTCTGCTAGCAATTAGGGATTAGCAAGCAGCTAAGGAAGAAAATAAATTTAATGTGCATTCATTGGTCATTTTTCCTTGACTACAGTTTATTTGTTCCACCTGGCATTACAGGCCACTAATTGCTGAACTATTCATTTTCTAAGAGATCTCAGACACATTTCCAATGCTATGGCATAATAAGTTCTTGAGAATTCACATCATGACATTTTATTAGCAGGGCTTTTTGGAGAAACTGAAAAATAGACATGATATATGGAGGAGCATAATAATGAGGTGCTAATGAGAAGTCTGGGACAATAGCACCCTAGAATGGGATACATGGGATAATGAGGAGATAAACTTGTTATCCAAGTTTTTTGTTTTTTTTTGTTTTGTTTTGTTTTTGTTTTTTGAGACGGAGTCTCGCTTTGTCGCCCAGGCTGGAGTGCAGTGGCGCGATCTCGGCTCACTGCAAGCTCCGCCTCCCGGGTTCACGCCATTCTCCTGCCTCAGCCTCCCAAGTAGCCGGGACTACAGGCGCCTGCCACCACGCCCGGCTAATTGTTTTTTTGTATTTTTAGTACAGACGGGGTTTCATTGTGTTAGCCAGGATGGTCTCGATCTCATGACCTCGTGATCCACCCGCCTCGGCCTCCCAAAGTGCAGGGATTACAGGCGTTATCCAAGTTTTGCTGCTAACAAAATTCCATGTCCTGTCTGTGTGTAATATACCCTTCCATACTTTTCAATTCAGGGGCAACTAGGGGTTTTTTACTGGGGGAGGAGGGTCTGGACAAAAGAGTAGAGATGGACCCAGAGGAAAATATACACTAATTGTACAGGGAGAAAAATCCAAAAGGAACATTTTGTGAGATGTCTTAGCTGAAGAAGTAAAGAATCGATAGAGCAAAAGTCATTTTAAAAGGGATTAAATTTTTATACCTATGTTCATAGCAGAATTATCCACAATAGCCAAAATGTCAAAACAACACAAATATTCAATGATAGACAAATAAATAAACAAAATGGGATATATGCATATTATAATGGACTATTATTTACCCTTAAAAAGGAATGAAATTCTGATACATGATACAACATGGATGAACTTGAAGATATCGTGTTAAGTAAAATCAGTCAGACATAAAAGGACAAATATTGCATAACACAACTTATATCAGGTACCCACAGTAGTCAAATTCATAGAGACACAAAGTAAAACAGAAGTTACCGGGAGCTGGAGGGAGGAAGGAGGGAAAAATTATTCTTTAATGGGTGTGGAGTTTCACTTTGAAATGATGAAAAAGTTCTAGAAATGAATGGTGGTTATGATTGCATAATGCTGTGACTGTATTTAAAGCCACAGCACTGAACACTCAAAAATGGTTAAAATGGTAAGTTCTAGATTATATATATTATACTATAATAAAACATAGAAATCAAAACACATTTAAATGTTTCTCAAATTTGTCCTAAAAGCTTAACAAAGATGGAATACTCCATGGGTTATTCTATTTCTAGTTTGCACAGAAAATCATTTTGTTAAAATGCTTGATCACTCACTTTTTTTATAATTTCAACTTCTATTTTAGATTCAGGCACATGTGCAGGTTTGTTACGTGGGTATGCTTCTTGATGCAGAGGTTTGGGGTATGATTGAACGCATCACCCAGGAAGTGAGCATAGTAGCCAACAGTTAGTTTTTCAACAATTGCCCCCTCAGTTCTTTCCCTCCCCACAGTCCCCAGTGTCAATTGTTGTCATCTATATCCATGGGTACCCAGTGATAAACCATATTTGGTTATATCTTTGATAAGACAAAAAAATAACGAGAAAAAAACGTTTAAAAAAACAAGATAGTGGAATTCCTTTTGAGTTTGATAACACAACTGTTTGTCCTTGTCCTTATTGAGAAAAACAGCAGACAGGATTAACAAAACTCCTTATCCTTTCCAGTAGTTATTACTATTTGGGGAGGGTGGGAAATTTAGTGTGGATAAGCTTTTATTAAACTGTAGCATACAGTCTTTCCATTATCTTTTCTACTGCTTCATTTATTTTGCACCCTAATCATTTTTTTTTGCAATCAATTAAAAGTCCTTTCAGAAGATGATCCATTAAATAACTCCTAAGACAGTTCTCAAATGGATGTATTCTACCTCCTTACAATACTAATTCTTTAAACAATGGACAAGGCACTAAACTTTAAACCATAAAGTCATTAAATTTCAGTTCCCCATTTGTGAAGCTAAGCTGTAATGAGGATCCAAGTGTGTGGCAGAACACAATACTAAATGAGTTAGATAAGATCCAAAGAAGTATAGATCAGGTTTACCCTACTCTGCAAGTAATCCAAGAAAGGAGTGAAAAAATAGACACATGTTTGTATGAGAAAAGATATCAGACATACACACATGCGTGAGAAATTTGATCAATTATATAAAATAGGGATATTTATTTATGATGCCTTATCTTAAGGCAGTGACTATCTGATCTTAAAAACATTCGGTAAAGGAAATTCAGTCACTAATCTGAAAAATAAATACCCCATCATCATCCAAATGATCATCTATAATATAATGCTAATGTTGTGGCAATTACATGTCTACGCCCCCATAGTGCTGTAGAGAAATAGCCATACTCTGTGAATAAAAGTGTTAGATAACAGATGGAAAAGCAAAACATGCCATATGAAAGACCTTCTCAAGAAAGAAAATAACAGAAATAGAGATTGCTTAGAATATAGGTTTTAAAACAGACCTAAATGTAAAATGATTTGTATTTTACAAATCTTCCTTGTAACAAACAATAGCCCAGTTCTATTAGTTGACACTATAAACTTTGCAAATAAATGCAAAAATGTTGTAAAGTGAATTAGCTAAAATTTATATGCTATTTCTTTTGAAGCAACATGATCGACCAACTAAATACAGAATATGTAATTACTCTTACGGGATTAAAAGCAAATTACCGTTGTGCCCTAGGTAAAACTTTTAGAAACATTTGATTGTACAACTGACTGAATCTAATCATCAAAATAGGATGCAGCTCTAAATTGCATAATCTCTAGTTATTAATAAGCAATATTAATGTCTTCTGTTGAATAACAACACAAAACCAAAATAGCTAAATGAAAAGGAAAAAAGCAATTATCTACATGTTTGAATCCATATGTTATATCTTATGAGTTAGAAATCTACATATCTTAACCTCATGTAGATAACACTTGCCCATAAATTTTAAGTGTCATCTTTCCCCCTCCTCCCTGTTTTGGTCTTTACCTGACATGCATTTCCAGGAATATTCTAGTTTATAGATTTCTGAACTTTGGTATGTATGCACCTGAGATTATCATTCTTAATATTGGTGGTCCATGGTATCACTCTTCATGATAATCTGTTCTCCTGTCATGGTAATATTTAAAGATTTTCTCTTTTTTAAAAAGTGTGTTTTAATTGTGCTGACAAAAAGAGTAAAACTCTGTAAAATATTTAAAGTGGTTCATTCTGAGCCAAATGTGAGTGACCAAGGCCCAAGGCACAGTCTCAAGAGGTTCCAAGAACATATGCCTAAAGTGGTTGGGTTACAGCTTGGTTTTGGGTTGTAGGGAGACACAATACATGTAAGATATGCAGTGGTTCAGTCTAGAAAGGTGGGACAGCTCAAATTGGGGGTCTTAAAGGTCATTGGTAGATTCAAAAGTTTTCTGACTGGCCATTAGTTGATAGAGTTATTATTTAAAGACCTGGAATCAATAGAAAGGAGTGTCTGGATTAAGATAAGGGGTTGTGGAGACCAAGGTTCTTATTATGTAGAATTGGTGGTAAATGCCTCTTTATCAGGCGTTAAAATGTGCCAGCCTCCTAGTTAAATCTATCCGGAAAAGGGAAGGGGATTCTCTACAGAATGAAGATATTCCCCACAAGGGACAGCTTTACAGGACCATTTAAAAATATGTCAAAGGAATATATTTTGGGGTAAAAATACTTCAGTTTCTTTCATGGGCTGCTGTCAAGTGATGCTATATTAAAGTCAGGTTGGAATTTGGTATCAGATAGCTACAAAGTGTCTGTTTTGTCGGTCTTAAGATCTCTATTTTAATGTTAATGGTGATCTGTTGTGCCTAAATTCCAAAGGGAGGAGGGTATAATGGGGCATGTCCAAAACCCTCTTCCCATCATGGACTGAACTAGTTTTTCAGGTTTTCTTTGGAATCCCCTTTGCCCAGAGAAGGGGTAGATTCTGTTGATTGGAGGGCTTAGATTTTTTTTTTTTTTTTTTTTTTTTGAGACAGAGTCTTGCTCTGTCGTCCAGGCTGGAGTGCAGTGGCGCAATCTTGGCTCACTGCAAGCTCCGCCTCCCGGGTTCATGCCATTCTCCTGTCTCAGCCTCCCAAGTAGCTGGGACTACAGGCGCCCGCCACCACACCCAGCTAATTTTTTTTGTATTTTTATTAGAGATGGGGTTTCACCATGTTAGCCAGGATGGTCTCAGTCTCCTGACCTTGTGATCCACCCACCTAAGCCTCCCAAAGTGCCGGGATTACAGGTGTGAGCCACTGTGCCCGGCCAGAATTTTATATTTAGTTTACAACTGGCTTGAGGTAGATTATGTCAATTTTTCCTTGATTTGGGGTAATGTTCTTCCTGTAAATATCCTCCTAATAATCCCTTCCACACAGAGGGAGCTTCATTCTCCTGTTTATTTTGGTACCTCCCAGTCATCTCCCTTGGGTAGGAGATATGACATATTTGATTAGTATGTTTGAGAGATTAATCAGGGTTGCGTGTCTCAACATTTGCTGCCCACTTTTTCTTTGGGCAATAGCTGCCTACAGGAAGCAAGTTTTCTCCTACAATCTAGAAACACAGAGAAGGCTACCGTTAGAGGACACCACGAGTTGTCAATGCTCCCTGTGCCTGGAAGACTATGTCTAGTAGTTTATATTAGGTTGGTGCAAAATAATTGTAGTTTTTCCCATAAACAAATGGCAAAAACTGGCTGGGCACGGTGGCTCATGCCTGTAATCCCAGCACTTTGGGAGGCTGAGGCGGGCAGATCACCTGAGGTCAGGAGTTCGAGACCAGCCTGACCAACATGAAGAAACCCCGTCTCTACTAAAAATACAAAATTAGCTGGGTGTGATGGTGCATGCCTGTAATCCCAGCTACTTGGGAGGCTGAGGCAGGAGAATCACTTGAATCTGGGAGGCAGAGGTTGCAGTGAGCTGAGATTGCGCCATTGTACTCCAGCCTGGGCAGCGAGAGCGAAACTCCATCTCAAAAAACAAAAAAACAACAAAAAAAAAAAATGCAAAAACCGCAATTGCTTTTTCACCAATCTAATATTATAAAGCCTACTATTGCCACAAACCTAAATCACATTATCCAATATCAGCTTTATGAGCAATAAGGGCTCTACATCTGATATGTTTCTATCTTATCTTTCAAATAATTCAGGAATTATTTGAAAAGGGGATGTTACAATTTATTTATTCCCCTCAAGATTCCATTTCTGAACCCTCAATTCATTTTTGTTTGTTTCATGGTTGCTTCGAAACTGCCTTTGCAAAAGTTCTAACAGTGAGAAAATTATGACAGTGAAAGAGATCTGACCTAACAAACTTCATCTTCCCTCTAACTCCAAATTGCCCTTCATCATTCCTGGGTGAGGGCCTAGCTAACTTTAGGAAAAATGTAGTTTATAGTTTAAATAACAATAGCCCTTCTAAAAACTAAATTGCCTTTATAAACTAATAAAAGGCCACATGTTCAGAATTTTGAGAGGAGCCTGAATTTTGATAAGATGGAGGCATAAACAACAGCCATTTCTGCAGAAGTCACTAGATTTGTAACTTCCCCAATTATTTCTATAACATCATTATTATAGAACCTAAGAGTGACCTTTTAAGGTGCCTTTTCAGACTTTTGCATTACTGAGGACCAAATGACTCCTCTGGGACCCAAGACAAGACTCAACCAGTCCTGTGGCCCTACCCGGAATCAGACTCAGTGCACAACGATCATTTTCTATACCCCTATGATTGTATCCTCAACCAATCAGCAGCACCCATTCCCTAGCCCCTGCCTTCCAAACCATCTTTAAAACACCCTAGCCTCCAAATTTTCAGGAAGGCTGATTTGAGTAATAATAAAAGTTTGGTCTTCCGTTTAGTGGGCCCTCTATTACACTTTTTCTCTATTGCAATTTCCCTGTCTTGATAGACTGAGTGTATCTGAGCAGTGGTCAAGATGAACCCGTCAGGTGGTTACATTTTCAGCAAGAGGCAAGAGAGACTCAAGAAAGTACTTTTTTCACCAAGTAGATTTTAAAAGTTCCAGAAATGTAGGAGAGTTCTAAAAGCATAAGGATCATGACTGGGGGAAAAAATAGAAATTCACTTTTAGTGTCAAATTCATGTGTGTCAAAGAATTTGATTTTAGGACAATAGTACCTTTCTTAAACGAACCAATATAACAATATTTATTAAGCAACTGCTACACATTATTATGTTTGTAAAGTTAATTTACTATTTAAGTACAAGAGTTCCAATGGTATTTGGTAAAGCCTGTTTTCACTAGGAATTCATTTTATCTCTTAAAAACTCCATCAAATATTTTAACAATTAATTATACACTGATTATGAATTTTTCATTAAATCCCATTAGGAAAATTACCATATTTCTTAATAAGAAAATGTATTTTGGTTACAAAAGCTAAAAGGTTAGTTCTTCTCTGATGCAATGAACCCAGGAACTTGACTTGAAAGGCCAGAGAAAATCACAAAGGGAGACTGCCAGCCACTCCGTGCATATTTATGGACTTGTTGTTCTGGTGGTAAGTACTCTCCTGACAGCCAGTGCTAAATCTAATCAATCATCCCTTAAATACATCATAGTGTAGATTCACCTCACTCCTTCATTAGCATTCATTAGCAATTAATCAACACAGCAGGAGTCTCTAGAAAGTTCAACAATCCATAAGGTACATTTACATTAAAGATGAGCAAACATGAGGAGAGATAAAAAGAATCAGGAGATGAGTTGTGTCAAATCTGTGGTGGAAAACTAAATTTTGATGTGATCTTCAAAAAACAAAAATCAACAGAATTTGGTTATTCAGCCTAAGACTTAAACTCTTGATTAACAAGCAGTAGCCTGCGTAACTCTATTACAGTTGTAACAGACAGATTTATGCTCCCATCAGCCTGCTGAGTACATTTGTTCCACTTCAAGTAAGCCTTATGTATTGTCATTATATCTTCAAAAGGAACGAAAAGACGTTGCATCCAATTTTTTGCAATTGTGGGCAATAGCTTAATTCAGTCCTTAACTGTGTTCTTGCCGAGAGTTGAGAGTTATAATGGAAACCTATTTCCCTGCAGGATGAAAAGGAGTCCTGCTGTGGCATATAATACCCTGAACCCATGGCTGAGAGCTGTATTGTGCCCACTGAAGTGTCTCTCTTTAAAAGGAGAGCCATAGGGAGGGGTATCCTTCACTGGTCAGAGCACTAGCATAGGCTCAAGAATCATGGAGTCCTCTCCTGCCTAACCTCACTGAATTCCTCCGAGCCTTGAGCCAAACTATCTTCCGTTTTCCTGTCAGGTAGAGAGATATTTCTTGAGGGTGAAAAAATAATAATACAAAGAAGTATTTTGCCCACAATTATTTTAATGCTTTGGTTTAATTATTCCAATTTATCATCTGATTTTAAAGTAATTCAAAATCATTATGCTCAAATGAGAAATATATAATGGCTGGATGATTTCTCAGCTTCAAAATATTAACTGACAAATATATGTTTAAAGATATATGCCATAAAAATGGCAACTATTGGAGCCATCCTGAGCTAATTTAAATAATGCCAATTTGGAATATTAATGTTAAATGATAACTGGTAGATGTTAAACATGTGATACATTTAATTTTAGACATACAGAAGTGTACACGATTGTAAGAGTGTTACAAACGATATTCGTTTGGTCCACATAGGTTGAAATCTTTGACTCAGACCACGTATTGGAACCATTTTTTTTCCCAAACAAATACCTCAAACTTCAATATAATCCAAATACCCTGCATTGGTAAACTTATCTCAGCAAGTGTGAGCAACGAATTGCTACCAATGGGATTGCTTTATTTTGGGAGTCGTAAATGGCTCTGAAAGATTTTGGTCTCATACTGCAGTGGAAATAAAGACCTATATATTTTTTTTCTTTTCTCTTTAAAGAAAATTTTACAAATGTCACAGTTTGTTGGATTGGTCCAGTCTGGTTCTTCATGGCTATAATTCAAAAGAAGAGTGAAGTAGCTTGCAGCCCAGCATGGCTCATCATTTGATTTTCAGAATAGATTTCCAAACTCTTCTGAACCACTACCACCTCAATTCTTGTTGAGTTTATCTGGATATTTTCTAAAAGACTAAATTCTGGATTTATTTATTTATTTTTATTAGTCTTTAAAATGTCAACTTTTCTTTCAGATTCAGGGGGTACATGTGCATGTTTGTACCTGGGTATATTGTATGATGCTGAGGTTTGGGGTTTTTAAAGTTTTCTCTCAATAATTTCTCTTCAATTTTTTTTTTCAAATGCCTTTTGAAAAGGGTTCATTTTAGGGGTCAAGCTCATTTCTAGTGCACATTTCAGAAGCTGATAGAGTTATGCTTAGAAATGCTTTGTCTTATCCTGCTTCTCCATTTTATCCCAGCTATCTACTGTAACAGAAGAAAACAATACAATCTAGATAGGAAACTGAATTAGCTGATAAAAGCATTAAATTAGAGGCATGTTAAGATATTAGTCAGGCATGAAGACTCTACAGTGCTCCACTTAAGTCCAGCAGCAACTCAGATCCTCATCACCTGAGTCTCTGACTGCAGCCATCAGCAGTGACTGACAGGTTCACATCAGGAGGCATCAAACCTTCATACATTTTTAAACACCCCAAATGATCCTAATGGAGAATTTAAAACAATTTGGGAATTCAATATTAGGGAAATGCATTCAAATGCAAGATCAGACAAACATATTAGCCAATATTCAAAGTATTAATGGACCTTAGAATTAAGTCTGTCCAGTTGAAGATAATTCATAAGGCCTTCTGGACACCAGGGATGGTCTTTAGGGTGGGGGTGGAGAGGACACATTCAGGAAATGGGAATAAAAGGTGAACAAGATGGGGGAAGGGGATGGAGGGTCAGCACCACTGTGATAGATGCAGACAGAGAAGTGATTGGTTATATGCTTTTGTTTTTCAGACAGACTGAATGGTGCATTATATCACTTTTCAGCCATTCAGTTAGATAAGTTAGCATTTTCAGTCTCATAAAATCATGAGATTAAAACACATTTTTTAAAAAAGATTTTACGTGGTCACCAAATTCACATTAATAAAGCAAGGAGCTTCCATATTACTCCAGAGATAAATATTCCTAAGACAGAGATGCTGCCCATTCTTATTTCTAAGGAAACTTATGAAAGAGAGAAAGCAAATTGCCCAGATCAGTATGATTTTAGGCACATTATCTACTATCTCTGCTTTAGTTTTCTAATATATGAAACAAAGTCAATAATGGTACCAACCTCCCCAGGTTGTTATGAGGGCTATGGGATCCTTTTTTTTTTTTTTTTTTCTTTTTTTTTGAGGTAGAGTCTTGCTCTGTAGCCAAGGCTGGAGTGCAGTAGCATGATCATGGCTCACTGCAACCTCAAACTCATGAGTTCAAGCAATCCTCCTGCCTCAGCCTCCTGAGAAGCTGGGACTACAGGAACATACCTCCATACTGGCTAATTTTGTATTTTTTGCAGAGATGGGGTCTCAGATTTTGAGAGATATTGCTCAGGCCGTTTTTGAACTCCTGGGCTCTAGTGAGCCTTCCACCTAAGCCTGCCAAAGTGTTGGGATTACAGACGTGAGCTCACTGTGCCCAGCTGTGATTCAATTTTGTAAAACCCTTAAAAGAAGTCTGGCTGTATAGTAAGCATGGTACATGTATTGCTGCTGTTGCTACTGCTATTAAGGTCTCAAGACTTGAAATTTCTCAAGTGCAATATAATAAAGATATTTTCTGGAAAAAAAGGTTTAGAACATACTGGAAAGTCTTAAAAGTCTTTAGACAGAAGGTTAGTTTTATCTCTTTAGATTATTGATACTTATTCCTAAGTGAAGACATGGGAACGGCTTCTTATTTTCCTGATCCCTGTGTTTCTATGAAGCACAAAAAGGAGAAGTTTTGAAGTGTAAAAATGAGGAAGTTAATTCCACCCTCCTGGAAACGTCACCCCTATGAAAACTATTAACAGGCTTCTCCATGAGACATGCATGCAAGCAGGTGGTCTGGCATAGTGGAGAGAATGTGGACACGTGCTCCCACCTTCTGGCTTCTGTGACTGTGGGGAAGCAGCCCCACTTCTTTCAGAATTAGCTTTTTTATTTTAAAAAGAAGTTTTCCTGAGAATCAAATGTTATTATGTGTATTAATTTTGTGCTTTAATATCTGGTTCATTAAGTGGTAGCTATTAATTTATTATCATTGTATCTACCAAAAATACATTAAGCAAAGAGACCAGAGGCAAGATTCAGGAAAAAATTCAGGAACACCTTGATAAACTCTTAGTTACAACGTACACAGAAGTAGTTCCAGTTTTTTATTTGATAAAAGAAATATAGAGTGACTATTCTTATATCCACGGTTTTCAGTGTTTTAAAGCACATAGATGAGTTTATCAAAGCAACGGATTGCATGAGCTCCTCACTCCAACTTTCTGGGTAAGAGGACTTTGGAAGAGAGCAACACATCTAATAAACCTGTGATATAGCATGTTACAAGGCAAATATTGTTGTACCAGAATTTAAACTATAGGTATTTCTATACTGTGAAATTAAATGCTAGAAGAGTTTGCCAATAGACTATTTGGAGTTCTGTGGGCCACAAATTGTGACTCAAGAGTGAGGACTCTTTCCACTAAGTATTCTCATGCATCATACCAGGAGAAGCAGAAAATATAAAAAATATAGTTGTCCTTTCCTATTTCTTGGGAAAGTGTCATAATTGATACTGGAGAATGGAAAAGATAACATTCTTCAAAAATGACAGCACTGAAAGTTCAAACGAGTTCAGCTTTTAGGCTAGGACAGGCACACATAAATATGAGTTCAATTACAGGTCACAAAATCAGACAAAGAAGGGATATCACCATCAGAACATGTCTCAAACTTAGTGGAAAATCCAAGTGGATAAGGAATATAGAAGGCTAGGGTAATATAAACAACCAATGAATTTCCAAAACCAAAAGAAGAAGGACAGGAAAGCAGATGGCCAGTGTCAAAACTCAAAGACTAATGTGAAGCCTGAACTTCAGGGACAGGATGCAGTCACTAGAAGCAAGAGATGTTGGATACTTGCTCCTCAGATAATTCACCAGCTAAAATACAGGGAAGAGTAAGAGAAAAAAATAAGTCATTGGAGAACCAGAGTGTAGGGTAGAAACCTGCCGCCACAGAGATGGCACATAAGAAGGAAGGACTTGGCGGGGCGTGGTGGCTCATGCCTGTAATCCCAGCACTTTGGGAGGCCGAGGCGGGTGGATCACCTGAGGTCGGGAGTTTGAGACCAGCCTGACCAACATGGAGAAACCCCATCTCTACTAAAAATACACAATTAGCAGGGCATGGTGGTGCATGTCTGTAACCCCAGCTACTCAGGAGGCTGAGGCAGGAGAATCGCTTGAACCCGGGAGGCAGAAGTTGCAGTGAGCCGAGATTGCACATTGCATTCCAGCCTGGGCAACAAGAGTGAAACTCCGTCTCAAAAAAAAAAAAAAAAAAAGGACTTAAGACATAAAGCAATCACAGAAGGATTAGAAGACTAAGCAAGAGCCCAATTTCCAGAGAATAGGGTACCAGTTTCTTGTTAGAAGCAGCAGCCAATCCTACTGAACCCTAAATCGCTGTACCACCCACCCAGAGCTCCTTCTGTCTATGCCCAAGACTAGAGACAAGACTAGTTCCAGAGTCTTAGATAAAGGAGAATCTTATGGATAACAAATGTACCCCAACTGTTAAGTTTAGGGATGGAGTGCCTAGCTGAAGGCTCCATTCCTTACATGATTCAGCAGCCTCAGCTCAGCTACTTCCTTTGTTTACTTGACTTCTTGGTACCTGACATTCACCTGACCTGGCTCTCATCCTGCTTAAGATACAATTTTCGTGTAAATGCTTTGGGTTAAGTGAAATCAGAATTACTCAAGCTAGAGCTATAAGGATATTTAAAATGAAAAAGAAGTCAGGGATTCAGCTATTTTCCAGAAGCTGACATACTGCCCACTTTGGACTGAAGAATCCCTACCGATGCTCCTGCATGCTCAAGTGCCCTGCTAGGTCTCAGTGGTCATAAGTCATTTGGTTGATCTTAATTTTTATAGAAAAAAAAAAGAGATAAAAGCACTTTGCAGATAAAAATCTTAAAAATCATTTTGGGAAAGCGAATCCTTTCTGAATCCTTCACATGCAAGTTAGAAATGAGAAAAAAATAACTTAAGAGTTATAAATAGAATAAGAGCTTGGAAATAAAGAGAAACTCCCATGAAAGAGAAATAACAAAAGGAATATGAGAGCTCTCCTGTCTCTGTTCTTACTCATTGTGTTTGCTGGTTGTTAAAGTATAATTTTTAAATGTAAATCACGACACCAGGTAACTGTGAAATAAACACATCAAAGATTGATTTAATTTAGAAATTAATAAGGGAACCAGTAAGATGCTAAAGCTGGTCAAAATTTTTTAGAAGATAGTATATACAGGCAATTTAACAAAGAAATTTTTAGATATGATTGCAACGTTAGATATAAAACTGATTAGTGCCCAACCAGGCCAAACACTGCAACATTTGAGGTAGCTTCACTGGACAGGCCTTATTTGCATGTCAAATGAAAAAACAAAGACTCTACAAGTTAATCTCTGTTCTTCATGCTGAAAATTGCCCAGCCAAGAGAAAGTCAAGCCAAGTACTGTAATGAAAGAATACTCAGTAACCTCATTTGCCTATTTCTAAATTTTGAATAATTTTATGACACTACTCTCTATATGACATACATGCTAACTTTAAGAAAAAGAAAATCCATGTATATTTTAAACAGATGTTTTTACTAATAGCATGACAATAACTTACTTGCTGTCAGTGTAAAGATGTTAATAGGATGTTCTGGTACAAAATATCCATTTTCCCTAAAGTTCTGAGTCATTGTTTTGTTGAAAATGCTAGACTTGCTGAGCAATTTATTTAGAAGGCAAATCAATTTCATGAGTGGAACTCATGAAATCATATTTTTCCTGTAATCAAAGGTTGGTCTCCACTAATTCAAAACTGGAAAAAAATGTTAAACATTTCACAGTGAATAATAATCACAGTTTAAGTAAGGATTTAAGTGTTGTTTATAGTTTTATGTGCATAAACATGTAGGCTAAAACTGGATCTTTGCTTTATAAAGTAAGATATACCCAAATTAAAATACTTGTGGTTATTAATTACTTTGGAATGGCAAGATATAGTATCATGAGAAATGAATACTATACCTGCTGAGAATATTAAATTTCTCTATTAACATTAGTCACATAAAGAAATTATTAACCAGACAGGTTTAATTTTAGTTCTATCTTATGATAGAGAAAAAATTGGTTAACGGATAGTTGTAAAGTATCATACTTGTTAGAAATGTTTTTCATATTTGGTTTTTAATGAGACCAGTTTAGCACTAATGAATATTAATCAGAGTCATAAAACTAATTTTTATATAATCCAGCCTCAAATACACACAGACTTGCCTGATTTTAGTTTAGGGAATCCAGGAATAGTGCCTGATGCATGTTGCATGTAAAAGTAATTTGGGAAGGTTGTATCCTAAACAATAACTATAAGCAGGGTCTGGCTATTCTCAAATATAGAAACTGAATCAGCCCTGACACAGTCACAAGAAAGAGTTCGAAACCACCATTGGGAGCAATGGCATTCGCATGGCCATCTGATACCTATGTACGTGTGTCCTTTTCACTGCACAGATTCTGATGCTACAAAGAATGCGAAGGCAGTGGTAAGTATATTCATTGAGATTTATTTTGATAAAAAAATTTCCTAAAACTAGTACATTGTGATTCAATTTTCAAAATTCAACTTACTCAGAATTATTAATTATCACATTTATTTCCCATAGCCAAGTTATCAGAACATTTGTGTAGGTTCCATGTAAAAAGATTCAATAAACTGACTTGATAAGCTTCAGAAATAACATCAAGGTTTAAATTATAATGACATTAATTTTTAAAGTACCTATTGAACTTTAAAGACAAATCCATAAACAGCAAACAGAAAGTTAAACTTTTTAATCTCATGAAGGTATCCTTACTAATTGCAATGTTTTCACTCTCTAAATCCTTTTTTAAATAATTATTTTTCAACTGCCTGCTTGACTCTTTATTGTAAGCTCCAAATGAAAATTTTCTTTACACTTGATCCTTGGACTTGGCAAATTGTTTCACTTTGCGTACGAATCTTGATGCACTGTCACAGACTTATGGCTACCCATTAGCTCCAGGAACAAACATGAAAAAACTATTTACCCTCAAGATGTTTATATTCAAAGAGGCTCCATATCCTGTGAACTTTATGGTTTTCTCAGTGTGTTATCTTGCTTCTTGTTATATTAAATGACAGTCTAGCAATTAAATCACCAGGGGTTACTATTTTTTGCTATATGTCAGTGTGTTAGGAAGGCTCCCAATACTGGTTTATGTATTTCACACTGGGTAGAAGAAAAGTGAAAACCCCAATTTTGAAGGGCTGCCTCTGGTGCATGTACTTGAACTTTGTGATGGAGCATGTGTTCCCGACTATATCAATTCCAGATTTTCTGGTTTGCTAGAAGCTGCATGAAAATTTAAATTGCATAGTCCCCTGTAACCACTCTACAAATAAATGCCAACTATGCGTATTGGTCAGAAATGCGAAAAAGGGCATGATAATCTAGATTTTCATACCCATCATGAATTGTATAGGTATCATCACGTTTAGCCGTCTTCCTCAAATGTCTAATTAGGATAACTCCTACCCCCCTTGAAAGATCTAGAGCAAATTACAATTATCTGGGGCATTCTCAAATGAGAATGAGTCCCAAGGCCTTTGACTTTCAAGATATGGTGCCAAGTACAGGCCTAGAAATAAGCAATGGGTTTGAAAGGGGAAAGTCCTCTCTGGAGTCCTTGTGCCTACTCTTTGGTATATGCTTTCTTATGTAATGATGCGATTCAGTCCAACAAAACAGGCTGCAGCATACTTATGGCTTCAGGTATAGCATATTAGAGCCACTTTTTTTTTTTTTTTTTTTTTTTTTTTTGAGACAGAATCTCACTGTCACCCAGGCTGGAATGCAGTAGCACAATCTCAGCTCACTGCAACCTCCGCATCCTAGGTTCAAGCGATTCTTGTGCCTCAGCCTCCCAAGTAGCTGGGATTACAGGTGTGCACAACCATGCCCAGCTAATTTTTTGTACTTTTAGTAGAGATTGGGTCTCACCATGTTTTCCAGGCTGGTCTCGAACTCCTGGGCTCAGGCAATCCACCCACCTCAGCCTCCCAAAGTGCTAGGATTACAGGCATGAGCCTTCACACCCAGCCTAGAGCCACATTTGACTTCTTGACTTTGCATTTGAAATTTTCTTAGTTAATTTCTTCATCACTGTACTCCAGGCACCTAGAACAGTGTGTGCACATAAAATCATTCAATAAATGGTTATGAAGTGAATGAATGAATGAATGCGACAAGACACATGAACCAATTAGAAAATAAGAAGAGCCAATTTAAAATATATTTCTGGTCTGAATACAATCTACGAGTTACACACACAAACACACACAAGAACAGGCGAGAACATCAGAATTTAATAGTGTTAAAGGAAAAGCTTCATGAAGAAAGCATTATTTGCAATGGACTGGGTTGACTGATAAAGGAGAAAGAAGTGGTGAGGCTCTAGAATGTAAATGGGGAGACTCTTCAGTATAAGTGGCTCTATGGAGCATGCTTCAATTATAGTCACTGAACTTTGTGAGTTTCATAAAAATTCCATAAAATTCAACTATTGTAATGCCAGAAATTCAATATGAAGCCTTATTTGGAGATTGCCCACTTTGTTTTCTTTGAAATAGTAGTCACTGTTATTTATTATTGTATTTTGCTTATGAATTCATTCAATTAAACATTTCTTAAACACCTACAGTATAGGGGGATCTGTGCTAAAAGCCAAAGATTCAAATAAAATACCATCCCTGTCCTTAAATATCTCACAGTCTCATGGGGGATGACTGACAAGTGAGCAGAATGTTACACAGTGTTATAAACAACATGAGAACTCTCTAAGGTCACATCTCTTCACCCTCACAAAGGCCAAAGAGCTCTCATTTCATTTCTTTTATGAGATCAATTTCTTTCTTTCTTTTTCTTTTCTTTTTTTTTTTTTAAGTGACAGTATCTCACTCTGTCACCCTGGCTGGAGTGTAGTGGTGAGAACATAGCTCACTGCAGCCTCCAACTCCTGCGCTCAAGTGATCGTCTTGCCTCAGCCTCCCGAGTAGCTGGGGTTACAGGAGTGAACTATAAGATTAATTTCTATGGGGGTTTATGTGTAGCTTATTTTATTAAAGAGATAATCTTTAGGCAGTAGATAAAATTTTATTTTCCCATCTTTTCTGAGTTTGCAGCTAACATAGTGTTATTAATTCAATAGACTAGCATATTCAAGATATAAGAAGAAATGGATGAGTATTGAAGGCCATTCATCCATAAACTGTTTTCCTTTAAATAAACTCTTCATAATCTTCCACTATTAGCTACTCAAGAAGTGAGAAATCTCAATTAATTCTGTCTAAATGTCTTTGATTTGGCAAGACTGTTAAATTATGATTAGGGTAAGAGAATCTAACTTTTCAAGAGCATTTAAACAGCTCTTAATGTTTTTTAAAATCTCTGTTTCTTCTTTGGTTAAACTTATTGTGGATTGGAGATAATGAATGCAACACACCTGGCCCATAGGCAGCCTTCAATTTAAATGAGATATTATTAAGTAATAAGTAGTCTGACTTGGAACTTACTTCTCTGCTCTGTTGGAGATGCAGATGTGATGAGAAATCATAAACTGCCTATTCCTCTTCCTCTGACCTCTGAGATGGTGGTAGGCTGCAACACTGCTGTCATTTCTTGTCATTTATTGATCAGTTACTTTGTGCCAAACTCTTTACATACATTATCTCCTTCAATTCTCAGACAACCCTTTAAGGTAAGAATTATTATCCCTATTATACCTTAGAGATAATGAAATAGAGGCTCATAGAGTTTAATTAACTTGCCAAAGTCCCCAGAGATAGTAAATGACAGAGCAGGGTTCAGTCCCAAGTGTTTCATGCCGCTAAACCCTGCCGACTACCACTTCCTGAACCTGTGAGTTCCTAAAGGCTTTCTGGACAAACAGGGAGACACAGCTCAAGACTTTTGTATTCTTTTTCTACCCAACTTGATCCCATTTAATTTGATACATACAATTAAAGAGGCCTTCTCTAGAATTTTAATTTAAAAGGACAAGAAAGCCAGTTCAAATTCTGTGCAGTAAGAAACCTACACCACCGAGACTATGATGTAAGACATGGCAATGCTTCACTAGGACAGATGAGTGACTGGAGCTTTCAGAGAAGGAGCTATTGGTGTGCCTTGCTTGCTACGACTCTCAGAGGCAGAGGTCATATAAGCGGTACATGATGGGCATGCCATACTCCTTGGGGTAGACTTTGCTTGTTGCCATCCCAAACCATTCTCCGTCTTACCTTATTAACTAAAACTAGATCTTGTTCAGGGTGTGTTGAATGTATTCATCTCAGCTAGGGAGATGTAAACAGAAGTCTACTGAGTGAAGCTTTGGGAAAGGCCATTGTTTTCCTGATGAAAGATGACAGCCTCAGCTATACTTCTTTCTACCTTTTGCTCTTTCATTTTTCTATCTGAAATGTAGATGTGATGCTTAGAGAAAGAACAATTGTTTTGTGACTGTGAGTAGCAAACTTTTTCAGTAAAGATGACAGAGCAGGAAATTACCAGAAATGTGGGTCCTTATTGAATTGCTTGAGCAGATACACCAGCCTGGAATTGTTTATTTCCAAAAGTGAAAATCTCAATTCTTATTTCGATAGGCAGTTCTAGTAATGTTTATATTACATGTACTTCCAAATTATTTAGTTCCTGATCTTATTCTTACTTCAATACCTGTATTTGTTGTCAGTTGTGACCTAGGGAAAAAGTTGAAAATTTTCCTTATTAGAGTGAATCTTAGCTATTGCCTTCACTCATGAGCACACACAAATATAGGTCTCTAGCTTCCTCTTAAATACCATCTCACACCAGTTAGAATGGCAATCATTAAAAAGTCAGGAAACAACAGGTGCTGGAGAGGATGTGGAGAAATAGGAACACTTTTACACTATTGGTGGGACTGTAAACTAGTTCAACCATTGTGGAAGTCAGTGTGGCGATTCCTCAGGGATCTAGAACTAGAAATACCATTTGACCCAGCCATCCCATTACTGGGTATATACCCAAAGGACTATAAATCATGCTGCTATAAAGACACATGCACACGTATGTTTATTGCGGCACTATTCACAATAGCAAAGACTTGGAACCAACCCAAATGTCCAACAATGATAGACTGGATTAAGAAAATGTGGCATATATACACCATGGAATACTATGCAGCCATAAAAAATGATGAGTTCATGTCCTTTGTAGGGACATGGATGAAATTGGAAATCATCATTCTCAGTAAACTATCGTAAGGACAAAAAACCAAACACCACATGTTCTCACTCATAGATGGGAATTGAACAATGAGAACACATGGACACAGGAAGGGGAACATCACACTCTGGGGACTGTTGTGGGGTGGGGGGAGGGGGGAGGGATAGCATTAGGAGATATACCTAATGCTAAATGACGAGTTAATGGGTGCAGCACACCAGCATGGCACATGTATACATATGTAACTAACCTGCACATTGTGCACGTGTACCCTAAAACTTAAAGTATAATAATAATAAAATAAAAAATATCACATGGCAAGGCTTTGGACAAATAAGCTGAACTTTTAAAATTTAATTTTTCTCCCATTTAGAATGAAATTAGTCATTCTTAAGGGTATTCTACCCCAAGGCCTCATGTGAGAATGAGTTAAAAATATGGAAAGTCATACTTGAAGAATGGGACTATTTCCATATAAAATACAATCATTAGTAATGCATTAATAGTTTGCTCTGATTACTGCCTGCTATTTTAAATTTGTTAAAGACTCTTCCAATATGAAAAATGTTATGAACATTTTAATGAATTATGAGTAAAAGTCCTCCAGAACATGGCATTACTTTTTTGTAATGAATATGAATGCAATCAGTGGGTTTCTGTAGACACCAGAATTGAGCAGAATTAGACCAAAAAAAAAAAAAAAAGATTAGTTCTAGAAGTAAGATAAAATAGAAAGACAGCAAGAATGAGAAAAAGGAGAGAAACAGAGACAGGCAAAGGGTAGGATAGGATTTTGAAGAAGGAAGAATTTTCCCAAATACAGGATTAAAGTTATTATTTAAGAATAGATCTCATTAAAGTGAACATAATTACCCTATGAATAATGTTATCATAAATGTGATAGCAACACTTAAATAATTGTCCTAATAAAGTATTTTAAAACCACTAAGTATCTTTTGCAGAGAAATTTAAGCAAGAAAATGAATATAAAAACCATAAAGGGATAACTTGCCAGTGAATGCAACTAAAATTTCATAAAATCCCAGCTCTCATTCATCTAAATTTAGGGACCTCTATATTTTGCACATTGATGCTCAATAAATGTTGGATATTTTTGGGTATTTTACATTGAAAAATAATACTTGCTCCAAATCAGTGAGTAATTATAAAATGACTTTTAATGATAACAAGAAAGGTTAGGAATAAAAAAATGCTACATAAATGCTTTCTTATTAATATTTTTGAAGACTATCATACAGCAAAAACTTTTTAAATAATTGCTATAGAACAGTCAAGAATATGCAAACAACTACATTCTTGACCTTAAAATATGAAATAAAACTTTGAATTTCTGCTTTTAAATGACCAGTAGATTTGCAAAACCTGTGATCACATGAATGTCAGTTTGGCGGAATGGTCATAAATAATGGTTGATGATAAATGACAATGTTCAGGGTGTGGAGCGATCTCTTGTGGAGGGCCACAGGGGTTGGCGTAAAGCTCTTGTCTTCTCTAACATCTGGATTATTGATGGTTAGCATTAATGATCTGAAAGACAGAGCACACAGCAAGCTAATAAAATTTGCAGATGTTACAAATTTGGAAGCTGTTGCACACACCAGGAGACTAAGAATTAATACAAATGGATCTAATGAGATTACAAATACAGAAAGAAAAGAGGAAAATTAGATTCCATTTAGAAAAGTGCGACTAATCAATCTTGGGGGAGGTAATCGGAAACATGTTCACTCAGCAGGTCTGAGGACAAACCTGGGAAGTAATCAATTTAAACAAAATGCAAAGCACAATAATAAGGCTGCTGGGATCAGTAAAAGAGTATTTCTCCAAGATCATTCAGCAGTTCCATACGTGAGCCTTTCTTGGTCAGAATTGCCCATGGAGGGAGTAGGTCTAAGGGGAGAGGCCTGAAAGCAGGGACTATGAGGATAAAAGCTAAGAAGTAAGATCCCTGGTGCAATGGCTGCACCAACAGCCACTTCCAAGTTCTGGGTGGAGCTGCCGCATGCACAGCCACTTGCTCCAGTATTAAAAGAATGGGCACCAAAACTTGTATCAACCTAACTTGCCTAACCTAGGCCCATTAAGGTTCATGGTCCCATGCAGCTATTTTTCTGGTGCCAAAGGAACTGAGGACTTTAGCAAGGGTAGGGCTATCAAATAGTCTCAGTATTACCCAAAGGTATACATATAGCCGAAGGGAAAGCATCCCAGCTAAAAAACACAGACCCTTGGTATCCACTCCATCGGTTATGAGCTCTGTAACTTTAGGAAAATGATTTGCTTTGCTCTAAGTTATAATATTTAGCTTTCATATTTTTAACTGCTCTGAACTTCAGTTTTCTCCTTTGCAAAATGGGTATAATAACATCTTCTTAGAGTTCTGAAGCAAAAGGAAAAATGTCTATAAAGTTATTGACACAGTCAATGCTATCAATTACTATCACTACAGATTATTTTATGCAGTTATAGTCCTGAAGGAATTTTTTTTTTTTTTTAACAAACCTATGAAGTTCTTTGAAGGCAAAATGCTAATTGGAAGTCCTTGATCAGTTATTTTGAGGATATATTGGTTAAAATTTAAATCATTGCAGCCCACGGAAAAACAGATTTAGACTAGAAATTGTCATAGTCAAACTAGAGGCTTTCACCAGGCCACGATGTGCAATGATGCAATGATTACAATGGCAATTGGAAAACCAAGTCATCCTGGCCAGCATGTCCTTGGACAGGAAGAAGGAAAATAAGGAGGCAGTGTAATACTGAACACTGTGAAACCTTGAAGCCAATCAGGTGGCAAGCAGGCCACAACCCCAAAAACAGCATAGAGAGATAGCAGGAATAGACATAGGCAAACTGGAAAAGTTCAAATGTGGTATTCAATAAACAAATGGGAAACTTAAGGCAAGATTGCAATAGTGAGGCCTAGGAGATCATCTTCTGTCACCACTGAAGAAGTGTTTTCTGTATCAGAAGTTTTCTGGGTGGGGTCCACAAAAAGAAAAAATAACAGCAGGAATCCCAAGAATTTGGCATCAAGACAGATGAAATGTGGTTATCCATAGCAGAGTGAGCAGAGGCCAAACTAAAGACCAGGAGGTAGTTCAACATAAGCCCAAAACAAGAAACAGCTTCCAAGACAGTTAGAGATGATGGGCTGGGAAGATGGGCAGATGCAGTCTCAGGTGTATCAAGGCTCTGGAAATAACAGCAACAACTGAAGGCCCCAAGCAAGTAACAACCTGGCCAAATCCCTTACCCAGGATAATACTCAGCATGTCGCTCTCCATTATCTCCCCACATTGAATCCTTCCTTTGGTCCTGATGATTTCACCACGGACAGATCTCTCAATATGTCCTTTGTCCTCCCCTTTATGCTGTCTCTACCATAATCCAAACCAGCCAACTTCTCTTACCAGCAACATGCCACAGCCTCCCAACTGATCCTTGCTTACTCATTCAGCTTCCTCCTGCTGACGTATCCTTCCTAATCCATTCTTCAAACTATAGCAACAGTGATATCTTCAAAAGGCCAAAATAATCACATACATATACTCTATTTCAGGCTTGTGTTTAGCACACACCCATGACAATCTGCCGAGTTTAGGATAAAGGTTAAATGAATGAATGTGGTTGCTAGGCCCCACATGGTCTCTCTAGTTTCCTCACATACAATGCTCGTCACAATCTCTATCCTTCTTTCTGTTCAACCCTGTGCCTGCCTTGACCAGGGCTGTTATCATCCTTTCTCTCCCTTATTTGCTTTCCATCTAGTTTAACTCTCTTGTTACAGCTAAGCTCAATCAACACTTCCTCAGAAAAGCCTTTTCTAAGTGAGTCACTGATCCTTCTTTTAGACACCACATATCTCATCATTGTGACATTTGTCACAAGTGAAATTTTACATCTTTTATAGGATTCTGTGACTAGAATCTACTCTCAACCCCTTCCTTCAGGCTTACTGAGGGCAGAGCCATGTTTTTTTATATTACCCAAAACATATCTAGCACAGATCATTACTGGAAGTGTCTATAGTTGTCTGGAGCATTCAGCCAGAATCTCTGGTTCTTTTGTCAGTTTTCTTGGTGGATATTTCTTCTCTCTTCAATGATACCTATATGAAAAGACTGGTGTGGTGGGTAGAATGACGCCTGCCCCCAAAGACGGTTATGTCCTAATCCCTTGAACTTGTGAATGTGTTAAATGTCAAAGGGGAATAAAGGTTTCAAATGAAATTAAGGTTTTTCATTAATCAGCAGATCCGAAACAGGGAAGATTATCCTGGGTTATCCAGATGGTCCAATGTAATCACAAGGGTCCTTGTAAGTAAAAGAAGGAGGCCAGAGAGTCAGTCAGAGGGAGATGTGGCTACAGAAGATCAGAGTGATGAGGCCAGGCACGGTGGCTTATGCTTGTAATCCCAGCACTTTGGGAGGCTGAGGCAGGTAGATCGCCTGAGGTCAGGAGTTCGAGAACAGCCTGGTCAACATGGCGAAACGCCATCTCTACTAAAAAACACAAAAATTAGACGGGCATGGTGGAAGACACCCAACACTTTGGGAGGCTGAGGCGGGTAGATCGCCTGAGGTCAGGAGTTCGAGACCAGCCTGGTCAACATGGTGAAACGCCATCTCTACTAAAAAACACAAAAATTAGCCGGCATGGTGGAAGACACCTGTAATCCCAGCTACTCAGGAGGCTGAGGCAGGAAAATCGCTTGAACATGGGAAGCGGAGGCTGCAATGAGTTGAGATTGTGCCACTGCACTCCAGCCTGAGTGACAGAGCAAGACTCCATCTCAAAACAAACAAACAAAAAATTCAAGTGATGAGATAGGAGAAGAAATTGACCCACCACTGTTGGCTTTGAAGATGGAGGAAGGGTGTCAAGAGTAGGCAAATTCTAGAAGCTAGGAAAGGCAAGGACACAGATTTTCCCTAGAGCCTCCAGAAAGGATGCAGCTCTGCCAACACCTTAATTTTAGCCAGTAATACCCAAGTCAAATTTGTAACCTGCAGAACTGCAAACTGTCTAACCAGCAGACAATAAACTCCTGTTGATTTAAACCACTAGGTTTGTGGTAATTTGTCACAGAAGCAATAAAAAAAAAAAAAAAAAAAAAAAATACAACCTCTACCTCTCTTGAATGTAAGTAACCTTGAAGGCCATTCACACTGCCCTACCAGGGTAGTGATTCTGCAGTGGATAAGAAGGCCGAGCATGGCCTTCTCAGTCAGACACTCTATCTTCTTTTCTCATGGATGAATTTTAACAATGAAACTGTTGGTGAACTCCCAGTGACTATTCCTACTGGACATCTCTAGGCTTCTTTCTGCAGGGGCAATTGCAGCTTCTTTGAGGGGCAGCAGCTGCCTGTGACTATTCCTGTTAGAGGATCTGCTTTCTGCTTTGGCTTCTATGGTTTACAGTTCTTAGGGGCTTCTGGCCTTGGCAGCTCCCAGTAGTTCTTGTCAGTGGCTCTTTTAGCATTCTCCTTCTTCCAGTGTACCTGAGCATTAGTCATATCCCACAGCAACCAAATAGATCAAGAGTATTTCCTCCAGGGAGGTGGCTCACACTGGGAGACTGCCGTGTCAATGTCGGTTTTGCACAGTCTTCCCCTACTGTATGAAAGAAGTGAGGCCATGCAGCACTGCACTGCAACACCAGACAGCAGCCCCTTCTCACTCCCTGCCTTTGCTTTTCCCTGCTTTCTGCTAAGGTGGAAAAGAATCACTAAATCTCCACTGATTTAAGATTAAAGCTCTAATATCAGTTGAAATCATCTAGGAGACATGCAGAGAGAATCTACCTCGTAGGTACTCAAAAATCATGACGTACCCCAAATTCCTCTAAATATGTCTATCAATTCATGGGCCACTGGGACCACAAATTCAAATCAGACCCAAAAGTGGCCTCTAGTTCCATGAGGTAGATAAGAAAATGATACACTAATAACTATTTGGTTACCCATTCAACCAAAACTGACATATCATGAGAGGCTTACCAGCTTCGGCACCAAGTCAAATTCCAATAGTTAGTTAAGAGATTGAAATCTTATGAAGGGAAGTAGTGGAGCATCTTGGGAAAAGTACAGGTTACTAAGCATGGGTACACTCGAATCAGGCATGTCTGGCTTCAAATACTACCTCTCCTGTTTACCAGTTATACAACTTTGAAAAACAACTTTTATACTCTAAATGTATGTTTCATTGTTGTTAAGAATTAGGCAATATGTGTAACATATTTACCAAATTTTTTTGACATTCCAAAAAATGAGTGCTTGATGCTCCTAGAATAAACAAGTTTTGTCAGTGAATTCTTTCTAACCTACAAAACTATTCAGGAGTAAATTCCATGACAGTGAATTATTTATCATTTATGATATAGTAGGTAGATTACATTTGTCATCAGACGCCCTCAATTTGCCCTGTTTCTGTATCACCCCTTGAGGCCATCTGTCTCCTTTTTATTCCATAACTGATCAAATACAATTAAGAAGTGCCATGTCCCCTTGGACTAATTCATGACCCATCCTAAGATTCTGCCTGGCCTTTCCTCCTCTGATCAATTTATCTGGTCAAGATGTTAATGTGATTACATCTGTCTGGTGAAGTGGATTCAGGGAAGTTCTTAGATTACAACTCACTTCTCTCATCCAATCCAACCACTCTACACACCAAAATGCACATGTTTTCAAAAATTTAAGGTTACTATGAATGCTGAAAAAGCTTAATATAGCACTTTCTACAATGTCCTAGAAACAATGTTCTTGCTTAAGGCTTAACTGTACTCTGATTCAATCAATTCCATCAAATAATAATTAAAACCAGCATTTACTGGGTATTTTACATGTGGCAGTCTCTGTAGCATGTATCATCTCATCTAATCTTCACCACAATCATATGAGCTAAATATGATCATTATATCCATTTTAAAGATGAGACAATTGGGGTATAGAATACTTAACCAGGCTTGACTGAGTTAGTTCCTTAAGCAGGAAAGCCATCTGTTTATTGTTTACCCAAACTTCCCAATTTTCAAATGATTCACATAGATTTCTATAGCTTATAATGCTCTCTATGCAAGTGAGTTAAAAGCAATTTCTTCTAATGGCACCTTAAAACAGAATCACTCATTTCTTTTTAATCAGGGCCCTTAAACTCAGAATTTGGATAGTTAAGAACAAAATGAAAACTATAACAAACTAAAGACTGCAGCGGCTATTATCACAATTGTAAAGCTTTAAGCGTTTTATATTTTCATATTTATTCCTCACTTTTAACTACTATATTTACTTTTTATTTAAACACTGAAATGTGTCAATATAAATCCTTGCTATGTGCAATGAACTGGCAGGAGTAATTTAACTTTAAAACATTATAAAAATCGTAAGGAAAAGAACTATTTTTACATTTTTAGAAACTTTGATGGACTATTTTGCTGAGTGACAGTCAATGGGAGTAGACAAGCAGTGCAACGTGATTAGACAACTACCAACATACGGAGCTGTTGGATTTCTCAACCCCACGGGCAACAGAAATGGCAGAGCAGATTTTTGGGAAATTTTACACATTAGTACATAAACAGTCTGTCAAAAAATCACACTTTTCAGATGTCTACCTCCTACAGTCTTAAAGACATTACAAACTATCACAAATGTGATTTGCAAGGGAGAAGTTTCCTAGCCTCAATATAAAATGATTGTCTTCACTGACAAAGTCCAGGAATATCAAGGGAAAAATAATAAATCCGTTAAAAAATTGATCTCGCAAGTGGGTTGTGCACCATTACAGCTAAAAAAAAAAAAAAAAAGAAAAGAAAAACTCAATAAAGTTTGTATGTGTGTGTGTGTGTGTGTGTGTGTGTGTGTGTAAGATTCAATATATTGCCAGGAAGAGCAGATTTGAGCTATGTTGAGTTGGAAACCAGATTTGAAAAAGGACATACTAAAAAAATAAAAAGTATACTGTAAAGCAGCCCTGGAAGTATATAAAAAAGCAAAAAAAAAAGTACTTGGCAACAGTTTGCAAAATGAGATGAATCAAAAGCCAATTAAGAGATCAAAATATATGGAGCCAATAACATAAAAGTAGGGGTGACAATATAGTCAGCTTGGAAGCTAATTAGAATGGAGAGGTGATAATTGTATGCACTGGAGGAAGGCAAACTGTAGAGTGTTGAATGGAAATGAGGCAGAGATTGAGAAGGAAAAGATCTCAAACACGTCTGCAGTGTCGTAGTAAATAGTCAAAAACAAAAATGTGAGAAATGAACCCCTTGGTGAGGTGAAGAAAACTTCCTTGCTAACCCTAAGGTTCATGCTGTAATAGACTCTACAAAGATTATGGTTCCTTGAAAAAAGAAAATATGGGCTAACTCCTCCCCCCCCACCGAAAGGAGATGCTCTTCAGTCATCTGTGCTCCCCCTCTTTTTCTTTTACAGTGGGCTTGAGTGAGTCTGAAGATTGGGGATTAGAGATCAAACTCCACTTCATATTCTAAACTGTTATCATGGGCCTCTTAACAACGTTTTTTTTTTTTTTTTCTTTTTGGCTTATCCGGTCTCCATAGTTTTGGAGTTTTTTGTTTTTTTCCACAATGAAGTTTGATCTCAGCCTAACTTACTGCTATTCAGTTTTTCTGTATATTATTGGCCTTTCCCAGAATTTCTGTGAATTCTTGTTTCATATCTCTCCCTGATGATGACCTGCTTGGTCAGAATGCCTGTAGAGCTTTACTCCAGATGACAAATGAAGCAAAAACAATGCCTTTCTTTTAATAAGGTTGCTGAAGTGACAATCCCCAAACCATGGCTAAAAAGCACCTTGAAGTTTGGTAAGATCTACAAGTGAATATGTTCTCATACTCTTAACTCTCTGAGTCTCTGAACACAGCAGTTCTTAGCATGGCCTTTGCCAAAGCAATGATATGCTTACATAAACACTTTTGCAGGTCAACTTCTGCCAAGCTGCTGCCATGAGCTCTGCCTCTGTAAAGTGATTGGAAGGATGGTTGCTTCGAGGTGAATATTAGATTGCTTTTTGTTTACTTACTTGTTTGACTCTTGCCCAGGGAAATAGTGTTACATATGAATATCTGAAAGTATTACTTAAAGAAAAAATACCAAAGCCACACTTTGTAATTTTTTCAAAATGAATGAAGTGTCAAAATACTTTTAAAGTACACGTGGGAAGAAGAACACAGGGTAGCAGGTATGCAATAAAATAGTTATGATTCTAGCAAATAAAAAATCAATATAACATATTGAAAAAGTAAGATTTGAAGTATACTCAGGAATTAATTTAATGATATACTGAAAAGAGATAAAACATAATTGGGTAATTCATTTTCTCCAAATAATTTATTCCTTTGGAAGACAGCTCTTATCCACCCTAGCAAACTTTACAATTCTTTACTCCTTTTAAACATAAGCATTCTTACCCTCTAGAAAATATGTATTATAATTACGGCCTTACTATAATCTTTTTAGTGACCACAAAAGCAAAACAAAACATAAATCAAAACCACACTGCCAACTTTCACTTCTGATCAAGATGAAATAGTAGAAAATAGTTTACTCTCCCACCTAAAACAATTTTTTTAAGCTAGACAAAAATATGAAACACCCATTTTAGAGCTGTGGAACATCATGCAACATCTATCCTGTTTCCATGAGAAACAGTAAACAAAAGAGTTAAATCTTGTAATTTTCCTAGAAAATGGCAGAAGACACATGTCTTGGGAGAATTTCCTCCAGGACATGCATAGGGTATGGGAACCAATGTGGAACCTGGCAGACTCCTTGAGTTGAAGAGACAGAGCTGAGAATTCAGGGAAACCAAAGGGACTAATGTCTGCCAGGCAGAGCACTGACAAATAGAGATCTGAACACAGAGAGAATCCTAGAGATGTGTAAAGGTTCCCTTTGGGTATTCAATAGAATACTGGTCAGTGCATGCATGTTAGCAAACTACCCAGGGAGAGGGAAGGACCTCCTGGAAGAATTAGAATGAGGAATACCTAGAGATTGCACAAGGCTGGGAATAATGCCTGTTGCCAACAGCCAGAATGAAAAAATGTATGGGCCATTGAATAGAATACTCAGAACGACGTTTCTTCAATAGTGGGGGACTAATTAGGCCTAGATGACACACAGCTGTAGACCTCCATAACAAATCTTTAAAAGAAAGACCTGAAAGGATCCATCTGATTCTAAGTAACTTAACTGTATCCTACAACAAAGCTTAAAGATTCTTACAGGAATATGTAGTATTAAGCACCCAACAAAATAAAATGTACCATATCTAGCTTCCAAAGTAAGATTATCAGAGTGCAAGAGGCAAAAGAATATGTTCTGTGATAAAAAGAAAACTATATTAATCAAAACTGATCTAAAATAGACATAGATAAAAGCATTAGCAGACTAGAGTCCAAAAAGTCTTATCAAAATTCTATTGCATATGTTCAAAAGAGCAAAAATTGGATATGTTAAGTGGAGATGTGGAAGACATTTTAAAATGTTTAAATTGAAATTTTAAAATGGAAAACTATAGTATCTGAGATAAAATAAAGTACAGATGAGATCAAAAAGAGATTAGTCATTTTAGGAAAAAAATAATGAACTTGAAAACATTAGCAGTATTAAACACACAGAAAAAACTTTCAAAAACATAAACAAAAAGAAAAATAGATCATCCATGAGCTGTGGGATAACATCAAGTGACCTGATATATGTGTAATAGGAATCCCTGACTTTGGAGAGGGGACACAGAGAAAAATAATTAAAGGAATAATGGCTGTTCCATGGCAAGTATAGTAGAGACAACTAACTTGCACCAAAAATTCTTTCTCCTCTTCTATAAGAGTTGTTTGTGCAACTGTGCCATTAGCCAAAGACTACATTTCCCAGCCCCCTTTGTATCTAGTGTGGCTGTGTGACTAGTTCCCACTAACAGAATATGAACAGAGTGATGTGTGTCACTTCTGGTCCCACCCAGGGCAAGAGATTCTCCCTCACTTTATTCTTCTGTGGCAACCTTGGAAGTCACAGGTTGATGATGGTTGATTATATAAGCTCCAAGAAGGTGGGGATTTATGTATCAGTTGTTCACAGCTGTATCTGCTGGGTTTAGAACAGTGCTGGCATGTAGTAAAGGTTTACTGAATAAATGCATGACTCAGTATGCAGAATGGATTAGATGGAAAGACAGGACACAATGAGCACAACTAATAGAATTTATTAAATGCAATAATCTAAAGGACAGAAAATAAAAACTTTAAGTAGACCAATGACAATAGAATTGAAACACACTATGAAGCACACTATGGAAGACACCCTTTTAATAAAGAATTTGGATTGCCTTTGTGCTCATTTCCTTAGAGGTAGCTTCTAAACTCTTGGAATTTCCAGGGTGACCAGATGTCTTAGTTATTTGTGGTAGGTTTCTACATAGTTTATGCTGATGACATGACTCAGGTTGGGAATGGTCATGCCAGAAATACCAATCATGTGATTAGAGGGTTGGAACTTTGAGCCATGTGACATCCATCTGGGAAGGGGAGAGGCACTGGAGGTTGCCTAACATTGCCAATGGTTCAATCAATCATGCCTACATAATGAAACCCCAATAAAAACTATGGAGAGCTGGGACCCTCATAGACCTTGCTATTTGCATCTCTCTTTTTGACTAGTTCAGATTTTTATCTTTTTGTTTTAATAAAACTGTAATTGTAAACATAACACTTTCCTGAGTTCTGTGAGTTGTTCTAGTGAATTATCAAACCTGAGGGGGTAAAAGGAACCCCTAAATTGATAGCCAGCTTGTCAGACATGAGGGTGCTTTGGGGACCCCAAAACTTGTAGCTGATGTCTGAAGTGAGGACAGTCATGTGAAGGACTGTACCCTTAATCTGTAAGGTGTGGCCTAATTCCAGGCAGTTGGGTCAAAACTCTGCAGAAACTATATCCTGAATCACCACATGGAAGGCTATGAGTTTTCCTGCATTAAACTATTATGTGAGCAAAACCCACACATTTTAAAACATTCAGTCAATGACTTTGGGGGATTTATATGTTATACCAATTACAGTTACCCTAACTAACTAACTGTATACCTCTTTTTTTCTGTTTTGTTTTCCCCCTCAAAATTTATCTCCTAATGAGACATTCTTCTGTTACTCTGTTTAAAATCTTAGCCCTCTTTCCTAACTTCTCACATCTCCCTCTGGTTTGTTTTACTGTTCTCTTTCACACTTATTAATATCACATCCCATATATTTTATGTAAGCTCCAAGAAGGTGGGGATTTATGTGTCAGTTGTTCACAACTGTATCTGCTGGGTTTAGAACAGTGCTGGCATGTAGTAAAGGTTTACTGAATAAATGCATGACTCGGTATGCAGAATGGATTAGATGGAAAGACAGGACACAATGAGCACAACTAATAGAATTTATTAAATGCAATAATCTAAAGGAGAGAAAATAAAAACTTGAAGTTGACCAATGACAATAGAATGGAAAGACGGTGGTAAATGCTCAAGTCTTTCAGAGATAGAAACCACATGGCATGAAACGTATTAGGGAACAAGGTAGTGAGAAAGATGCTAATGAAATCTTCATCTTCAGCAACTAGGCTGACTAGAGAGAATATGAAGCAGTTAGCAGAATGATGGAAGTCAGTAATAAATATAATTTAGGAAAGATTATAAGCTCAATTTTGGATCTGGCATTTAAATTCCTTCCATAATCACATGGCCTAATCACATAGTCAAAAATGCTGCAATCCTAAGGATAAGCCCCAGGAGTTAGAGGTAGAGGAATGTTGTGGGAGATATTTCCAAATTAAACAGGGATATCACAGTTTTATGCCAATGAGATATATTGAATAACTTTCTGTGGAATGAAAAAAATTGTCAAACCAACCAGTTTTAATTCAAGTTTATTTCTCTATTTAGTTTATGTCTTTTAGAGACCCACAAGTGAACACTTAGAGAGGATTACAACGTTATTGACATCATTACATTAGAAAATCTTAGGCATAGAAATTCGTTTATAATAGACCAGTAGGGATAAGTTTACTACCTTCAGTATCTTCAAAACTCTTGAGAATTGAATGGATCTTATCTTTATGGCTGAAAATAAACCTAGAGTACTTCTTTACTGTTTCTTAATAACAAAGCCCTTTTGCAAACAAGCAGGCCATGAGCAGAACTTAAGATGAGTAATCACATCCATACAGTTTAGATGATCAATCATCTTCTATATGCATAAAATATTAAACATAATGAACATGTTAGGGCACTATTGATCTATTCCAGTCCAACTCACAGCAAAACATGAATGGTTTCTTAGTGATTGAGAGCATTTATTAGACCCTAGGGTTTATACACATGAATAAGTAGAAAGTCTTCAATGTATGACTTCCAGTAGAGATTGGGCAGCTAAACTCCTAACTCACCAAAGAGTACAGGTAGCTCTAGCTATTGAATTAATACAAAAAATCTTGTCTATAATAGAGCATATATTTACAGCTGTCCTATTTGCAGTATCAATGTTATAGCCTTGAATTTTATTCCATCTACAAGTATCAGTAATGAGGGATAGTCTGGCTGCCTAGCTTCCATTATAGAAATCAATCTGCACCATCTAGCTTTTTTTCTCAACTTCCTTGCTGTCTGCTTTTCGCCCTTGCTTTTTCTTTATCCACCTTGTCTCCTTCCCTCCACGACCCTGGGGCCACATTGTACACTATCTTTATCATTGTACACTATCTTTATCATTGTATTTGTTCATGCTCTATCCTAGTCTCTACATGTGGGATGTTTGTCTTTTCCTTCTTACCCAGAAAACTCCTACCCCTCCTTTAAGGCAGAGTTTCTCCAAGTATGGTCAAAAGAATCTAAAGCACTTGAATTCAAATAATTTGGAAAAAATGTTAATTTTGTCCAGAAATTTTTAACAATTTAACAATCTCCTTTAGAAGACCTGTTTCTGGGCTTGTGATGATCGGTTCCATTCTGTCACTGTGTTGCAGCAGATAAGCAATTGTTCATGCTAGTGGGCCAGCCTCATATACGTACCTGCAGTCTGACTGTCCATACAGGATGCCTAATAATTACTACATACAGGTTGTTAGGCTTGGCAATGACAGATTCTGCAGCATTAGAGTTAATTATCCCAGAGTGTGGGGAGGGGAATTCAAGTGCCTTAGAATTGTTTGGGTCTCCCCAGACCCAGTGGGCTCCTTGATCCACACCGGCAAGCTGACTATTGCCACTATATCCATGTGCCTCTCTAAGCAGTTAAAGAAAGCATTAAGGAGCTTCCCGATTCAGCTGAATTCTTCATTTGGCATTTATCCTTTTCACTCTTCAATGCTTATCCCATAGAGAAAAGTAATGATAACAACTTCTTCCAGGACTTTGTTATCAGTTTTGCCAATAGTAAAATGAGATCAGTCTGGTAAATCAATAACTCTGGTGATTCTTATGAACACAAAAGTTTAAGTACTTGTTTAAGATCTTGGCAGACTGCTGCAGTAATGAGTCTGTCTCAATTTATTCATACCTCTCTTTACTATGTGACTTGCCATCCCTCCTATCAAGAGCTGAATCTATTTCTCCATTCCTTGAATCTGGTCTTGGCTATGTGAGTTACTTTGACCAATGGATCAACAACAAATGTGACACTAAAAGAAGCTTGATACAGGTTTGTGCATTAAAACTTTCCCTTTCTTGCTGGAGGAAATCCTTTCTCCACGTGCATGACCCCAGGCTAGCTAGTTGGCTAGCTTGTTGGAGGGGAAACTATTTGAGAGAGGATCCAACCATTCCAGCTGCCTCATCTATGCTATCCATCTTAGCTAAGGCCCCAGACATAACAGTAAGGTTATTCTAAACCTCCATTCGCAGCTAATGAAGCCCAGACTAGAAGCACTACATAGCCAATCCATAGATGTGTAAGATATAATATATATATATTTTAAGCCACTATGTTTTGAGGTGGTTTGTTTAGGGGTAAAAACAAACTGATTCAATGGCTTAGTTCAAAAGAACTTATTTCTTCACCTCCCTCCACTGCAGAGCACACTTACTCTGTCTGCTCTGTTCTTCCAGAATATTATATCTACAATATTAATGAAATAAATCACTGTTCTGGGTATGAAGTTCTAGACACTGCACTAATACCATATCTATAGGAAAGTTAATGGCATCCCCACTTTATAGACATGGAAACTGAGACTCCAGGAGGTTATTTAAATTGCTCAAGGTCATACAGGTAGAAACAATGGTGGATGCAGTATTTGAATCCAGCTCATGTGTTAGTAACTAGGATTCATATTGAGTCAAATCTCATGTATTTAGTCACCGGGCTTTACAGAATTGAACTACAATAATACAAGTTGAATATAAGTTTGCCTTCACTGTAGATTCCAAGTACTTTAAAATTCAAGATAGTTTTTCATTTGTCATTTTAATCAGATACTGGGCTCAACATCTGTTATAACAAACATGTTTAATACATACTTATAGAATAAAATTGATCTTTAACATTATATTTACCTTCCCTATCCCTATTTCTTGTTTGTCATTGTTCAACTTTTTGCCTCCCACCCCACCAAATAAACAAAACAAAAAGACAAAAACTACATTTTTATGGCTCCAAGTACTCTGAACTGTAGCATCCTTTAAGATGTCTTTCACAGGTCCATGCGACTTTTAGGTCTTTTTACCTTGGTTTTATGCCCTTGCTGTAATAGCCACATGGAAATGCTTCTGGATGTCCAGATAGTTCTATGGCTCACTTAGATATCAAGGCCTTGGTGTCTACTATAAAGGAATATTACAAGAACAAGATACAGGTACAAACTGTAAATATCAGGCTCTAACTTTACATAGGAATAGTATTTATTAAAATTTTTATTCTGGTTCAAATTTCCTCCGTCTCTATTAAATGAACCCATCACTTTAAAACCATCCATGTTGTGTTGTCATTCCATTTAAATGAGGACTGTGATACTATACCTGGCTTAAGCACAGTACATTCAAGACTGTTTTTTTTTTGTTTTTTTTTTTTTCTCTACGCACACTGCTGACAGCATTATCCAGTGAATTTTCAGTGTCGTGTATGTGTGTGTGTGTGTGTGTGTGTGTGTGTCTTCGGAAGAGAGAGAACAGATGATATCATTTATGTGAGAGATGAAGAAACAAGAGTCTGGAAGTCTTTTTAGCTCTTCCTGAAAGGACATGAGCAGGAAAACAAGACAAAAGTCACAATTCCCTTGAATTAAGTCCCATTTTTCCTCCAGGCAGACCTGGCTTTGATTTAAAATCAAGATCTTCAGGTTTTTTCCCAAGGTTTTGGAGTCTTCAAAAAATGGATCCTGTTTCCAGGCAGTTTTCCCTTTATTTTAGGGGAAATTTAAACAAATCCAGTATTTCTTATTCAAGTAAGCTTAAATCATTTTTAAAAATTAAAATGTACTCAATGCCCAAAAGTGTTTAAGAATTTTAATTTGTCTTTTGTCCCATTCCTTAGAATTACTTTTCAAATGGTTTGGATTTAGCCAAACCTAAAATAGATTTTTGCCAAGAGTCTTTTCTCCCCCCTTAATTTTTAAACCCATGTGTATTTTAAGGGAAATTTAATACATATGCTTCTAATTCATGTGCACTTAACTCATCAGAATGTTCTTTTGTAAGACCTGTTTGAAGTTTAAGAAGTCTTTTTGGAGCCTCCTTTTAATAAGTCTTTTCAAGCCTTTATTCTTAGAAGCAGGAAGTCACATTTTGCCAGGAGTAAATGAGTTTCAACCCCCAAAGTTTCACATTTAGTCCAAAACTAGCAGCCAAGCCACTTTGTGAGCAACTTAAAAAAATGAGTTACTTTGCCCCTTGGATGAAGTTGTTTTATATTTTAGGCCTCAAACTCAGAAAACATAAACAGACTTTTATTCATCTTATTTCCACATATTAAGGTTGTCAATGATATTTGTGAATGAAGATAACTTTAAAATAAATATAACTCTAAATGCATCCTAACACTCCCTTAAGATTTACTAATAGATTTTGTGAATAAGCTGATAAGATTATTTCCTCAAAATAAAAACAAAACAAAACACAAAATGTAGTAGATATTGAGTCAAAAATAAATGATAATGAGAGGGGTGGAGTGAGATATGGAGAGAGATTGCTTATAGAGTAACAGATGACAACAGCTCAGTGCGTAGAAATACAGCATAACAAGGGCTTTGATGAGTTTTTATCACAGCTCCATGCGTCAGAGAATCTGACATACATGAAATATGAGGATTAAAGAAGAACAAAGGGACTTAACACAAGATGCTGAACAAAATGCCATTAATGAATTATAAAGACAAGAATGAAAACGGAGAAATCTCAGTATTTAAAAAAATTACTAGTTGGGCTAGGATAATATCACCTCAGATTTATTTTTCACTTCCTGCTTACGGCCACAGCTGTTCTTTCTGGTTTTCTATCTCTCAGGTCTGGAAATGATGCCCAGGAAGACCAGTCTGCATCTGGTCCACCAAAAGAAGGGCTAGTGAGAATCACAAGATACAGAAAATCAGTTACTTTGATTTCTTTATAATGGATGATCTACCCCTGTTAAATAAAGCAAGTAATATTTGTTATTATCAGCAGAACCATAAACATTACTTTTTTTTTTTTTTTTGAGACGAGTCTTGCTCAGTTGCCCAGGCTGGAGTGCAGTGGCGCGATCTCCGCTCATTGCAAGCTCCGCCTCTTGGGTTCACGCCATTCTCCTACCTCAGCCTCCCAAGTAGCTGGAACTACAGGCGCCCGCCAGTATGCCCAGCTAAACTTTTTTTGTATTTTTAGTAGAGATGGGGTTTTCACCGTGTTAGCCGGGATGGTCTCGATCTCCCGACCTCGTGATCCACCCACTGTGGCCTCCCAAAGTGCTGGGGTTACAGGCGTGAGCCACCGCGCCCGGCAACATTACACTTTTTATGCTGCATTCAGATGAACAGAACATATGCGTAAGCCAATGACTACCATTAAGAAACTTGTGGCCGGCCAAGGGGGCTCATGACTGTTGTCCCAGCACTTTGGGAGGCCGAGGCGGGTGGATCATGAGGTCAGGAGTTCGAGACCAGCCTGACCAACATGGTGACACCCCCATCTCTACTAAAAGTACAAAAATTATCAGGGCATGGTGGCGCGTGCCTGTAATCCCAACTACTCAGGAGGCTGAGGCAGGAGAATTGCTTGAACCTGGGAAGCGAAAGTTGCAGTGAGCCAAGATCAAGCCATTGCACACCAGCCTAGGCAACAGAGAAAGACTCTGTCTCAAAAAAAAAAAAAAAAAAGAAAAAGAAAGAAACTTGTGTGCTATCTGGCCTGGAACAATAATCAGAGGTTAAGGAATATTTACTCATTAAATTATTCAAAAAGTTATGCATGTACTAAAAAGATTTTGCTTGACTCAAAGGAAGATCTCAGTCCACCTCTCCCTAAGAAAGCTGAGAGAGACAGAGAGACGTGGCCCTATGGTGAACAAGGGACAGGCCTGCCAGAGACGCTCATCTGCAATAATCCGCACTGTGACATTTTGGAGGGAGGGCTCCTGCAACAACAAACGTTCTCTTCTTGCTCTGTTCCCTACTCAGGGAACAAGGCGCTTGATAAAAAACAAAATATTGCTTAGTAAATTGTGCTTGTTCCTCCTTTGCTTTGCATTCCCTCTTTTTGCTTTTCATTATCTCCCTCTGATTTTATCTAATTCCTTTCTTGGTTTCCATCATTATTTTTATTTTCTTTCCCTACCATCTCCTTACTTCTTCCAACTTTGCATATACTTCACCCCGTTTGCATTTCTCACAAATCTGTTTCTCTGTGCCCTCCTCACATTCCATCTGTTCCTTGTCCCCAGGTTCACCTCTCCCCCTGCCTCTGACTGGTCTGGCCTGCTTTTTCTCTGCCTAGGAGCACAAAGGCAGCTGCTTTTTTTTTTTTTCCTAACATCCTCTTCATCCCAAGCCTCAGCTCTGCACAGTAAATTGGCAATGGCAGGAGGAAAAATTTACATTAACTCTTACTCGACAACAGAGAAGACAGGGAGAAACATATACATTCATTAGGAATCAGCTCAGTGTGCACATATAGATGTACTTGGCAAACTAGCAGGTCAACTGTGACGTTAATAATTAAGTTCTCACCTGTTGATTATGCCACCACCCTGCTGAGGCATCTCAGCATCATAACAAGAACCAGGCTTAATGCAAACCAACTACCCCAGCTTCCCATCCCCTGCAGGAATTAGACCTGTAGCCTCCTGACAGTCATGCCACCTCTTACTGAAGACTTCCAGCAGTGACCTTACTATTTCAAGAGGCCCACTGTTCAGCAGTTAGAAAGTACATTTGATCCTTGAAGAACTCAGGGACTAGGGGCACCAACCCCAGGCACAGTTAAAAAATCCAAGTATAGGCTGGGCATGGTGGCTGATGCCTATGATCCTGGCACTTTGGGAGGCCAAGGCAAGAGGATCATTTGAATCCAGAAGTTCTAGGTCAGCCTGGGCAAGACCATGTCTCTACAAAAAAAAAAAAAAAAAAGGTATAGTGGAGCTCACCTATGGTCCCACCTACTGGGGAGACTGAGGCAAGGGAATTACCTGAGCCCAGGAGTTTGAGGCTGCAGTGAGCTATGATTGTGATGCTGCCTCAAGCAATCCTTCTCTACAAAAATTACAAAATAAACAAATTAACCAGGCATGGTAGTGTGCACCTGCAGTCACAGCTACTCAGGAGGCTGAGGTGGCAGGAGTGGTTGAGCCCGGGAGATCGAGACTGCAGTGAGCCATGTTGTTCACACCCTTGCACCACTCCAGCCTGAGTGACAGAGCAAGACCCTGTCTAAAAAAAAAAGAAAGAAAGAAGGAAGGAAAGAAAAAAGAATATCCAAGTATAAGTTTTGACTCCCCCAAATTTAACTTAACTATTAATAGCCTACTGTTGACCAGAATTCTTACTGATAATATAAACAATCGACTACCATATATTTTGTAGGTTATATGTAATATATACTGTATTCTTACAATAAAGCAAGCTAGAAAGGAAAATGTTATTAAGAAAACCATGAGCGAAAATATATTATTCACTAAGTGGAAGTAGGTCACCATAAAGGTCTTCATCCTTGTCATCTGCATGTTGAGGAGACTGAGGAGGAGGAGGAAGATGAGGGGTTGATCTTGCTGTCTTAGGGGTGACTGAGGCAAAGAAAACTGACAAACAAGTGGATCCACACAGTTCAAACCTGTGTTGTTCAATGGTCAACTATACTTATTGTCAAAGAGCTTCCTGTCACTAAGTTCAAAACAACCTTACTGTGTGCTATAGACTGAAGGTTCATGTCTTCCCAAACTTCATAGGTAGAAAAGTAATCCCCAATATGATGGTATTAGGAGGTGGGGCCTTGGGAGGTGATTCAAAAGTGGAGTACTCATGAATGAAGTTAGAGCCCTATAAGGGGGCTGAAGAGACCAGAGCTCTCCCCATCTGCCATGTGATGTTACAGTGAAAAAATGGCCATCTATGAACCACAAAGCTGGCCCTAACAAGACATGGAGTCTATTGGTGAGCCCCCAGAACTGTGAGAAATAAATTTTTGTTGTCTATAAACCATCCGGTTTATGGTGTTTTTGTTATGGATGGACTGAGGCACTGTGATTCCATTTATTGATCATAGGTCTCTCCTATTGAGTATTGGAGAGGCAATCTTTTGAACATAAGAACAGTTCTCTTACCATCCCAAGTTTCTAAGATTTTTCCAGGAGAGATATCACTGGCTTTCCTCATCACACTCTAAGCCCTGTGCGGGTAGGTACTGTATCTCTTTTTCACCTCGGTGTTCCCAACTCTCAACAAGGTGCCTAGCATATAGTAGGCACTAACTAAGTGTATGTTGAATAAATGAATTAACCCTTCTTAGAGAAGAGGCAATCCTAGCTCAAGTTCACACAGCTTGAAATTGGGAGAGCCCAGATATGCATCTATCTTCTTTTCTTAAAACCCACATTTAGCCTCTTTGCTGATTTGCTAGCAACTTTCTTTGTTTATGGTGGTAATGGCTATGATATATGGAGATGCTAAGAGAACTAGTAGAACTAAAGAGGCCTGGAGTTGGGATCAATGGCCACAGACAGCAGAGATCTTTCCAGTGGAAACTGTGGCAGGGATGCAGCCTTACCCAGTGAACACCAGCCTTACAGTGAACACCACAGCCGGATGCTCAGAGGCAGATACAGCCAACCACAACACACCATGTGGGAGACCGTGCTCAGCCAAAGGAGAAGACGTGAGCCAGGGGCCCTCTCCAAAAGTCATTAGCATATGAAAATGTCCATAGTTCCTGAACATCCTCTAGAGAAGGAAAAGAGAAACTTTTTAGAGAGAGAGTCAAGTTGAAAGTTGGATTGACAGAATATTAACCCAATGAGAGTGAGTTAACCTGAAATAAGCTCTCAAGTGTATATTCTGTCTCATTCCCTTATATGGGGAATGGGGCTTCCTGAGCGAAACAAGCTACTTTTATTTATTTATTTATTTTTGGCACACTTGTGAATAGTTTAAAAACTTCAATCCTTCTGTGAGGTTATGCAGTTAGTTATGATGCCTTATTATTACCCACCCAATATCACTGTAATTTATAAGATATTATTAAATTTCTGGTCAAATATACATATATTGGAGTGAAATACTCACCTATATCTTATATATATGACTATAGGATGCACTTATATAATATAAAAATATATGTCTTTCATTCTAATGCTGGTTCTCTTTTTCCCCTTTCTTTTATTTCTTTTTCTTTTTTTTATTTTGTCTTGAATAGTTCTCTCTCATGACAGTCTTAATAAACTGTGTAATATTAACATGTGGGTATCATCCCGTTACATAGCTATTTTTATTTGAATGATGAAATATCTAATAACCTTCATCTGCCTGTTTCTGAATGTGTCAGATCATATTGATAAGTATTCAATAAACTTAAAAGCATACCTTTACTTTTGGTTTCTCAGGCAACTTCTAGCATTAATTGCAAATTCAAACAAGTATCATTATTTTAGTTAACATAAAAATACTACAGGTATTTGTTTCATATTGTTGTCTGTTTAGGAGAAAAAGATTGTGGTCAATTTGTATTTCTTTTTATGTTTATTTAAAACAAGCTGAGAATGAGTCATGATTGTTGTTCACTCAGTCTTGGGGAACATAAGACTCTCTCCTCTTCTCTCATCTTCCCTCCACTCCCCATCTCAGGAGAGGTTGTAATGACCCAAGACTAAATGTAATCCTCGATACGTTGCGATGGGGCACTAATGTGGAGAGTAGAGCCTTTAGTGGGAGGATTAAAGGATTATATGTAGAACTAGAGAGAAAAATCTGTTTTCATATTCTTTTCCTTTGTTTTTCTTTTTTTTTTTTTGTCCATCTTTTCTTCCATTTAAATGGTTGGAAGGGAGATACCAGCTGGAAGAGCATGCTGTCATCCTTGGGAAGTCAAGCAGAGCACTTCTGTGTAGGTCTTTGGGGAGAAATCATCCTTTGTTCTTGATTCTTCTCCTTGTGTAACTTTCTTTTTCCTCCATCTCTGGGGTAGCTAATGGGGTAGAACAGGTCCTGGAGGTGCCTCCTTCTTTTCTGGAAACACTCATAGCTTGAATGGATCGGCACTCAGGTCTAGAGAAGAAAATATGTGGAGGAGGGACTTAGGGCAGGCTCATCTCTAGGTCTTAAAGGAAATAGGTTCTCTTTTTGACATCTTGCATTCTTGTAAAGAGAGAGACAATGTTTCCATTTTATAGAAGAGTAAAATTATGTTTAGTAAGATTTAGTAATTTGCAGAATAAGTGGCAGAGATTAATCCAGGCAGCTAACTAGGAAAAAGAATCAGATAGAGATTTGCAACTAAAGCTCACCTAATAATATAAAATTTCATTTGCCTACAGCATCATCTACTCCAGGGTCAGTAGTGTGGAAGTGGCTGTATGAGGAAGCAGTGAAAAATTCAGGTATTTAGTTCAGATCACAGAAGTCTGCTTAGAGTTTCAACTAACGAGGTAGAATGGTTCCTCATTGCAAACAGGGGATGAGAAATGTGTTTTTTTTTCTTCCTTCATGCCTTTCTGGGGAACCTCAGTATTACTCAAACATTTGGTATCCAAATGTTCCCAAGATCACTGGGAGTAACCATCTGCTTCTCAATATCCCAAGTCTTCCTTTATAGCAAGAGAGATGTTCAGTGTAAGATTCTCTGTCATATTTAGGAGTCTCAGAAACTCCTCCAGACTTGACTTTTTAGAATGTGATTTTTTTTCCATTAGTCCCATATAACTTTTTCAAATAATAACTGTTTATATATAGATTGTCAAGTTCCAAAAGTACCTGAAGTTCTTTTTACTTACCACAAAAACACATTAAGAGATATTTAACCAGCATGATGGAAGGAAGACTATTTTCAAAAACTAACTTATAATTTCTACATGTGCTACTTACTATTCTTTATTTTAAAATAGTCTATTTATTATATTCATTGCTAAAAAACAAGAATATCTTCACTTGATAATTATATCTTCAAGAATCATTATATATCTACAGATATTAAGCGTATATAAGTCAGGGATAGAGTTGTTTAATTTTCAAGAAGAGGTCCAAGGCCCTATTCATCTCGGGGACTTGTTAAACAAGGTGTTTTTGTATCTAGTATGGTTATCTTGGATGCAAGATTGCTTTTATTTTTCCTTTTGACTGCATATGTGTGCATTTAATTATAACGGTGGCAGGGCCAGGGCCAAAGATCTTTGTGTATGATCTTTCAGTCCTCTGTAGTCACCCTGTGTCTTTTCTTTATAAAGTCCTTGTACATACCACTCCCACTGCCCACATGCCCTAACTATCTCATCCTCTAGCAAAGTCAGTTTCTCCCTCAGATTAGTTTTGACTAGAGCAAGAAGGCTTAGATGTGAATACAGCAGGAAGGCTTACTCTGACTTACAACCTAGATCAGATCAATGCCCACTACTCCATGTTCTTCATCTCACCTAAATATACAGCTTTGCTTATTTCTCTTCTTGTAGTAAGTAGCAACTGCCTTGTGGTGGTAACTAACTTTTGTTTAGTACTTCATTTTTACAAAAGACTGCCACATAATTCTGAGCCCCAAAACAAATTCATGTAGAGAGTGAATGGGTTAATGCTGTTGTCTCCACTAAACAGAAGATGAAAACAAATCTCAGATCAATGAGGAGATGTGCCCATGATGAAATACTGAGCAGTAGCCACAGTAAGATTTAAACACAGAACTTCTGATGAAAAATCCCATTATATTTTCATCCCACTACCTCCAACCTATTGGAGAAGGAAGTTATATAGTGCACGAATTTTCTTTCTTCTCTAATGTATATTAATATTTTGCCCACATTTTAAAAAGTTGTTTTATTTAATCTCTAGTGTGGTTTATGAAACAAGATTTTTTTGTATCGTTAGAATAACTGTCACAGTATTTGATATTCATATTATAGTATTTGAGTATTTGTCACAAAACAAATAAATACTCAGTCAGTTTTCAATTTTTACAACAGCCAGAGGCAGTCATAATTGATTTAGTATAAAAGGGAGATAGAAAAAGAGGCTTCAGGGATACAGCAAGAATCTAAAACCACTGTAAAAAAAGAAGAAGTAAGCAAAAGTTAAGAGCAAACAAAATGATTTTTCTCAAAACTTCCTCTAGTCTAAAGATTCTTTGATGTTCCAGTGCTGCACTGGTGCCAGTTCACTACCAGCTCCTGAGAGCCAATCATGAAATAGTCAGAAATTTTGTGAATTGGTGCCTTAAAAATTGGCCATGGTGAGAATATTTACACCACAAATATCAGCAAACATGAACCAGGGTGTTTACCCCTGAGGGCAGGTTTACCAGCACAACATTGGGTATTGTTCATACATAATACTAGAGAATATATGAGAAAAAGCAATTGAATAAAAATAAGATTAAGATAATAAATTTTCCTAACATTTATTACATCTTAGAGGCTCTCATATATAATCTAATTTAATCTTCACCAAAAGCCATTGAAGGTGGCAGAGAAGGAACTATTTATTATCCCATTTTACACTTGAGGAAACTGAGGATCCAGCTGTTAGAGTTGGTACTGGTGGTAGTGAGGCTGGAATCAAACACTTCTGTGTTCTTCCGCAATGTCCTCTCTGTTCACTGGGAGTACTTTATTAGGGTAACAATTTATGCTTTGAGGGAACAGGGCAGAGACACACAAGTTTTGTGCACACTTTGCCATACTTGGAAATGGATGGGAATTCTGTTTTTGTTTTTCCACTGAAAATCTGTGGAATCTGGAATGCTTTTCCTGAAAAAAGAATCCACATGACCATGTGCTAATGTGGGTTTTTTTAGCCCTGGTTTGCCACAACCCTCTGTTTGTTTTCTCTTAAATGTTAATTTCTAATTTGAAAAACCTGCTCAGAGAATAAACACTGAACTCTTCAAGACTATTTTTAAATATCTTCTTGGTTGCTTGGTTAATTTGAGTGTGTATATATGCTGGATTGACAGTTCTAAAGATTGAAGCCATTTATTTATCCCTAGTTTAGAAATAGTACTGAAAATGTTTTTTTCAGACATGCCCAGGCAGGCTTGTGGGGTGCCTCACACGTGGTATCATGGCAGTTACGACATTGAGAGACAAGAAAATAGTGCACGTGTCTAGGGCTGCCTTTAGTTTTTTTAGTTTAGCATCCACAGAGGTGGGACATAGACAAATAACTGTTGGTGTTCCCTGATTATGAGGTTTTGTGCCACATGTTGGTCAAAGAAAGTGGCAGTGTCAGAATGAAAACCTCAGATTTATAAAAATATAAGCAAATTTGCACAGATCCAATTGCACTCTTTACCACATTTCCCTCTACTGCCATGCTTTCTCACTCAAATTTGACAAGCATAATAGAATTTGTTGAACCACCATGAGTTGTTTATTATAGTCATACTCTGTAACCTCATTAGATAGTCAAAACCATATTAAGAAGTGGGTATAGAATCACCAATTCTCTTTTGCCATCAGAATATCAAGAAAAAACTGTGACCCAAGAGTTATCTTAGAGCATAGTGTTGAGACTATGCAGTATAGAAGCATTAAAACATTAGTATCAGAACATATGAATTCTAATGCCCAAAAAGTATTAATTGTGTAAATAAGTGAATGAATAAATAATCTGTGACCTCATGACTCAACAAGGGAATGATACTAGACCTGTCATCTCAAATTTCAGGCATGGGGTTATGATAATCCTTACTTTACAGGGTTGTAGTAAGTACTAAGGAAAATAAAGTACATGAGAGTGCTTTATAAATTGATCTATATTGTATAAATATGGTATTTTATGTGAATGTTTTTCACATCCTAAATAACAGGATGAATAAAAATTCACAATGTATCATTTCTCAGATAGGTTGGTTATATAGTCCTATTTATTTAATACACTATGGCCATTTTCCAAAACAATAGAGTAAACTCTACTTACTATTTGACTGCATGAATCAGAAAGAATCAGTTTTCCATTGTTGCTGTTGGTAATTGTTATCTGTATGTATACTTTGAGATGAATTTAAACATAAAACCATGTCACTAGATGTCTAATACATTACATTGGACTATGCAAGTTCTTTCCTTTTTCTTCAATGCTCTCAAGTGGCAAAGATTAATTTACAGTGTGTATGTGTTTTTAGCATCTGTGAGGTTCCCCTGTGGGTTGCTCCATTGAGAGTAAAGCTTTACAAGCTGAAATGTGAATGAAGTAAAGCAGTTGTTAGGAAGAGATGGAAAACATTATGTGCATAATTATGTTTCCACACCTGCGTTTATGAATTCCATTTTTGTAGAGAGAAGGAGATGTGGAGGCAATTAAAGTTACTGTATGGACCCTATTGGCGATGAGTCATTAGAGAGTTCACAGGGCCGTTACAGTATTGAGGGAAATCCCAGTGCCTAGAGAGATAGAGAAAAGCACCAAGTACTTAATTACTGGTTGTGGAGGTGAGAGTTAAAATGAAATCATGGCACTGGGTTAATAAAATTCAGATTAATATTGCTGCTGATGGACACACTCCTGTTTGAAAAACTATTTATATAAATAAATGAATATAATTTTGTTATTTTTAAAATAGTAATTTTGGATTCTGCTAAGTCAGTTATTTAATAAAATCCAGATTAATATTGCTGCTGATGGACACACTCCTGTTTGAAAAACTATTTATATAAATAAATGAATATAATTTTGTTATTTTTAAAATAGTAATTTTGGATTCTGCTAAGTCAGTTATGAACTTGTGTAAAGACTAAGAGGTCATATTTCAAAAGTGAACTTGTTTAATTAGCCTTCACATTTCACCAACATTTGTCTTAGTTCAGGCAACAAATTCAATGCAACATATATTTGCTGAAGGCCTACTGTGTGGTGCTATGACCAGTGGGGTTTTGGTTGCTTAACATTTTATCCTAGGGGGATAGTTTCTTCTTTTAGGTACTTGTTCTTTTGAAATAACTGAAAAAGCAATGTGCTTTCTGACTCATGGTTCTTATTCCATGCTCTTAGAGCAAATGCCAGCTTGCTGTGTAACACTGTTTGCACAAAGTTTGTTTTGCACTAGGCTCGTTAAGTCCCCAGAGCTCTGGTCCATATGGCGATGAATGAGTTTCAGGTAAAATAAAAAGAATGTTGTGATTATTTTGTGAAAGAAAGAACTGTTTCTCAATATTCTCAATAAGAGCATTTTTGATAGTGCTTAACCAAACAAGACGCGGATTGGAGTGCAGGAAAAAGCCATCAACAGTATCCTCTCATCCACGTTAGGCTGGAGACGTGTGAACAAGGATATTCACTTATGTGGACATGAAGCCATTCTATTAAAAATTCATGGAATGTAAAGATTCTACTACTTTCCACATCATAAATATTATCTCATAGGACATTTAAATTACTTTTCATTCATTATAAAAAATGACTGATAGAAAATGCTATGAGGCAGATGGTTAGGTCCCATTTTGATGTCATTAAGAGAGGATTGCACATATTTTGTTCCATGCAGTAATATGAGAGGTCATTTCATGCAAAACACATTTACTAAATAAACATTTTCTGTGGAATGTGTTTGGGTATAAATATTTTTATTGTAATTGAATTTCTTTGCTATGTATGGTACTCATATTTTTAACAACCAACTAGCTGACCTTGATGTCTAGGTTGCTTTTATTATTGTTATAGTTGCTGAGGTGCTCAAGATAAGAGTTTTACAGGTACCAGTCAAGGGCCATAAATGTCTTCTCAGTGTGCTTGACTTTTTTCAGGATCTTAAGAAACCATACCTCGTGTTTCTTTTAGTTACCATCACTCTCGAATTTGCATCAACTAGTGTATGTGTGAACTTATCTATCTTCTAATCTTGTTAACTAAAAAGTTGAACTTGTGGAAGTCTAGAGTAGAACAGTAGTTAGCAGAGGCTGAGACAGTGGCGAAAGAGGGTGTTGGGAAGATGTAGGTCAAAAGATGCAAAATTGCAGTTAAACAGGAGAAATAAATTCAATAAATCTACTGTACAGCATGGTGACCACAGTTAATAATATATTGTATTTGTAAAAATTCTAAGAGAGTAGATTTTATATTCTCACCACAAAATTGAAAACTATGTGAGGTAGTATGCATGTTAGCCCAATTTAGCCATTCTACAATGTGTGTATATATTCTAAAACATCATGTTGTAAATGACAAATATGTATAATTTTGTCAATTTTTAAAAACGTATGTCTTTATTGGTTTTATATTTAAGAAAAGTTTAAAAGCTTTCCTGTCATTTGTAACATTTTAGATCATTATAAACTGGGCAATTTGTTTCAAATTTATTCGGGGAAAACTTCTTCTGGATTTTCTGGTAAGGCCAGACTCTCACCATGTTGGCATAATGGGCACCTGTGTCTCTTTCCTAGAGCAGGAGATAGCCATGCACATTTTTTTTGGGGGGAGGTGCAGTTTGTTTTAGAATGTATTTCTTAGGAGTGTAATAAAGATTAAATAAAATAACCCAATTCTAATACCTAACAGAGGGTAAATCTTGTAAACTCTCAATAAATGTTAGTTTAATACACACACACACACACACACACGTATACACCTCAGAATATAGTAATGCTATTTGGCTTCAGATTGACAAGACCCTCCCAAAGCCGTTATAGGAGTCTGTGAATTGTTTACTGGGCAAAGCACACTGACATTAGTTCTTTACTTTTCAGTTCTTCCTGATTCATCAATCACATATTCGTACACACCCTACAATGTGTATAGAACTTTTCTGGGTGCTTAGCAAGATGCCAAGTAGTACAAAATAGTCATTTCCTCCCTCCCTCCCTCTCTCCCTTCCTTCCTTCCTTTTTTTCTTTTGAGACAGAGTCTTGCTCTTTCACCCAGGCTGGAGTGCAGTGGCATGATCTCAGCTCACTGCAACCTCCGCCTCCTGGGTTCAAGCAATTCTCCTGCCTCAGCCTCCTGAGTAGCTGAGATTACAGGCATGTACCATCACACCTGGCTAATTTTTATATTTTTAGTAGAGAGGAGGTTTCACCGTATTGGCCAGGCTGGTCTCGAACTCCTGACCTCAAGTGATCCGCCCCCCTCGACCTCCCAAAGTGCTGGGATTTCAGGCATGAGCCACTGCGCCTGGATTTTCTAAGAAGTTACAATCTAGCCACAGAGATACCACTTTCTTATAAGAAAAAGTAATTAATTCTATTCAGATTAATTGCAATTGCTTTCTTTCTCTTAAGTCCTCAATTATAATAATAGACCTATATTTTCAATCATCACCAAATAATTTAATCAAACCTCCAAAATTCTGAAAATTTTCATTCATTGATTTTTGATTTTTCAAAGACCTTAAACCTTAAGGTTTTTCCTCCCTAGTAAACACCACTGAAGTTCTAGAACTAACTCCTTAGTTCCTGATAATGGTATGGTCATACAGAGGAAACAGTGAACTAAAACTTGAGAGATCGTGAATCACCCTTCCCAGAACCGCTATCGAGCTCTGTGACCACTAAAAAAAAAAAAAAAAAAAATCATTTCACCTTTGTGAAACTCAGTTCTTATTTTTTAAAACCAAGAGGCCAAAAAACAAAAGACCACAAAGCTCTTTGGCAGCCGTAGCAAATGATGGCAACTTGGCTGCCCAGGATATCATGAAGCTGTTTGAAAAATTTATCTCCATTTTTCCTAATATGGTACCAAGCCATCTTGATTACTCAATAATATAAGCTTAAATATTATCCTTTTAAGCTAACCACAATATACAGAAGTTAATATGGATGTTATTGGCTAAGATATAATTATGAGTTATTTCTAAAACTAAACAGAAAAAGTAGGCGGAATGTGAGGAGTGCTTCAACAGAATCACACATTTCCTATTCTCACAACTGCAGACTTTCCATCTATTTGGAAAAATGGAAACAAAGAAATACAGATAAATCTTATATATGTTTGAGTGAAAACATGAATGTATCATGCTTCAGAGTTTTTTATATCTAGGGTAGAGAAAATACCATCATATTAGAAGCTAATGCCCTGAGAGATATAAACAAAGAAAACTAGCAATCTTTAAAGGCCTCAAGGAAGAGCTAATAAACTTTTTCTCTGGGAGTGATTTGAAAAGACTATTTACATCATCAAAGAGTAAAAGTTTCACCTTTCATTGCATTAGAATAATTCAAGGCAAAGATAATTTTTCATTGTTAACTCAAGAAGAACCAGCATGTATGTTTATCCATGCATACATACATCTAGAACAAAATTAGTCACATTTTAAAACAATTTTCACTATTTTGGCTGCCTTTAAATCTAAGTAAAGATACATTTTAAGAGGTGAGAAGATAACTGCTAAATAGAAACTATACCTTTTCATCTCCATGTTGTTCTTTTCAAGAACTCAGGCTGCAGGCAAGAATCTAGTAACCCTACTAAGATAGAGAGGAGTTTGTTCATGTCTGTGGAGAGGCAACAATTAGTTTTCACACTGAGAAGCTCTTCCCAGGGAACATCTGAGTGTTGGAAACAGTAGACAACAATTACCAAACAAACAAAAAACACCTAAAACCCAAAATATTGCTTAAGTTCCCCTCACGCCATCAGTGGGCCAAAGACATGGGTCCAGCTCCACTGGTTAGCATATAGGAGAGGGTGGCCACAAAGTATAGTAGCTCATTGTGTTCAGGCCATCAGTAAGAATTATGAGACTATGTTCGGAGCGCAGTAGTGCCCCAACCTCATCCCTCCGAAAAAAAAAAAAAAATTCCATCAGTAGTATCCAGCATGACAGCAGAAGACTTAAGGCAAATGGTCTATGAGGACACTGGCTCCCTAATCCTCAAAACCTGGCTCTAATCCTTAGTTTTGTCTCATGCATGTCCCTCACTAGCAAGTGCCAGCATCTCACATTTCTCTGGAAAACCAATTACCGCAATCTTATTTCCAGCTCCAGCACAATAGTGGCTGAAAGATTCTGCACTTTCTGTCTCGCCAACCCATTTCCCCATGTACCTATGAACTGAAACCAGGTACATCTTGGATGGAACAGTCACTCAGGAAGTACCTAAACACCCTGCATTTAAGGCTTAGCCATATTTTCTGGGATGTAATGTCTCTTACCTACTCAGGCTCTAACTCTGGAATAGTCAGTACTGAGCTTTTGGATACCAGACAAGTAGATTCAGGTCTATAATGATCCTGCCTCCTGGCCACAAGTAATCATGTACCAGTTCATGGACTGCCTGCCTTGAATTTGTGAGTTAAATACTGGTATATACAGGACTAAGATGGATAAATCTTAGACTTATGGATGCCTTACATAAGTCAAGGCAGAATGTCTGAAATAAAGAGATATTGGTGACAGATCTAAAATGAGACTAGCACTTAGCTAATAACAATAATAGTAATATTAAATTAATAAAATAAAAAATAGCTACCTCTTAGGCACTCTGTTAAGTGTGCCACATGCATTAATGTGTTTAATCTTCAGAATAATCCTATGAGATATGATATCCCAAATTTACAGGCAGTTATGTTTGGAATAATGGGATTGTGTAGGTAGGATCAAACAAGCAGAGACTTTTGAAAGTCCTTCAGGTAAAAATTTAAACAAGAACTTAGCAGTTGAGTTCTATCTGGCAACTGGCTATGTCCAAGAGCAATCAGCAAATTAGTAAATCTTTCCCATGTCAACCAACCTAATGTGTGTTCGCAAGGGAAAGGCTCACACATTTCCTTGATAATGTCTTTATCAGAGCCAACTGCTACACTAGAACAATCCTAAGAATCCCCCAGAATTGAGGAAGAACTGCCAATTCTGCGCAATTGTGACTGCTGGAAGACAGTGGCTATGAATCACCTGCATGTATGCCTCTCACAGAACTTTAAATCTAGGCTTACTCGGTATAAGTTCAGCCAGAGTGTTGGAACATCCTGCCGCTGCAGTTTAGCATACACCATAAAAGATCCTGAGCAATCCTTTGGCATCAGGGGTAATACAATGAGAACTACTCAACTCCCAGATCTGGAAAGTTGGGATATTTGTGACTAAGACTTAATGAAATGACTTGTTCATGATTTGGTGTACTGAATTTCTTTTCACAACTTGGAGGGCTGAATTTCTGCCAATAAAGGTATATTTTACAGACAACTGTTATAATAGAAAGCAAATACAAATATTTATGAAGTTGGCAATGTATTGGAAATAGTAGAGATTATCATTTGCTTCCATCCACTGTGATAAATGATTGTTTTCCTGTTGTCCTTCTAGGTCTGCTCTGTACCCTTTCCATCTGTCCTCAGCCAGGAAAACTGACCTATAAGGACCATGTCACCTGGGTTCCTGTGACTTCTGGCTTCGAGTTGAAGACCATCAATGGGGAACATGATTAGCAGACTGGGGCAGAGGACAAGGAAGAAGAGTAAGGGTGGGGTATTTATTCCTTTTGCTATCTGTCTGCAATGTTGTCTTGGGCTGGGCATGCCCCTTGACTGAAGGTCTCTATCCTTCCGGGTTCAGGCAACTGACTCCTCTCGCTCATTTCTTCAAGCCTAGGAATGTTCCACCTGTCTCCAAGTTCCTGCATTTTCCCTTGTGGTAATGCTATATTCACACTCAACCTGTTGTAAATAAATCCTTATTAAAATCACCTTGAGTGTACTCTCTGTTTTCAGATGGAACACTGATTGACAGAACCATTCACACTGCTCCCCCAGACATAAATCAGCCCTAGATTTATTATGAGTCTATCTTCTCCACAATCCTTTTATAGAATAACTTTTAAAAACTCCCAGGTTGAACTCCCTGATCTCTTCTGCCTTCAACTTTCTCTCATCTTCCAAAAGGCTACGGTCACCTTTCTTTTTATCCATTGCTTCCTGTTAACTTCAAACCATATTATTCCTGCTCTTGCTATTCTCATAATTTAGTTTTCTAAACATAAAAACCTTCTACAGCCAAATGGATTACAAAGATTCAAAATTCCCTGTGAACATAAGCTGCGAATGGCATAAATGACTTTTGCTAGTTGCAAGCGGCCTTGATAACACAAGTAGTGCTATATGCAAATGAGTGCTAATGTGAAAGTGGCTTTGTCACTTGAGATTAATGTGTTTTAGGTGAAAAAAAAAGTCTAGGAGTACAGAGATTTATGATAATTCTTATCTACATCAGGTGCTTTGAATCTCTTAACTGACCTGGAGTAGTCATGGCAATGGCCTTTTTGCATCTACTGAATTTAAAAACAAACATTCAAAGCTTTAGAGAAATGTTCATCTATTTATTCACTTGCCAAATGTATTTGGTGCCTTCTGTATGTTAAGCACTATATTTGATTTTATATGTTTCAAAAATAAACAGGACACAATGTCTGCCTTCAAGAACCTTACAGCTAGTGGTGGAGGCAGAACCATAAGCAGAAAAGACAATACAGGATGATAAGAGCAATAATAGAGAAACAAACTATTGTGAGAGCACAATAAGGGAGTAACCAACTCACCTTGGGTGATCATTGAAAGTTTTCCAGGCCGGGCGCAGTGGCTCATGCTTGTAATCCCAGCACTTTGGGAGGCTGAGGCGGGCGGTTCACGAGGTCAGGAGATCAAGACTACGGTGAAACCCCTTCTCTACTAAAAATACAAAAAAAAATTAGCCGGGCGTGGTGGCAGGCGCCTATAGTCCCAGCTGCTCAGAGAGGCTGAGGCAGGAGAATGGCGTGAACCCGGGAGGCGGAGCTTGCAGTGAGCCGAGATTGCGCCACTGCACTCCAGCCTGGGCGACAGAGCGAGACTCCATCTCAAAAAAAAAAAAAAAACAAAAAAAAACAAAAGAAATTTTCCAGAGAAGACAGTTCTTGAACTAAATCAACAGGAGTGGACATGTAGAACTGCCTGCTAGATATTTCCTCCTGAATATCCTGTAGAAACTTCAAACTCAACAAGTTTCAAAGTAATGTATCATCATTTACTTTAAACATGCTTCTCTATTTCTCTGTTTTTCAGGTTCTATTCAGTCACCTAAACTACAAACCAGGTCCCTTAAGCATTTCTCTGTATTGGTTATTCTAGTTATACATTCATCTAAAGTTTTTTCAAAGTTTTCAACTTCTTTGCCTTTGGTTTGAATTTCCTCCTGTAGCTCGGAGTAGTTTGATCGTCTGAAGCCTTCTTCTCTCAACTCGTCAAAGTCATTCTCCGTCCAGCTTTGTTCCATTGCTGGTGAGGAACTGTGTTCCTTTGGAGGAGGAGAGGCGCTCTGCTTTTTAGAGTTTCCAGTTTTTCTGCTCTGTTTTTTCCCCATCTTTGTGGTTTTATCTACTTTTGGTCTTTGATGATGGTGTTGTACAGATGGGTTTTTGGTGTGGATATCCTTTCTGTTTGTTAGTTTTCCTTCTAACAGACAGGACCCTCAGCTGCAGGTCTGTTGGAGTTTGCTAGAGGTCCACTCCAGACCCTGTTTGCCTGGGTATCAGCAGTGTCTGCAGAACCGCGGATTTTCGTGATCTGCGAATGCTGCTGTCTGATCGTTCCTCTGGAAGTTTTGTCTCAGAGGAGTACCTGGCCGTGTGAGGTGTCAGTCTGCTCCCACTGGGTGGTGCCTCCCAGTTAGGCTGCTCGGGGGTCAGGGGTCAGGGACCCACTTGAGGAGGCAGTCTGCCCGTTCTCAGATCTCCAGCTGCGTGCTGGGAGAACCACTGCTCTCCTCAAAGCTGTCAGACAGGGACATTTAAGTCTGCAGAGGTTACTGCTGTCTTTTTGTTTGTCTGTGCCCTGCCCCCAGAGGTGGAGCCTACAGAGGCAGGCAGGCCTCCTTGAGCTGTGGTGGGCTCCACCCAGTTCCAGCGGCCAGGCTGCTTTGTTTACCTAAGCAAGCCTGGGCAATGGCAGGCGCCCCTCCCCCAGCCTCCCTGCCGCCTTGCAGTTTGATCTCAGACTGCTGTGCTAGCAATCAGTGAGACTCCGTGGGCGTAGGACCCTCCGAGCCAGGTGTGGGGTATAATCTCCTGGTGCGCCCTTTCCTAAGCCCGTCGGAAAAGCGCAGTATTCGGGTGGGAGTGGCCTGATTTTCCAGGTGCCGTCTGTCACCCCTTTCCTTGACGAGGAAAGGGAACTCCCTGACCCCTTGCGCTTCCTGAGTGAGGCAATGCCTCACCCTGCTTCGGCTGGCGCACGGTGCACTGCACCCACTGTCCTGTGCCCACTCTCTGGCACTCCCTAGTGAGATGAACCCGGTACCTCAGATGGAAATGCAGAAATCACCCATCTTCTGCGCCGCTCATGCTGAGAGCTGTAGACTGGAGCTGTTCCTATTTGGCCATCTTGGCTCCTCCCAAGACTAAACCAGGAAGAAGTTGAATCTCTGAATAGACCAATAACAGGATCTGAAATTGTGGCAATAATCAATAGCTTACCAACCAAAAAGAGTCCATGACCAGATGGTTCACAGCCGAATTCTACCAGAGGTACAAGGAGGAACTGGTACCATTCCTTCTGAAACTATTCCAATCAATAGAAAAAGAGGGAATCCTCCCTAACTCATTTTATGAGGCCAGCATCATCCTGATACAAAAGCCTGGCAGAGACACAACAAAAAAAGAGAATTTTAGACCAATATCCTTGATGAATATTGATGCAAAAATCCTCAATAAAATACTGGCAAACTGAATCCAGCAGCACATCAAAAAGCTTATCCACCATGATCAAGTGGGCTTCATCCCTGGGATGCAAAGCTGGTTCAATATACGCAAATCAATAAATGTAATCCAGCATATAAACAGAACCAAAGACAAAAACCACATGATTATCTCAATAGATACAGAAAAGGCCTTTGACAAAATTCAACAACCTTTCATGCTAAAAACTCTCAAAAAATTAGGTATTGATGGGACGCATCTCAAAATAATAAGAGCTATCTATGACAAACCCACAGCCAATATCATACTGAATGGGAAAAAACTGGAAGCATTCCCTTTGAAAACTGGCACAAGACAGGGATGCCCTCTCTCACCACTCCTATTCAACATAGTGTTGGAAGTTCTGGCCAGGGCAATTAGGCAGGAGAAGGAAATAAAGGCTATTCAATTAGGAAAAGAGGAAGTCAAATTGTCCCTGTTTGCAGATGACGTGATTGTATATCTAGAAAACCCCATTGTCTCAGCCCAAAATCTCCTTAAGCTGATAGCAACTTCAGCAAAGTCTCAGGATACAAAATCAATGTACAAAAATCACAAGCATTCTTATACACCAATAACACACAAACAGAGAGCCAAATCATGAGTGAACTCCCTTTCAAATTGCTTCAAAGGGAATAAAATACTTAGGAATCCAACATACAAGGGAAGTGAAGGACCTCTTCAAGGAGAACTATAAACCACTGCTCAATAAAATAAAAGAGGATACAAACAAATGGAAGAACATTCCATGCTCATGGGTAGAAAGAATCAATATCATGAAAATGGCCATCCTTCCCAAGGTAATTTATAGATTCAATGCCATCCCCATCAAGCTACCAATGACTTTCTTCACAGAATTGGAAAAAACTACTTTAAAGTTCATATGGAACCAGAAAGGAGCCCGCATCACCAAGTCAATCCTAAGCCAAAAGAATAAAGCTGGAGGCATCACACTACCTGATTTCAAACTATACTACAAGGCTACAGTAACCAAAACAGCATGGTACTGGTACCAAAACAGAGATATAGATCAATGGAACAGAACAGAGCCCTCAGAAATAATGCCACATATCTGCAACTATCTGATCTTTGACAAACCTGAGAAAAACAAGCAATGGGGAAAGGATTCCCTATTTAATAAATGGTGCTGGGAAAACTGGCTAGCCATATGTAGAAAGCTGAAACTGGATCCCTTCCTTACACCTTATACAAAAATTAATTCAAGATGGATTAAAGACTTAAACGTTAGATCTAAAACCATAAAAACCCTAGAAGAAAACCTAGGCATTACCATTCAGGACATAGGCATGGGCAAGGACTTCATGTCTAAAACACCAAAAGCAATGGCAACAAAAGCCAAAATTGACAAATGGGATCTAACTAAACTAAAGAGCTTCTGCACAGCAAAAGAAACTACCATCAGAGTGAACAGGCAACCTACAAAATGGGAGAAAATTTTCGCAACCTACTCATCTGACAAAGGGCTAATATCCAGAATCTACAATGAACTCAAGCAAATTTACAAGAAAAAAACAACCCCACCAAAAAGTGGGCGAAGGATATGAACAGACAATTCTCAAAAGAAGATATTTATGCAGCCAAAAGACACATGAAAAAATGCTCATCATCACTGGCCATCAGAGAAATGCAAATCAAAACCACAATGAGATACCATCTCACACCAGTTAGAATGGCAATCAATAAAAAGTCAGGAAACAACAGGTGCTGGAGAGGATGTGGAGAAATAGGAACACTTTTACACTGTTGGTGGGACTGTATACTAGTTCAACCATTGTGGAAGTCAGTGTGGCAATTCCTCAAGGATCTAGAACTAGAAATACCATTTGACCCAGCCATCCCATTACTGGGTATATACCCAAAGGACTATAAATCATGCTGCTATAAAGACACATGCACATGTATGTTTATTGCGGCACTATTCACAATAGCAAAGACTTGGAACCAACCCAAATGTCCAACAATGATAGACTGGATTAAGAAAATGTGGCACATATACACCATGGAATACTATGCAGCCATAAAAAATGATGAGTTCATGTCCTTTGTAGGGACATGGATGAAACTGGAAATCATCATTCTCAGTAAACTATCGCAAGGACAAAAAACCAAACGCCGCATATTCTCACTCATAGATGGGAATTGAACAATGAAAACACATGGACACCAGAAGGGGAACATCACACTCTGGGGACTGTTGTGGGGTGGGGGGAGGGGGGAGGGATAGCATTAGGAGATATACCTAATGCTAAATGGCGAGTTAATGGGTGCAGCACACCAGCATGGCACATGTATACATATGTAACTAACCTGCACATTGTGCACATGTACCCTAAAACTTAAAGTATAATAATAATTAAAAAAATAAATAAATAAATAAAAAACAAAAAAAGAAAAGAAAAGAAACCCTACAAACCAGGGCATCAGCCCTATCTAATAAGTCCTGCCGATATAACCTCTTCAATAAATGAAAAAATAGAGCTGACTAAGCCCAAAGTTGTGGTTGATGAATGTAGTGAGCTCGACTGTGGTTGAAGATTAGAATGGACTAATCTTTATATTTACAGTTATTCCTCTGATAATATCCAAAGATTTAATAAAAAAATAGCAAAACTAATCATTTAATGATTAAAGTTTTCAAAGACAATTTAGGAAACATTTATATCAGACTATCTGGGATTTCATTTTTACACCAGTGCCCTTGGAGATTTAGATATTCTCCTCCAAGGTAATAGTGGGGAAAGTAACTATCTCTGACATACCAGGCTGATATGTACTGTTTTTTCTCCAAGATGTTACCTATGGGAGTATGTTTTATATAAGAATATGTTTGAATCAAAAAAAAATTCAAGACTCAATGAGCAAAGCTAAGAGAATAAAAGGAACTAAATGTCTCTGGGTACCTATCACTGGCATAATTCTAATCTGTTTCTCAAGACAGAGATTATTTCCGTCTAATTTCCAGTTTTGTGATAAAGTCCTTCTTAAGATTTGAGTAAACATAGGACATAATGTAATTTCATCTAAAACAGATTGTTATCAAGACCAAAGATTCATTGAAATGCCTACAAAACACTAAGAAAGTCTATTTGGAAGTGATAGCAATTTAAAAAAAAAAAATCAAATCAATCCATCAAGAGTATGTTAACAGTCCTGGGAAAGTAATGCAATTTGAATACAGTATTAGAGAGAAATAAATGAAGTTCACAAATTACTTAGACTATATATATCAACAGAATGTTGATGCTTAATGCAAGCTGCATAATATTGCTGCTGTTCAGTTTTTGTTCATTTTGCAAAGTAACTAACCCCAAATGTGAATGTTCAAAAACTGCTTATGCTAAATAAAATGGATTCTGCTTTCCTTTCACATCAGCAGCAAGTGCTTAGTAATTATTGCTGTCACTGGATGTTATACTGCATTGATCCAGGCATTGAACTCTGATGATATTGATTTGTGCCTAAAGCTTGAATAAAGTTTAGTGAACAGTCTCAAATTCCCAAGAGTAGGTGCCTCTTGCTCTGTATGTTCCCACCATCCCAAGCAAATGCCACACAACTTAAAAACTGTAAGCAGATTATGACCTTACATATTTTAGTTTAATGTATGCTAATTCCTTACTTATATGACAATTTTTCTTAAAGACCATTAAAGGATCCACTAAAGGTTATTCATCTTAAACATGACCATGTCGTAGTGGAGAAGGAAGACAAGCCAGATCTTAATTATTCAGCTGAATAACTTCGAAACATAGAAATAAAGATTTGTCAAAGATCTCTTTCTCTTTTCCTCTCTCATATACATACAGGGAAAATAAAACTCTCATAAAATTATTTTTTTCAGTCTCAAATTAAAATATTGCTTTTCTGTCCCTTTCTTATGCTTTAAAAAATACCCACTATTTCTCATTTTTGACTGTTTACCTTTTTATTACATTTCCTTTTATATTTACAAAATTTTTTTTGAAATATATCTAAGGTAAAAAGCTTTGGGAAAAGAACACTTCATAAGACTGAAAATTAGCCTCTCAACCAGTGTCACCATAGAAAAGGTGATTATAGAAAGACTGTAAATTATTCTCCAAGAAAATGGGAAAGTACAAACGCCACTCCCTTTGGATAGATCTATTCCCCCAAATAGCAGGTTTTTTTTTTTTTTTTTAGATGCAAGACAAAAGTGAGGAACAATTTGGGCATTTAATAGTAAGATTTAACCTCAGAACATATAGCTTCAGCCAGTGATGTCCAGCAATAAAACCATAATACAGCTTAACGGAATAGAGACTTCACAGAGCCTACAGATCCTGTTGACTGAGACATTTACATGAAACACTTTTTCCTTTTTGATACTATTGAGATTAATAATATGTGATATTTGATGCTATCTAAGTTTATTAGGAAATATTTGTTGATTATACTTCTGAAAATGATAGAAGAAGCATTAATCCATTAAATTTGAGAATCTCACACTAATTTTCAACATTTCTTGTATCTTCTATTGCTTTATAAGAATCTTTTTTCAAGGATTCTAGGGGTGATTCTCTATTGAAGTTGTTTTCATAATGGAATTAGAAGAGAAAATGACAGACATATGCATCCTACAGTATTTTACTATGTCAATACAAATGAAGTGAAATAAATAAGAAATTGGAAGTTTTCAACTCTATTCTTTGATCACCACACCAATTGTTCCCAGCTAGCTCAACTATAAAACAAATTTAGATAATGGGAAAGTAAAAATGCCACTCCCTTTGGATAGATCTATTCCCCCAAATAGCAGGTTTTTTTTTTTTTTTTTAGATGCAAGACAAAAGTGAGGAACAATTTGGGCATTTAATAGTAAGATTTAACCTCAGAACATATAGCTTCAGCCAGTGATGTCCAGCAATAAAACCATAATACAGCTTAATGGAATAGAGACTTCACAGAGCCTACAGATCCTGTTGACTGAGACATTTACATGAAACACTTTTTCCTTTTTGATACTATTGAGATTAATAATATGTGATATTTGATGCTATCTAAGTTTATTAGGAAATATTTGTTGATTATACTTCTGAAAATGATAGAAGAAGCATTAATCCATTAAATTTGAGAATCTCGCACTAATTTTCAACATTTCTTGTATCTTCTATTGCTTTATAAGAATCTTTTTTCAAGGATTCTAGGGGTGATTCTCTGTTGAAGTTGTTTTCATAATGGAATTAGAAGAGAAAATGACAGACATATGCATCCTACAGTATTTTACTATGTCAATACAAATGAAGTGAAATAAATAAGAAATTGGAAGTTTTCAACTCTATTCTTTGGTCACCACACCAATTGTTCCCAGCTAGCTCAACTATAAAACAAATTTGGTAAATTCCTGATTTGCTTAAATGGGAAACAATGACATTTTCTTGAGGCAACTTAAATTCCATCAGGTGTTTCTCCCAGTAAGGAAAACTAGTGTTGAGTTACTTTATCTCTACTACGAACAAAGACAGATTTCACGTGATCTCTAAAGCCCAAAGAGAAGAACCTAGGTACTCTCCTCAGTCCTTGGCTGAAGTTGCTTTATTCTGTATTTCTACATCTACCCTAGCATGGAAACAACTTTTTCATATATATATATATGTGTATTTTTATTATTATACTTTAAGTTTTAGGGTACATGTGCACAATGTGCAGGTTTGTTACATATGTATACATGTGCCATGTTGGTGTGCTGCACCCATTAACTTGTCATTTAGCATTAGGTATATCTCCTAATGCTATCCCTCCCGCCTCCACCCAACCCACAACAGTCCCTGGTGTGTGATGTTCCCCTTCCTGTGTCCATGTGTTCTCATTGTCCAATTCCCACCTATGAGTGAGAACATGCAGTGTTTGGTTTTTTGTCCCTGCGATAGTTTGCTGAGAATGATGGTTTCTGGCTTCATCCATGTCCCTACAAAGGACATGAACTCATCATTTTTTATGGCTGCATAGTATTCCCTGGTGTATACGTGCCACATTTTCTTCATCCAGTCTATCGTTGTTGGACATTTGGGTTGGTTCCAAGTCTTTGCTATTGTGAATAGTGCCGCAATAAACATACATGTGCATGTGTCTTTATAGCAGCATGATTTATAATCCTTTGGGTATATACCCAATAATGGGATGGCTGGGTCAAATGGTATTTCTAGTTCTAGATCCCTGAGGAATTGCCACACTGACTTCCACAATGGTTGAACTAGTTTACAGTCCCACCAACAGTGTAAAAGTGTCCCTATTTCTCCACATCCTCTCCAGCACCTGACTTTTTAATAATCTCCTGACTTTTAATGATCTCCTGACTTTTTAATGATCGCCATTCTAACTGGTGTGAGATGGTATCTCATTGTGGTTTTGATTTGCATTTCTCTGATGGCCAGTGATGATGAGCATTTTTTCATGTGTTTTTTGGCTGCATAAATGTCTTCTTTTGAGAAGTGTCTATTCATGTCCTTCACCCACTTTTTGATGGGGTTGTATGTTTTTTTCTTGTAAATTTGTTTGAGTTCATTGTAGATTCTGGATATTAGCCCTTTGTCACATGGGCAGGTTGCAAAAATTTTCTCCCATTTTGTAGGTTGCCTCTTCACATGGAAACTGAACAACCTGCTCCTGAATGACTACTGGGTACATAACGAAATGAAGGCAGAAATAAAGATGTCCTTTGAAACCAATGAGAACAAAGACACAACATACCAGAATCTCTGAGACACATTCAAAGAAGTGTGTAGAGGAAGATTTATAGCACTAAATGCCCATAAGAGAAAGCAGGAAAGATCTAAAATTGACACCCTAACATCACAATTAAAAGAACTAGAGAAGCAAGAGTAAACACATTCAAAAGCTAGCAGAAGGCAAGAAATAACTAAGATCAGAGCAGAACTGAAGGAAATAGGGACACAAAACACCCTTCAAAAAATCAATGAATCCAGGAGTTGGCTTTTTGAAAAGATCAACAAAATTGATAGACTGCTAGCAAGACTAATAAAGAAGAAAAGAGAGAAGAATCAAATAGATGCAATAAAAAATGACAAAGGGGATATCACCACTGATCCCACAGAAATACAAACTACCATCAGAAAATACTATAAACACCTCTATGCAAATAAACTAGAAAATCTAGAAGAAATGGATAAATTCCTGGACACATACACCCTCCCAAGACTAAACGAGGAAGAAGTTGAATCTCTGAATAGACCAATAACAGGCTCTGAAATTGAGGCAATAATTAATAGCTTACCAACCAAAAAAAGTCCAGGACCAGATGGATTCACAGCTGAATTCTACCAGAGGTACAAGGAGGAGCTGGTACCATTCCTTCTGAAACTATTCCAATCTATAGAAAAAGAGGGAGTCCTCCCTAACTCATTCTATGAGGCCAGCATCATCCTGATACAAAAGCCTGGCAGAGACACAACAAAAAGAGAGAATTTTAGACCAATATCCTTGATGAACATTGATGCAAAAATCCTCAATAAAATACTGGCAAACCGAATCCAGCAATACATCAAAAAGCTTATCCACCATGATCAAGTGGGCTTCATCCCTGGGATGCAAGGCTGGTTCAACATACGAAAATCAATAAACGTAATCCAGCATATAAACAGAAGCAAAGACAAAAACCACATGATTATCTCAATAGATGCAGAAAAGGCCTTTGACAAAATTCAGAAACAACTTTTAAAACAAAATGCCTCTTGTTGTTAAAAAGTCATATTTGTTGTTTACAAACATAGGAAAAATATCAACATCACAGTAGAGAAGCCTAGTAGATAGCAGGACAAAGTGCCTACTGATGTGAGGCTCTGAGGAAGACCCAACATAATCGATGTGTCATTTCTGTCCAAAATGCATAACCTGGAATCTACTCATGGGGAAACATCAGACAAATGTAAATTGAGGAACAGACTACAAAATAAATGGCATTCACTATTAAAAAACACAAAAGCTAATAAATACAATAAGCATCCTGGGATTGGATCCCAAGCCAAAAAAAAAAATCACCATAAAGGATATTATGACAATTGATATTTTTAAAATAAGGTCTTCAGATTTGATCATGGTATTGTACTAATGTTAAATTTCCTGATTTTCATCAATGTGCTAAGATTATATAAACAAATATCCTTGTTCTTGGGATACATACCCTGAAATATTTAAGAGTAATGGAGCGTGATATTCTCAACTTATTCTCAAATGGTTCAGAAAAGAAATACAGATACACACAAATATACATGCATATGCACACATACACACAATAGGGGTGTGAGATGGAGACAAAAAAACAGTAAGTATAGCAAAATGTTAACATTAGGTGATTCTGAGAAAAGGGTATACAGAACTTCATTTTATTCTAAACTTCCCAAAAGTTTGAAATTATTTCAAAAGAAAAAGTTTCTTAAAAATTATGTCAGTTAACTGTAAAGGGGTTTTATGTCTACTTAAAAGTGTCATGGGATCCCTTGCATTTCTGATGGTGAATGCTACGCTGATTTAGGATAGGAGCAGATCAAAACAACTTTTTGCTCCAGATAATGGTTATTTTGTTGAAGATCTGATGATTTCTTTTCTGTTTACTGCTGGCCAACACAATTTCCTTGATTTCCCTTGCACTGTGTAAAATAAACCATACACCACAAAAGAATGATGTCCTGTCTAGATTTTTTTCATATATAAAAAAAATTCTTATTCTAATTATATAAAGAGTAAATGGTTGGTAGCTATTAGCACTTGAAAAAGATCTTTTGATGTGAGCTGAAACAAAAACATTAACAACCTGATATTTATTCCCACATTCACTGTAGTTACTATCCCAGAGATACCAAAACAAATACAGCACCAACAGTGCACTGAAGCCAAACAATTGGCCTGCACTTCCTGGGCAATCAGGGGCAAGGGTTGGAGCTGGAGGCCATGGGATTCACCCAGCTTCCTAAAGCTGGCTCAGTACTAGCCTTGGCCATAGGCACACAGAACATTCGAGGAGAAGTAGAACAGTATTTTTACACATGAATACCTTTGGCAAAACCCACTGTTTATTCTTTTGATTTTCTTTTATAACAATTGAGAGTCTCTTCAGTTGCTAAGTGAAGGATCTAAAAGTAGAAATATGTATTTTGCTGGACGTGGTGGCTCATGCCTGTAATCCCAGCACTTTGGGAGGCCAAGACGGGTGGATCGCCTGAGGTCAGGAGTTCAAGACCAGTCTGACCAACATGGTGAAACCTCATCTCTACTATAAATACAATATTAGTCGGGAGTGGTGTTGCATGCCTGTAATCCCTGCTACTTGGGGGGCTGAGACAGGAGAATCACTTGAACCCAGGAGGCAGAGGCTGCAGTGAGCCAAGATTGTGCCATTGTACTGCAGCCTGGGGAACAAGAGTGAAACTCTGTCTCAAAAATAAATAAATAAATAAATAAATAAAATTAAAATAAAAGTAGAAATACATATTTCTATAACAGTCAATTGGATTATACCTACAATAATTCATAGCTACCTAGATAAAAGAACAGGATCACACATATTATGAAATGTAAAATACTTAATGTGGCCTGGTTATGGCTGACAACAAATGGTGTCTGATTCTAAAGGGTTCACTACGGCTTGTCCGGGAAAAGCTGTTCAACTTCCTCATTTTCCTTTTCCTTGAATTGTTCCTTGCACTAGAATAACTAGTTTTTTTTTTTTTCCGAGATAGAGTCTCACACTGTCACCCAGGGTAGAGTGCAGTGGTGCGATCTCGGTTCACTGCAACCTCCGCCTCTTGGATTCAAGCGATTCTCCTGCCTCAGCCTCCCAAGTAGTTGGGATTACAGGTGCCCACCACCATGCCCAGCTATTTTTTTTTTGTATTTTTGGTAAAGATAGGGTTTCACTATGTTGGCCAGGCTGTTCTCAAACTCCTGACTTCGTGATCTGCTGGCCTTGGCCTCCCAAAGCAGAATAACTACTTAAGATGAATGAATCCTTCATTCAGATGCAAAACATCAACAAAAATAATGCCACTGAAAGTTTGTGCTGTTGTGCAGGTAAAGGGAGTGCTTTGATATAAAATGCTCAGAAGGTTGTGATTAGTAGATTTAGTGCATACAACTGTCAGAGGTCCATATGGTCTTTCATAATGTTAAGATTAAACTTACTCTCAAAGAAAAATCCCTGCCCATGAGAGCTGAACTCTTTCCAATGCCTGGGTTATACCTTGCTAAGAAGCCATCCATATTAGATGATTTCTTATTTCTGTTTGGCCAGTGGAGTCCCAGTAGCTATATCATATTCTCATTCATAAATGCACAATGTCCTAAGGAATTAAGAGCTTTTATGGACCTAAGTTCAAATCTGACTATTCCAATAATAGGCAGTATAAGTTTTGCACCAGTTTTCCTAGTACTTACTAAACCTCAGTTTCTCTTCTGTAAAATTGATATAAAATAATATATGTTATAGGAGTATTGAGAAGCTTAACTGAGTCAACAACGGTAAAGTCTTTAGCACAACGTGTGGTATTTAATTAGAGTTAAATATTGGTCATTTTTCTACACACAGGAACATAAATGGATATGTCAGGGTGATCCCATTGTCTATACAACCAAAGTCTCTGCACTAGTATCATCAAATTGGAATATGAGAAAACAGGAAGGCCTAACTCTTTTAACATCATTATCTATTTGCTTACCTTGATTTTCATAGTACCTGAGTTCTCTCATGCTTATTTATGCATTCAGACACGTTAATTCTTAAAAATGGTTTTAACATGTCAGTTGGTTTATAACCCATATTTCTTTGCCATTCCTTTCCGTATCCTACACTTAGTCCCTAGTTTCAAGACAAAACAAAAGAAAATTGAAATGAGGTAGTGCCTCACCAGCCTGCCTTCCCTCCCCAGGGTAGCAAGACAAATAAAGGTTTTGTTGTTTGTCTCCAGTTAGCATCAACACAGCCTGCAGCAGCCCTGTCAGCACCAGCCCATGATGCCAGGGAATTGCTGGGAGTGCCAGCATGCTGGTGCCAATTTGCTGCCTGGGCTCCTTCAAAACCACATCAAAGTATCTGCCAGTTTCTAAACTTCCTTCCAAGGCTCATGGAGGAACATGGGGACCTCTAGATGGGATCAGATGTGTGGTTTTTCACATTCCCCCCCTCCATCTCCTCTGCCTGCCAATTTGGGTGAGCCTCCAGTATTCTCTGTGTTCACAGGACTCTTCGGTTGCCTATAAAACAACATTCATAATAGTTGAAACCTGTAATAGTTTGTGAGAAAGATCCAATAAATTATATAATTTATGTAACTTCTCTATTACAAAAGGCCTGACTCCTACAAATATTTCAAAATTTAATAAATAATTCTCCAAGAATTCAAATGCACATAGTTTGTTTTGGAGGTACAGAAAATACCATTATTGAGAGGCTTATTGGAGTGGTCTAGTGATAAAAGGAAGAGAAGAAAGACAATAAATAGTTTATTAAGTCATCACAGTGGACAACTAAATCCTATGGGAAAATGCTGTGAAATAGTGTAAAACATAAGCCATGTGTGATGGCTCATTTTATATGTCAACTTGGCTAGGCTATGGAGCCCAAGTGTCTAGTTAAATGCTAGTCTAGATGTTGCTGTGAAGTCTACAATCAGTAGTCATCAAAGCAGAAGACTACAGCATAGACAACCTGCCTGAATTTCCAGCCTACTGGAGTGTCCTGAAGATTTCAGATTCAAGACTGCAACATTTAACTCTTACCTGAACTTCCAGCCTGCTGGCCTGCCTTACAAATTTAATACTTGCCAGTCCCTATAATCACATAAGCAAATTCTGTAAAATCTTCCTCTCTCTCTCTTTCCCTTTCTCTCTCTCTCTTTCTCGTGCATATGTGTACATGGTTCTGTTTCTCTTAAGAATCCTGTCTTAATACACTACACAAGAAGTAAAGATGCTAGGTTAGTGATATACCAATGCCCTCCAAACATTGGTTGACAGCTGTGCTCAGGGGTAGTAGAGTCCTGGACATTTCTAGACTGTTGCATGCACAAGCAGAACATCTTTTTCAGCTCTGGAAAAAGCCTAAAAAGCCTTTAGGCACAGAAATAAATATATTGCTGATTGGAAGTGGGCTGGAGCATGCCAAAATGGTGGGTCCAAGGGATATGAGTGAGGCAGTAACTTATCTGCTTAGTCCATCCCTTGTACCTCTTTATTAAAACTGATAGCTTGTCACAATTTCTAAAACAAAAACAAACAAGTTAATAAAAATGTGGAAAGTCTAGTGGGTTAAACTGTAGCTCGTGTTATTACAGTTGGTTGCTTCCCACTACTTCTTCTATATATATTCCTTTTCCTTCAGCATGCATTTCCACTGGTGTTGGTGGTTGTTTGCCTAATTGCGTAGCCCAGACCATCATGCCTGAGAGGTCTGAGCTCCTAATTGTCAAGCCCGTGTCAGGTCACAGTTGCTGCAATTATCCATTTATGGTTTTTACTAAATATGGAAAGAGCAAGCGATGTCTCAGTGAATCTCCTGAGTTCCAGACATACTCCACCCTGCTGCCATTATTATAGGCACACCTGTCTCTTCCTGATTCTCAAAGTCCTTTCTCTGCTTGCTGATCAACTGGCATGAGGGTCTCAAAATGACCATGCAGTGGCTATAACTTTAGGTTTACTAAAATCATTGCTTTGTCCCTGGTAGAAGGAATCCATCCAGGAACAAGAACCTTTAGGCAAGCAAGTAGTAAAGCTGTGTGGGGTATGAAGCACAAAGTCACCATGAAGGCTACTGAATGACAGAGGCCACTCTGACTTCCTCCCCTTCAGTACCAGGTCCATGTTTTCTGTCTATCAGAGGTACATCATTGTATAACATCTGTGGCTTCAACATATATAACACATCTTGAATGACAGCACCCTGAATCACAGGGTGTCATGGCTATTCTTGTGCCTTAGCTGAGCCTTCATGAGGCCATTGCAATGTTTTATCAGGTTGACAGCATAAGGATTTATGATGTATGTGTACATAGTAGGACTGATGAATCATCTGACCATGTGTCCATTGTGGCATTTTCTTCATCATAACGTGGATTCCTTGGTCTGAAGGAACGTTCTGCAGGATTCTATTACAATAACTCAGACACTCTCAGGGACTCCTGGGTCTGTGACTTATGTGTGCCCTTCATGCCTGCTTGGGCTTCATCTCAAATGTACCATTTCTGTTGTGCAGTGGATTGCTGCTGTACCCACTTTATCTTATGATTTGTTGGCCTGACAATACCTGGGACATGATAAGCAGTTCTGGTCACTTAGTCACTTGATGTTCTGTAATCAGGCATTCAGGATTCTACAATCACAGAACTAACATATGACGACTATCGTTTCAGTGTATACACCACATTGTTAAAGGGCTTTTCCCAGATCTGCAGGATATCCTCGCCAAGATAATGCCTTAGTTGAGTCTTGAAGCCATTACACTCAGAATATGGCATTTTTATTAAACATGTTGACTGTGGAAAAGGGACCATTTCAGGGGCCTCAACTTGTTTTTTTCCTGATATTATAGCTCTTATTCCACTAGTCCTGGAAGCAATGTGAAGGAACTGCCTACTACTAAGGATATCCATCGCAATTGTGTTAAGGCACTGAGAAAATGATCACTGGACCAACCGTAAGGTACAGGTGGGCCAAGACTCCATACTTAGGTTGAGGCTCCCTTCCACACACCACGTCTTAACAGAAGGCCATGATGGGACCCATCCACTGCTACATACTCAGTGTAGGGTAGAAGAAGACATATGTTCTTAAAATATATTCTTATCTATGTAGATGTCTGTATTTTTATTTAATAATTTAGAATTTAATTTTTTTATTTGTATTTAGAGCACAAGGAGCCACAACTGAACCTGATAAAAAGATAAGAAGATGATGTATCACCTTGACTTTGAACTGGGTGTAGTGAATGGATGGAATTCGAGATTATCCTCCTTAGGGAATGGATATATTCTTTCTGAGGGAAGAAGATTGAAACATATATTGTGATGAGAAGAGAAGATTCTGGGATCTAGTCCTATTGCAAGATGAGCATCAATTCCATTTTGTCTTCTTGAACACACAGGAAGATTATGTCTCCCAACATCCCTTTGTGTTAGGTTGAGGCCACCAGGTTAGATTCTAACTAATGAGATATACATCATTTCCTGGCCTTGGCATTAAACATCACATGATCCTCTCCCCTCTCTTTGTTAGTCAGTGTTACAGCATGGAAGGAGCTGAAGTTCTTGTCACAATGTGGACAATGATATCAGGAGTAAATAAACTTTTATATGTTAAGCCATCGACATTTGGGGGAGTATATTTTTTGTAACAGTTAACATTATGTGAATATAAGATCTTTTTTGGAGTATCTCTATTCATTACTTGGTTGGCCAAAGTCACTTGTCTAGTACTTTTTTCAAGGAAATTTAACTGAAAGTATATTACTTGTTTACTGTCATATTTTAAAATGTTTATCTGTGCTTATGTTTAAATAATAGTTTTGTTAGATATGGTTTGCATAAATAAGCAAAAATATAGTTTTGTTTATTTACACTTTCTTTCCCCAAGAACTTCACAGGCAATACTAAACTCCATTCTGGCATTTAATGTCACTCTGGAGAAGTCTGGGGCTGATCTGAATTTTTACGCTTCTGGGTGAGTTGATCTTTCTTTTAGCTATAGGCAGAGACTATTTTTTTCTCATTCTGTATCATTCTGTGTCTATTTTTAAAGACAATGTGCTCTTTCAAACTATAGATTTAATTCTTCCTCTATCTTGGAAGAATTTTAAAATTTATTTTATTTTTAATTTTGTATTTGACGTATAATAATTGTACATATTTATGGGGTATATAGTGATATTTCATATATAGTGATCAGATCAGGGTAATTATTCTATCTATCATCTCAAACATTTATCATTTCTTTGAGAACATTCAGTATCATCTCAAACATTTATCACTTCTTTGTTTTGAGAACATTCAGCATTCAGGAGGAATTTTTTTATAGTTATATTCTTTCAGTAGGCAGGATTCTAAAAATAATTCCAAATATTCCACACTTTAAGCTCTGTAACGTGTGATAATGATAAATTATCTTTCCTGTGATTATGTTTTGTTGTAAGGCACAGTTGATCTTACAATAAGTAGCTTATTTGGGTGGCCAAAATCCAATCTCTCGAGCACTTTTGAAAGCAGAGAGTCTTCTCCAGTTGATGGCTGAAGACAAAGTCAGAGAGAATAGAAGCATAAGAATTTGGTAGATGGTTGCTGGCTTTGGGGACAGACAGGCCACATGACAAGGAACAGAATGCAGGCAACCTCTGAACATTATCAGTGGCCTACAGCTAGCAGCAGAAAACAAGGACAGCAGACCTACAACTCAACAAATGGAATTTAACCAACAATCTGAATCAGCTTAGAAGGTGATTCTTCTCCAAATCCTTCAGATGAGAGCACAGTTGGTCAACTCTCATTTCAGACTGCTGAAACCCTAATCAGAGCGCCCAGCTGAGCCACACTGGATTTCTTTCTTCTTCTCCTTCTCTTTCTCCTTCTCCTTCTCTTTCTCCTTCTCCTTCCCCTTCTCCTTCCCCTTCTCCTTCCCCTACCCTTCCCCTTCCTCTCCTTCTCCTTCCCCTTCTCCTTCCCCTTCCCCTTCTCCTTCCCCTTCTCCTTCCCCTTCTCCTTCCCCTTCCCCTTCTCCTTCCCCTTCTCCTTCCCCTTCCCCTTCTCCTTCCCCTAACCTTCCCCTTCCCCTTCCTCTCCTTCTCTTTCCCCTTCTCCTTCCCCTTCTTCCCCTTCTTGCTGCTGCTGCTTCTCCTCCTCCTCCTCCTCCTCCTCTTCCTCCTCCTTCTCCTTCTTCTTCTTCTTCTCCCTCTCCTTCTCCTTCTTCGCTTTTATTTTAGATACAGGGGTACTTGTGCAGGCTTGTTACATGGGTATATTGCACCCAGGTAGTGAACATAGTACACAACAGGTAGTTTTTCAGTCCATGTTCTCTTCCTTCTCTCCCTTCTCTAGTGCCACAGAATCCATTGTTCCCATGTTTATGTCCATGTGTGCTCAGTGTTTAGCTCCCACTTATAAGTGAGAACATACAGTATTTGGTTTTCTGTCCTGTGTTAGTTCGATGAGGATTACGGCCTCTATCTCCATCCATGTTGCTGCAAAGCCTGGATTTCTAAACTGCAGAAATTGTAAGATAATAGATGAGTCTTGTTTTGAGTTGCTAAATTTGTGGAGTTTGTTATTATATAGCAATAGAAAATAAATACAATATTAAAATATTTCTTCTATTTTGTATTTTCTTCTTCAAAGCCACCTATTTTCTTCGTGTCCTGAATTTTCTTTGTGCTCAGTATATTTCTATTTTTAATCCTTTGTTCATTACCCCTTCATCTTGAATAATTTTCTCCATCCCATCCTCCACATACTTTACTGTATTTTCAGCAGTGCCTAGTTTCAGCAGTGCTACTTAAAAACTGGTCTTTATAACTAGAATGGTATGTTTTGTTCTCCTCCTTCAAATATGAATCATAGTTCTTTCTATTTATCTCCTTTGGTCATCATTATATCTTTTCTATGGGCCCAGATTTCTACTTTGAAATCACACTTGTAAAAGATTTATGTTTTATTTGTTTTTTTAAGTCAAGGCAATATGTTTGGTCTCAATTTTTATACACTCCTTAGTAACATTTTTCAAGTGAATGTTCTTTGTTATTTGTTTTCCTTGTTCTTTTCTTTATTTTTACTTGTAGTATTTTTGTATAGATCCTGTGCTTTCATCTTGTTTGTGTCATTTTTGAAAGATAATACTTCTCCATGGACCAGCAATTTGGAAGTGATCTGTAAAGTGGGAGAGATCGAGTTACGGTTCCAGGCCAGCAAAACTCCTCCCTGATACAACATGAGCTTTCTTAGAATAAAGGCTTGTTCATTAAGTGAATTGTTTTCATTTTTAAACCTCCTTATCAAATATGGATTGTCTATAAAGGGCTCCTACTAACTCAGATTCCCTCTTTCACTCTACCTTAACTAAAAATTTCTTGCAAAGATAGAATGAGGTTTCCTCATCAAGCCCACTGCATCATCCCTCCCAAAGAGGATGGAAGCACTGACCAACAGCCTATATACACTGTTTTTATTTTTCCAAATAAGCAACTTTTTCTTTTTTCTTTAAAGTTGTACCTCCTGCTTTGTAGAGCTATTCTCAACTGGTTTGTTTTAGATCTGTATATTTCTGCATGTTTTATAGACATTTTTCTAAGCCCTCTTCAATCTTAACTTTATTAGACACATATTATAATATAAGCCAAGCCTAGAAATTGTGTGCATGAGTGGAAGGAAGTTTTGACCAGGTACGCAAATTTAAGATTATTGGAGTTTTGTGAGATTTGGTTTGTTGTTTGCTTGTTTGCATTTTTTTTCAGGCCAGAGATGCAGGGGATGGTCAAAGAAAACAATATTTTTAATATACTAAAATACAAGATGGCCGAATAGGAACAGCTCCAGTCTACAGCTCCCAGTGTGAGCGACGCAGAAGACGGGTGATTTCTGCATTTCCAATTGAGGTACCAGGTTCATCTTACTGGAGCTTGTCAGACAGTGGGTGCAGGACAGTGGGTGCAGCCCACTGAGCATAAGCCAAAGCAGGGCAAGGCATTGCCTCACCCAGGAAGTGCAAGGGGTCAGGGAATTCCCTTTCCTAGCCAAGGGAAGCTGTGACAGACAGCACTTGGAAAATCAGTTCACTCTCACCCTAATACTGCGCTTTTCCAATGGTCTTAGCAAATGGCACACCAGGAGATTATATCCCATGCCTGGCTCGGATGGTCCCATGCCCATGGAGCTTCGCTCATTGCTAGCACGGCAGTCGGAGATCCAACTGCAAGGTGGCAGCGAGGCTGGGGGAGGGGGGCCCACCATTGCTGAGGCTTGAGTAGGTAAACAAAGCTGCCGGGAAGCTTGAACTGGGTGGAACCCACCGCAGCTCAAGGAGGCCTACCTGCCTCTGTAGACTCCACCCCTGGGAGCAGGGCATAGCCGAACAAAAGGCAGCAGAAACCTCTGCAGACTTAAATGTCCCTGTCTGACAGCTTTGAAGAGAGTAGTGGTTCTCCCAGCATGGAGTTTGAGATCTGAGAACGATCAGACTGCCTCCTCAAGTGGGTCCCTGAGCCCCGGGTAGCCTAACTGGGAGGCACCCCCCAGTAGGGGCAGACTGACACCTCACATGGCCAGGTACCCCTCTGAGACGACGCTTCCAGAGGAATGATCAGGCAGCAACATTTGCTGTTCAGCAGCCTCCGCTGCTGATACCCGGGGAAACAGGGTCTGCAGTGGACCTACAGCAAACTCCAACAGACCTGCAGCTAAGGGTCCTGACTGTTAGAAGGAAAACTAACGTACAGAAAGGACATCCACACCAAAAACCCATCTGTACGTCACCATCATCAAAGACCAAAGGTAGATAAAACCACAAAGATGGGGAAAAAACAGAGCAGAAAAGTGAAAATTCTAAAAATCAGAGCACCTCTCCCCCTCCAAAGGAACACAGCTCATCTCCAGCAATGGAACAAAGCTGGACGGAGAATGACTTTGACAAGTTGAGAGAAGAAGGCTTCAGACAATCAAACTTCTCCGAGCTAAAGGAGGAAGTTCAAACCCATCGCAAAGAAGCTAAAAACCTTGAAAAAAGATTAGACGAAAGGCTAACTAGAATAACCAGTGTAGAGAAGTTCTTAAATGACCTGATGAAGCTGAAAACCATGGCACGAGAACTACGTGACAAATGCACAAGCCATTCGATCAACTGGAAGAAAGGGTATCAGTGATTGAAGATCAAATGAATGAAATGAAGTGAGAAGAGAAGTTTAGAGAAAAAAGAGTAAAAAGAAATGAAAAAAGCCTTCAACAAATATGAGACCATGTGAAAAGACCAAATCTATGTCTGATTGGTATACCTGAAAGTGATGGGGAGAATGGAACCAAGTTGGAAAACACTCTGCAGGATATTATCCAGGAGAACTTCCCCAAGGCAGGCCAACATTCAAATTCAGGAAATACAGAGAACACCAAAAGATACTCCTCAAGAAGAGCAACTCCAAGACATATAATTGTCAGATTCACCAAAGTTGAAATGAAGGAAAAAATGTTAAGGGCAGCCAGAGAGAAAGTTCGGGTTACCCACAAAGGGAAGCCCATCAGACTAACAGTGGATCTCTTGGCAGAAACTCTACAAGCCAGAAGACATTGGGGGCCAATATTCAACATTCTTAAAGAAAAGAATTTTCAACCCAGAATTTCATATCCAGCCAAACTAAGCTTCATAAGTGAAGGAGAAATAAATTCCTTTACAAACAAGCAAATGCTGAGAGATTTTGTCACCACCAGGCCTGCCTTACAAGAGCTCCTGAAGGAAGCACTAAACTTGGAAAGGAACAACCGGTACCAGCCACTGCAAAAACATCCCAAATTGTAAAGACAATTGATGCTAGGAAGAAACTGCATCAACTAATGAGCAAAATAACCAGCTAACAACATAATGACAGGATCAAATTCACACATAACTATATTGACCTTAAATGTAAATGGGCTAAATGCTCCAATTAAAAGACACAGTCTGGCAAATTGGATAAAGAGTCAAGACCCATCAGTGTGCTGTATTCAGGAGACCCATCTCACTTGCAGAGACACACATAGACTCAAAATAAAGGGATGGAGGAAGCTCTACCAAGCAAATGGAAAACAAAAAAAGGCAGGGGTTGCGATCCTAGTCTCTGATAAAACAGACTTTAAACCAACAAAGATCAAAACAGACAAAGAAGGCCATTACATAATGGTAAAGGGATCAATTCAACACGAAGAGCTAACTATCCTAAATATATATGTACCCAATACAGGAGCACCTAGATTCACAAAGCAAGTTCTTAGAGACCTACAAAGAGACTTAGACTCCCACGCAATAATAATGGGAGACTTTAACACCCCACTGTCAACATTAGACAGATCAATGAGACAGAAAGTTAACAAGAATATGCAGGAATTTAACTCAGCTCTACACCAAGTGGACCTAATAGATATCTACAGAACTCTCCACCCCAAATCAACAGAATATACATTCTTCTCAGCACCACATCACACTTATTCCAAAATTGACCACATGGTTGGAAGTAAAGCACTCCTCAGCAAATGTAAAAGAAAAGAAATTATAACAAACTGTCTCTCAGACCACAGTGCAATCAAACTAGAACTCACGATTAAGAATCTAAATCAAAACCACTCAACTACATGGAAACCGAACAACCTGCTCCTGAGTGACAACTGGGTACATAATGAAATGAAGGCAGAAATAAAGATGTCTTTGAAACCAATGAGAACAAAGACACAACATACCGGAATCTCTGGGACACCTTTAAAGCAGTGTGTAGAGGGAAATTTATAGCACTAAATGCCCATAAGAGAAAGCAGGAAAAATCTAAAATTGACACCCTAACATCACAATTAAAAGAACTAGAGAAGCAAGAGCAAACACATTGAAAAGCTAGCAGAAGGCAAGAAATAACTAAGATCAGAGCAGAACTGAAGGAGATAGAGACACAAAAAACCCTTCAAAAACCAATGAATCTAGGAGCTGGTTTTTTGAAAAGATCAACAAAATTGATAGACCACTAGCAAGACTAATAAAGAAGAAAAGAGAGAAGAATCAAATAGAAGCAATAAAAAATGAGAAAGGGGATATCTCCACCGATCCCACAGAAATACAAACTACCATCAGAGAATACTATAAACACCTCTACACAAATAAACTAGAAAATCTAGAAGAAATGGATAAATTCCTGGACACATACACCCTCCCAAGACTAAAACAGGAAGAAGTTGAATACCTGAATAGACCAATAACAGGTTCTGAAATTGAGGCAATAATTAATAGCTTACCAATCAAAAAAAGTCCAGGACCAGATGGATTCACAGCCGAATTCTACCAGAGGTATGAGCAGGAGCTGGTACCATTTCTTCTGAAACTATTCCAATCAATAGAAAAAGAGGGAATCCTCCCTAACTCATTTTATGAGGCCAGCATCATCCTGATACCAAAGCCTGGCAGAGACACAACAAAAAAGAGAATTTTAGGCCAATACCCCTGATGAACATCAATGCAAAAATCCTCAATAAGATACTGGCAAACGAAATCCAGCAGCACATCAAAAAGCTTATCCACCATAATCAAGTGAGCTTCATCCCTGGGATGCAAGGCTGGTTCAACATATGCAAATCAATAAATGTAATCCAGCATTAAACAGAAGCAAAGACAAAAACCACGCGATTATCTCAATAGATGCAGAAAAGGCCTTTCAATAAATTCAGCAGCCCTTCATGCTAAAAACTCTCAATAAATTGGTATTGATGGGACGTATCTCAAAATAAAAAGAGCTATTTATGACAGACCCACAGCCAACATCATGCTGAATGGGCAAAAACTGGAGGCATTCCCTTTGAAAACTGGCACAAGACAGGGATGCCCTCTCTCACCACTCCTATTCAACATAGTGTTGGAAGTTCTGGCCAGGACAATCAGGCAGGAGAAAGAAATAAAGGGAATTCAATTAGGAAAAGGGGAAGTCAAATTGTCCCTATTTGCAGATGACGTGATTGTATATTTAGAAAACCCCATTGTCTCAGCCCAAAATCTCCTTAAGCTGATAAGCAACTTCAGCAAAGTCTCAGGATACAAAATCAATGTGCAAAAATCACAAGCATTCTTATACACCAATAATAGACAAACAGAGAGCCAAATCATGAGTGAACTCCCATTCACAATTGCTTCAAGGAGAATAAAATACCTAGAAATCCAACTTACAAGGGATGTGAAGGACCTCTTCAAGGAGAACTACAAACCACTGCTCACCGAAATAAAAGAGGAAACAAACAAATGGAAGAACATTCCATGCTCATGGGTAGGAAGAATCAGTATCATGAAAATGGCCATACTGCCCAAGGTAACTTATAGATTCAATGCCGTCTCCATCAAGCTACCAATGACTTTCTTCACAGAATTGGAAAAAAACTACTTTAAAGTTCATATGGAACCAAAAAAGAGCCCGCATTGCCAAGTCAATCCTAAGCCAAAAGAATAAAGCTGGAGGCATCACGCTACCTGACTTCAAACTATACTACAAGGCTGTAGTTAACAAAACAGCATGGTACTGGTACCAAAACAGAGATATAGACCAATGGAACAGAATAGAGCCCTCAGAAATAATACCACACATCTACAACCATCTGATCTTTGACAAACCTGACAAAAACAAGAAATGGGGGAAGGATTTCCTATTTAATAAATGGTGCTGGGAAAACTGGCTAGTCACATGTAGAAAGCTGAAACTGGATCCCTGACTTACACCTTACACAAAAATTAATTTATGATGGATTAAAGACTTAAATGTTAGACCTAAAACCATAAACACCCTAGAAGAGAACCTAGGCAATACCATTCAGGACATAGGCATGGGCAAGGACTTCATGTCTAAAACACCAAAAGCAATGGCAAAAAAAGCCAAAATTGACAAATGGGATCTAACTAAACTAAAGAGCTTCTGCACAGCAAAAGAAACTACCATCAGAGTGAACAGGCAACCTACAGAATGGGAGAAAATTTTTGCAATCTACTCATCTGACAAAGGGCTAATATCCAGAATCTGCAAACAACTCAAACAAATTTACAAGAAAACAAACAAACAATCCCATCAGAAAGTGAACGAAGGATATGAACAGACACTTGTCAGAAGAAGACATTTATGCAGCCAACAGACACATGAAAAAATGCTCATCATCACTGGCCATCAGAGAAATGCAAATCAAAACCACAATGAGATACCATCTCACACCAGTTAGAATGGCAATCATTAAAAAGTCAGGAAACAACAGGTGCTGGAAAGGATGTGGAGAAATAGGAATGCTTTTACACTGTTTGTGGGACTGTAAACGAGTTCACCCATTGTGGAAGACAGTGTGGTGATTCCTCAAGGATCTAGAACTAGAAATACCGTTTGACCCAGCCATCCCATTACTGGGTATATACCCAAAAGATTATAAATCATGCTGCTATAAAGACACATGCACACATATGTTCATTGCAGCACTATTCACAATAGCAAAGACTTGGAACCAACCCAAATGTCCATCAATGATAGACTGGATTAAGAAAATGTGGCACATATACAACATGGAATACTATGCAGCCATAAAAAAGAATGAGTTCACGTCCTTTGTAGGGACATGGATGAAGCTGGAAACCATCATTCTCAGCAAACTATCGCAAGGACAAAAAACCAAACAGTGCATGTTCTCACTCATAGGTGGGAATTGAATGATGAGAACACTTGGACACAGGAAGGGGAACATCACACACCAGGGCCTGTCATGGGGTGGGGGGAGGGGGGAGGGATAGCATTTGGAGATATACCTAATGTAAATGATGAGTTAATGGGTGCAGCACACCAACATGGCACATGTATACATATATAACAAACCTGCACGTTGTGCACATGTACCCTAGAACTTAAAGTATATTAAAAAAAAGATACTAAAACAAGAAATGGATGAGGAATATCTACATGTGAGTGTATCTATAGCAAGAAGAGATAAGGAAGAATGATTAGTCTATCAAGTGGAGCCAACTAGACGACAGACAACCTGGCCACATAGGCCTTTGCATTTTGATATGCAAAAGCATACACGTCAACATTTTACCTGTTTTCCAAATACATAATGTGAAGTAGTCCTCAGTGGACATCCGAAAACTCTGATACAATAGAGAATAAGAAGAATATAAATGAGAATTTAAAAGAATTTCAAGAATGTACATAAAACCATCAGAAGAATTATTCCAAATAACTTTATTATAGTCAGAATTTTTTGCTGGCAAAAACTGCAGATGTTGTCTATTCTCATGACTGTTAGAATAATTACCCTTGAATGTTAAAAATTCAGAAATACCAATAAAAAGAGATGGTAGAATTGTTTTATTACTTATTGAAATCACAAATAAACTCCACATATTTTAGCCAATATTTCTTGTCTCAACCAAGCAATTGTTACTATAAGAACCAAATAACTGGTTTCTTTCCCTTCCTGAATAAAGGTAAAAAAAATCAATAGAAAGGGAAAATACCAAAACATGCAAAAATCTATATATCCAAAAGTTGTATCATGTGTTGTATCATGTAAATGTGTTGTATCATTTGGCTAGAAGAAGAACCCAGAACCAAATTGGCCACAAGCAGAATTGCTATTAAAAACCTAAAGGTTTTGTATATCTTCACTATTTACTAAGTAAGATCTTCCCTTGGGAACTTTAGGAACAAAACAATTTTAAGACCTCCAGTATTTGTCTTATTTACACAAAAGCAACCTCTGCACAGTTTCCTCTAGTGGTCTCATTGATCCACTCACCAACAGTCACTACTTGAAAAGTCATTTTTATCTTTCCATCTTTTTTCATTTTGCTTTTTTTAAAATAAGAGTTTAACTGTTTACTATAGGCTACCCAGATGTTCTTTAAACTCTATCAGCTCATTTTAGAATTATGTCTTAAAATCCTCTTCTTTTTGTTGTCTTTTTTTCTCTAACCAAATAATCTTTTCTTTTTTTCCTCCTCTTGTTAGCTTTTTGCTTTGAATGAACACATCAGTAATAATCTCGTTCTCATTTCATGAGCAGCAGAATTTATTAAATAATTCTTTGGGAGACTTCCAATGTCTTCCAACAGCCTTAGAAATACTATTCGTTCTGCCACATCTGCTACAGTATGTTTTAATCACATGTTTAAATACCATGAGTGCAATGCAATGTACCTTATTAAGTCAGGGATAGTAAGAATTAGAGTAATGTGATGATTTCTTTGAGCAGGATGAAGAGAGCTAAGGAGAAGGGAGTGAAGGGAAGAGAATAAGCAAGTGTGTATCAAATATGCAGATGAAGATTAACTCACTCTCTGTCCTCTAAGTGGTTCCTTTTAGATTATTTAAGAACTGAAATCAAAGGAGCCAGAAAAGCATAAACTCAGACCTAAATGAAAAGATACAGAAATTTCCAAAATAAGCCTATTCCTTGTTTAGGGAAGTGGCTCAATGACCTCACTCCTTCCTAGATGCCCTTTTACATGTAACAACAACAGAGTAATGGTAATAGAAAGACCATAAATGCTCTCTACTAGGGTGCTTTCCCTAAATAAATGCTTCTTCTCAAGGCTTGAGGCTGATTCTTGCACCAGGAGAAGCATGCTCAGCAGTGGATGAGAGCTGCACAGATCCTACTGGAACACTGAGCCTGTGGTGACTGCTGCCTTTAACCATGCACCAGTCACACCAGAGGTCCAGTCATATGCCAGAGCTGTGCCTCATTCTGCTATAAACAGTCTCTGCGAGCAACCCCTTGAAATTTCACCTCTCTCAGGACAACAGAAGTCATAGCATTTTTTTTATGGATAAATTCATTAGAAGTTTTGGTTCACACTACACCATTGATTCCTGACTTATGTCGCCTTTTGCATTTTTCAAGCTCTTCATGTGCCTTTGTTGTCTTTATAAAGATTGGAAACTCCTCCAGATAAAGAACGTGATTCATCTCTCATGGTGTTCTTGCACAACTGTGCATATCATAGAACTCATTTGCTCAATATAGAGCTAAATCTGTTTTGGAATTTCAGTATCCTACCTTTGTCTCTAAATGCAGATTTTATTCACAAGATAGAACCAAGAAGTTGTCAATAAAATGTCTTCTTCCTTAGATGAACTTTTTATGAAGGCAAGTCATGGTGCATCCCTTCCCTTTAAACTTTCTCTTTCCTTTCCTCCACCTCTTAAAAACGAGTTAAGAAATATGAGTAATACCTGTATTAATAGTTAAAGGCTTATATGCCCTTAGAACTCATTGAACTCTGCATAAAAATAGAAATTATTGATTTAGACCATTAATCACTGATCTGATAAATCAGTACAACTTTTCACAGGGCCCAATAACTTCTGCAGTAGTGTAAGAAATAAAACATATTATTTGTTATGCTAGTAGAAAGAAAGAAAGGAAAATTTTACCATTCTTGCATTAAATTTAAGAGACTTGCCATAGATTCTTGCTTTCTGCCATTTGACAGACTATCTCATAATAATCAGATATTAACTGTGGTCTTTAAATCAACAGTCATTTATTGAGTACCTTCTACGTTCCAAGCACTATGCTAAGTATGAGAGGGAAAACAATTAGACATGGTTTTTCTCCCAAAGTGGACAAAAAGTGGGAAAAAATAATGGAATTATTATAATAGAATGTGATCATCATTATATTGTAAATTAGGACGTACTGAGGAAAGACAAAGAAAGGGCATCTTTATCAACGTGCAAGGTCATGGGAGTCTTCTTAGAAGAAGAGACTCTTGGCTTATAAATTTAGTGACAGGTGGATATCGGATACTGTCTTGGGAAGTCTTACCTTAAGTTAGAGGTTAAATGAAATGATCTCTATGGACCTCTTCTGATTTTTTGTCCTAGAAGATTCAAATACTTTTCAGACTAATGCAATTAATTAATTTTTAGGACAGATACAGCATAGATTAATAAATTATAACAAAATACATGAGTCTTCCTTGGTCAAATAAATGTTATCTTTATCAGCCACCTGTAGTAAGAATTTAAAGAAAATTTGAAGTGAGAATCATGACAGTGAAGTTATCAACTATTTAAAAGGGTGGAATGGAACTAAAATCACATTAAAATGAGAAAACGATGCAGCCACTGGTACAACACAAATTTCATCAGATGTCATCAGCTTACATATTTTAGTGAGTCATGATAACAGTAACAAATCAGGTTTGACTGGGCTTTGTTATAAGATGTTGCTATAGGTACTTTGAGTTTCTGAAAATTCCCACTACCCCGCTGCAAGTCCTCAGATTATTATATATGCTTATTGATCATAAAGTCCTTTCCTTTCAGATGTTGCTGCTGTTCCAACAGGCATTCCAACATCTGTCTTTAGACTGACTTCCCATGGAGTCATTGTCCTGTTGGACAATGTATGTACGTATGACTTGTACCAAAGTTCTTTGTGGAGCACTGCAGCCACTCATATGAGCACCATGGTCTCTCACTCATTACTGATATGGCTCCCAGTATCTTACAGAGGATTCTGGCTATCCCTCCCAGGTTGAGTAACTAACAGAACAAACAAAAAATTTCAACGTTCTCCAGATAATGATAATAGATTCCGTAGTCTATATAAGAATTACAATGTTATTTATGCTAGCATTGACATACAAAAAGAGAGAGAAGGAGAAAGAAGGAGAAAAAAAAAGATGTGCTCAACATCATTGATCATTAGAGGAATGTAAATCAAAACTATAAGATATCATCTTATCCAAAAGACAGGCAGTAACAAATGCTGGCAAGGATGTGGAGAAAAGGGAACCATTTGCACACTGTTGGTGGGAATATAAATTGGTACAACCATTATGAAGAACAGTTAGGAGTTTCCTCAAAAAATGAGAAATAGAGCTACCATACAATCCTGAAATCCTACTGCTGGGTATATACCCCAAAGAAAGAAAATCAGGATGTCAAAGAGAAATCTGCACCCACATTTTTATTGCAGCACTACACACAATAGCCAAGATTTCGAAGCAACCTAAGTGTCCATCAACAGATGAGTGGATAAAGAAAATGTGGTACTTTTACATAATAGAGTACTATTCAGCCATAAAAGAGAACAAGATTCTGTCATTTGCAATGACATGGATGAAGCTGGAGATCATTACATCAAGTCAAATAAGCCAGGCACAGAAAGACAAACATCACGTTTTCATTTATTCATGGGATCTAAAAATCAAAACAATTGAACTCATGAAGCTAGAGAATAGAAGTATGGTACTAGAGTCTGTGAAGGGTATTGTGGGGTGGAGGTGGGGTGGTTAATAGATACAAAAAAAATAATAGAAAGAATGAATAAGACCTTGTATCTGATAGCACAACAGGGTAACTATAATCAATAATAATTTAATTGTATATTTTAAAATAACTAAAAGACTATAACTGGATTTTTTGTAACACAAAGGATAAGTGCTTGAAGTGATAGATAAGCCATTTTCCATGATGTGATTATTATGCATTGCATGCCTGTATCAAAATATCTCATGTATCCCATAAATATATACACTCACTATGTGCCCACAAAATTAAAATTTAAAACATTAAAAAAAAAGAAAAAACCAACTTTAAAACAGAAAGAAAAAAAAGAATATGATGGATTTTCAAGAGAAAAATCAAACCTTGAGATGATCCCAATGTTAGAGCTATAAGACAAGCAGCTGTTACAACTACGCTCAGTGAGGTAATGGAAAACTAATTAAAATAAATGAAAAGATAGGAACACAGCTGATAAATGGAGACTGAAAAACAGATAGGTGGAAATTATAAAACAAAAAAACTCATTAAAAAAGACTGACTGTATGGGCTCAATAACAGAAAGAAAATCACAGTGGGAAGAATGAGTAAAATTGAAAATGAATAGAAATTATCCAATCTGAAGAATAGAGAAAAAGATTGAAAAAATAGACAAAGCCTATGGAATCTGTGGGAAAATATCAAAAGGTATAATTTAAATGTAAGTGGGATTTCATGTGAAAAGGAAAAAAAAATTGGGGCAAGAAATGTACTTGAAAAAATCATGGTGAAATTGTCCCAGATATACTAAAAGGTATAGATGTACAGATTTAAGAAACTCAACAAATCCCAGATAGGATAGGCTGAAAGAAAATCACACATAAATACACTAGAGTCAAACTGCTAAAAACAAAAATAAAGAAAGGAATTTTAAAAATCTTAAAAGCAGGTAGAGAAAAATGAAACAATCCAAATGCCCCAGGATTTATCAATAGAAAACATGAGACCATAAGATAGTAAAACATCTTTAAATTATAGAAAAAAAATTGTCATATTTCTGTATCTGCAAAATTATCTTTAAAATTAAAGACATTTGCAGATTCAGTGAAATTAAAAGAACTTCTTACCAGTATAGTTACTACACAAAAGATGCTAGAAGGTTTTCAGGATGAAAGAAAATGTTATCAGAGGAAAACTGGATTTCTAGGAATTGGAGGAAGAGCAACAGAAATGGTAAATAGTAGAGTGTTGTGCATTGAATTGTGCCCCCCAAAAGACATGTTGAAGTTCTTACCCCGGTACCTGTGAACGTGACATTATTTGGAAATAGAGTCTTTGCAGATGTATTTAAGATATAACTTAAGATGGGGCAGTGCTGGACTGGGGAGAGAGGTCTTAATCTAATATTACTGGTGTCCTTTTAAGGAGAGAAAGGACACAGAGACAACATACGGAGAAGGGAGAATGCCATGGGAAGACACAGACACAACATGAAAGATGACCATGTGACAAAGGAGGCATTAAATGGTCTAGAAACTCAAATTAAAATGCAGAGAATGACAGAACAGATTTTTTTAAAGCAAGACACTACTATATAATACCTATGAGTGAAACACTTTAAATGTAAAAACCCAGAGAGTTGAAAGTAAATTTACAACATACAATATATTACTCAATCAGTAAGCATAAGAAGGCTGGAGTTACTATTTTAATATCATTATAAAGCGACTTTGAGACAAAAAAAGTTATCAAATATAAAAAGGGAATTTTTAATGGAAAGGGGACAATCAGAAAAAAATTATCAATATGTATTTAATTACAAATGATAGCTCAAAATATATAAGGCATAAATTGATATAGTTTAAAAGGATACAATACAATTCCAAGAACACAGTAGAAGATTTTAACAGCCCCTCTCAGAAATTAAAACAACAACCAAAACTCAAAAAAGATTTAGAAGAACAATATTATCAACCACTTGATGTGATTGACATGTACAGAGAGATAAGCATTATTTTTATCAGCTTCCTTGAGAAGTTATGTGACTTGTCCAAATTCACACAGCTTTTAAATAGCAGAGCTGGGAATCAAACCCAGAAATCCCAGCTTCAGAGTTTATGTCCTAACTGCCTTATGTAGTGGTCCAGCTGTTAAACTGTCATGAATTCTAAAAATTCCCTGAAGAAAACGTTAGGCTTCAAAAAACATGTCAGAACGTTTTATACATATTTAGCATCATTAGTTGAATTCATTGAGGTGTAATATAAAGGACACTGAAAAGATTATTCCTATCCTCAAAATATCAATAGATTCATTTCCTGATTCCTAGAAGCCATAATTAGAGAATAATTGTTTTGTCATAAAGTTTGATTATAAGCTAAGTGTTCTTGGGAGTGAGAAAACATTGATTTTATACTTTATTATAAAGAGTTCTATAAAATACCTCTTGAGTTCTGGTTCAATTAAGAATGTGAACATTTATACACAGCCTTGATAGTAGGGTAGGTAACTGAAGTGGGTTAGGAAAGAGTGAGAATACCGCTGTGTCGGAGAAAGGAAGAAAAAATTAGTTGAGATTGTCAGAGGACTTTTCTGACTCAAGATTTTATCCTAGAGCAAACTCTAAAGAAAGTATTTTTTCTATTAAACATGACAAATGAAAATATAAACATATTCTTCATCATATAACTTACAGTTTCATCACTCGATGAGAACACTGGAAGCTAGATCTCAGCTACAGAAGCACCTCAATGGCAGGAGCCGCAAAGGTGCTTGGAATTATGACTAGAGTGGAAGCGCAAGTTGGTTTTGAACAATATTGCACCCCAGGTCCTGCCTTCAGCAAGTGATTTGTCTTCTGTAAATTTTAAAGAAGTGTTCAAGATGCAGGCAGCATTCACACAGCATTCACACACTAGCCAATCACAGTTTATCTAAGCTGACATTTATTCAAATATTCAAAGCTCTTCCTGAGCATTAACTCACTCAGCATGCTCCACAATAACAGGAGGTGGCTAATCTGCCCACCCTACAGATAGAAAGATGGGGACTCTGACAGGCTAAATGCTCCTGGCCAAAAACATGATGGGGAAAGTTTTCTGAAAATAAATACTACTTTTAAGAAACAAGTGGAAAAGTAGTTTAAAAAATTTGAAATAAGTTTGGGCTATTTAATAAGCCCCCTACAGCTCAATTCCCCATCTTTGCATTTTTTAACTTACTAAAAATTTAAAACAACTGAAAAAGCAGGTATGACAAAGTAAATAGAAGCAAGAGGCAACAGTGCAAAGTGAAAAGGAAGATGAGATTCAAACCTTTCTAGCATCCAGTGAAACAATCAGGTTAAAAACAAAAGCATATAAGAGAAAAATCTCAAAAATGTGCATGCCAATAGTGTAGTGTGACAGAAGAATAACAATAATAGGCATTTTTAACATTTTAAAAACTGATATATTGTAAGAACATTGTTCTGTCACAGAGCAGAAAAACTAAAAATAAAACTCTTCTCTATGCACACAAATATGTAAGGAGACTAAGAGCTAACAAATGAAAAATATCAGTGTATCTATTTTAAGAAGAGAAAAGAAGGAAGGAAAAAAGATATTTAAAAAGAAGAAAGATGTCATATTGGACCTCTGCCACCATCCCTCCTGAATTCACTTTCTAAAGCAAGAGTAGCAGATTGGTGAACTGGTAAGCCTCCTTTGATTTAAACCCCAACAACTTTGCCATTCCAATCATTTTTATTAAAATAAGTATTCTAGTGCTGCAAAGAGCAACCATGTTTACTGCTTGCTAATAAAGCAATCACGTTTACTAATTTTGATTGATATTCAAAGCTACCCTTTAACAAACCACAATTTTACAGCCATCTGTCATATAATATGACATCCCCCAAAGGGAGTGTTTCATTTCTAGCTGCAGGACTGGTCACATGCTCCCGTGGTCTCCATCTACACACCAAAGTAACAATTTTGTTCATGCATTTATCAAATATTTAATGAATGTACAGAATATGTCTAGGTTTGTATTTAAAACAATGAATAAGAAGCTATTCCTGTCTTTGAGGTGCTTACAGTCTAGTTCCTACAAGACCCCTAGGCAGACAGTTCTAATTCTGTGTGATTGGCGCTATGAATACACGTAAAGAGGAGGCTCAGGAGCTTGCAAGAGAGGCTTATAGAAATGACATCTGAGTAGAGACTTTGAGGATGAAGAGGTTTTAGCCAGGCAAGTTAGGCGGAAGACTGTCCCAGGCTTAACGAATGGCTTGTGTAATCCTAAGGGGAACAACTGTAGTGCATAAAATGTAGACTTTTCTTTACTTGGCCAGTTAATTACAAACTCCAGCAACTATTTATATGGGAGCTGTATTAACAGGAAGGGGAAAGAAAAGACTGAAAAGTCAGAAAGGAAAAAAAGGCCTCAAGTTTAAGGCAATTCAAGTAATAAACACTGCGTATTAATTTGCATCTGTTTATGTTTGTTAAGCACGCAGCCTAACTGACTGAATGCTCAATTTGTTGAATGAATGAAAGATCAATGCATAATTGCTTTGAGGCTATTACCTTCACAACATTTTTTTTAGTTTTTAATTTTTTCAAATAAATGACATGAAAGCCCAATTTTTACCAATAGCACAAAGCAAGATGTTCAAAACTACTCCCAAAATATGTAGGAAAAGAAGAAAGGCATAATTTTTCCCCGGTGACTTATAACTTGAAGGAGGAGTAGTTAAATTTAAGTCAGTTCCATTCAATATGCATTTGAGCATCCTGTATGTCTAGTAGCATAGTGTTAGGCTCTTTGCAAATGCTTTATGATTAGTGTTTTCACTTGCAAATACCTATGTATATGAAACAACCCAAGGGAAATACATGAAACACGAAATAATACAGACAGCAATGAAGTGCCACAAATACAGATTCAGAAAATTCAGTACAGTGACATTGAAAAAGGAAGGAGTTGTTTTGAGCTGGTACCCTCAGGGCTGGCTATGCAGAGGACGCAAGGTGTCTTCCAGGTTCCAAAGGATGCATGAGATTGATCCAAGCCTGAAGGAGGACTATACCCAAATATCAGATAAGGAACATGAGACTGAAAAGCCATCTTTAACTTTTCTTGGGATGCAGGTTGTGAAAGAAATCCTGGAATAAAAGAACAAAACCAAAGGGATGTCAGTGCAATTATGGAAAGGGAGCTGAACTGAGATTGGGAAAATCTAGGTTTTACCTTCTGCATTGTCACTAATGCACTGCATGACCCTAGTCCCAGGACTTAACCACTGGGAGGGTCACAGTCTCCTCATCTGTAAGATAAAGGCATAGGGCTAGATGAATGCGAAGAGTTCCTTCCCATTTGAGAGTCTGTGATTCTCTTATTCTCAGAACTAAATTTAATGCTCATCTGTGATAATCAATTTATACTAGGTTCCTCTGATTTATACTGATGCCTCAATGCCAAATTCATGCAGACTTGGCTGAAAAATATTTGGTAATCTTCTGAGCAGATTTCAGATAAATTTGAATATCCATCTCAATGGTTCTACAAAATGTAAGAAACTGCTGCTTCTTCAGACAACTGCTGCTTCTTCTAGCATCACCTTGTGCAAATCATGAAACAATCCACACTATCTTATTACCATCTGGTTATGTGTCTGCTTGTAGGTAGATTGTGAACTCTTTCACGGCAGTAACTGCGTTTTATGCATTTTTATGTCTTTATTATGTAAGCTTAGAGCTTGGCTTATAGTGATAATTAATCATCATATGATAATAATTAAAACATACCAAATATTTTGAGTTATCAATATGTTCCAAGTACTCTTTAAAGTATTGTTTCATTTAATCTTCCCTCAAATTCTGTAAGATAGATATTATAATTATTCCCACTTTGCAGATGAGGAAAGTGGAGCATATACAGACAGAGGTTTAGCAAATATCCCAAGTTCACCCAACTAATGAATCTGGCAAAGAGTACTCACACCCAAGGCCTCTGGCCCCAGAGCTTATGCTTTTAAGTACCTGGAGATGCTTGAGAGATCCTCACTGAATAAATAATGCAGCATATTTATTACAACTAAAGCACAGAGGGAAGGCATCAGGGATGGAAGAAGAAGTGGCAATGGGAGCAGGGAGGAAGAGTATGTCAGTGAGAGGAGAGTACTACAGATGAAGGTGTGGAGGAAAGGAACTACTCTATGTTAGGGAAGAAGTAACAAGCAGTTCAGTATTGTTGGAGAAGACAGGAAGAAGGTGTTGCTGGAGACAGTGGAAAGAATCATAACACAGAGAACCTATGCCTTGTGAGTACTCTGGGAAACCAGGAGCACTGATGGATCTGACAAATATAAGTAATCTCATAGAACAATGAGACAAAAACAGTTCAGAACAGTGCCCTTCTGAAAAATCCTGGCTATGCTGAAGTAGTAGCCCATGAAACTCCTTGAAGTCCCTCTATTGACTTTTTGTCTTTCCTATTTCTTTTGCCTGTAATATCCTTTTTCTTCCAGTGTTCCTTCCTCATTACTCCTGGGTTTTTCAAACGCAGCTGAAATGTCATTTTCTCTAAGAAATGTTCTTTCTCTCATTTTCCCCAGCATCTACCCTGCATGGCACCCTGTTGTAACACTCATGACACTTCATTGTAGTCATCTCTTCACTTGCATTTTCAGTCTTTTCTCCCAGGCTGTGGATACTTTGAAAGTCCACATCACCCTTCATTCTCTTCATCCTCTGTCTACCGGTTTCTGGAACAAGATAAAACTAAGTAATTTCTGTTTGATCAATCAGTTTTTAATTGGAATTATATTACAGTCATTTCATTAAGGTATTTGTATATATTCTTGGTATAATGCATTGAAAATAACCTACCTACATTATGTCTACCTCTTATAATACCAAAATGTCCACATAGTACAAAATTAAGTGCAAAGGTTAGCAACAATATAGCAAATGTATGGAACATCCTAATTCAATTTTACCAACTTAAAAGCATAAAAGAAAATAGCCCATACTGCCCAGTCTCTTCTTTCTCCTTTTCTAATAAAGGCTTATTTCCTGTCAATACACTGCAGCTTATAAACCACCCTAATAAATAATAGAGCTTCCTTATTTTGTCAGTTCCCCATTGTACCAGTTTCTGGTCTTTCACCCAGTTCTCTCCACTCAGTCCGTGAGAAAATTTTCTGAGGGCCTGAATGATCTCAGTGCATTTCCTACAGTCCTAGTGATATTCCTGTGCTTGTTCCAACCATTGCTCCCAGTCACTGTTTGTTTGCTGTCCATCTCATTCTTTCAATGTTCAACAAATATTCACTGCTCAGCATGCCAGGCACTATGATGAGATATTAATTGAACAAGATAGCCACATACCCTACACTCCCAGGATGCACACCCCTCAGGGAAATCATAGATACTAACACTGGTGAACCCAAGGTGCTACGAGAGCAGAGACAAGGGTACCAGCCCCATACTTAGTTGTCAGGGGAAGTTTTAGCATCTGGATGTTAAATTCAACTCAGCCAGGAAAAAGGAAGAAATGAGATGATGGGTGTGGAAAGAGAATGGAAACTAAGGCAACCAATACTTGAAGGTTCAAAGGTAGATAATGGTTCCAAACTAAGAAACTGAAGTAGTTCCAGTAATTACATCCCAGATGCAGAGAATGGTGGATACAGTGACCAGATAGGGCATGCAAGAAGTAGCAGGGCCAAAACACACTGAGCTTTGGAACCAGATCAAAATGTTTGGTCTTCATCTTAAATGCAATCATAAGGAAAAGTTTAAACTGGGGAATGACAGTTCAATGTTTGTTTTAGAAAGATCACTCTTGCTCCCTTCTAGAGAAGGGTTTGGAGAGGAATGCAGTTGAGGTAGAGATGCCAGTGAAGAGGCTAGGTGGGAATGCAAATCAGAGATTATGATTCTCTATAGTTATGTGAATAAGGAAGGAACAAAGCAAATCAAAAGGACAGATATCTAAGTGTAGAACACTGTGCTTAGTGAATGACTGGTAGCAAAGAGGGAGAGAGAGAGGCTGGGGATGATGTCAGAGACTTCAAAACCTCTCCTGCCTGGTTACCTAAATCCAGCATAAACATCACTCTGGGCTTCTAGAAACACCTCATATACTCCTCTCAATTATCATGTGACCTGAATTCTGTGGTTAACTAAAAGTATCTGCTTCTGTGTATATTGCTATTTCTAGCCTAATGAAATATGATGAAAATCATAAGCGGGTTTATTGATTGGGTTTATTTCCTCTGTAACTAGGTTGTCAAAACAAGTTCTCTCTGTGCTGGTCACTTCCTCTGAGAAGCCAGTCATGACTGCCCTAGCAGACCTAGGGCTTCCTCCAAGATTGTATAGCATCATACAAACCTCCATCATTATAATATGGAATTATGGTATTCCATAGCATTATAACATGCAATTGTCCAAGTCTCCACTACATTGTGAGGTTTTAAGGAAGGATATTCTTTTTATCTTTACCTCTCCAGTGCTTACCAGTGCCAGAGAATACGGTACAAATTTCATATGTTGACTTAATGTATTATTTTAATTGTTTCACTAGTATTGCCCTTGCAATTTAGAAAGTCTCTTTTCCTGACATGATTAGGAACTCTGCCAAAGCAAATAGGTGTTCTGTGTTTTTTAAATCTATTAAGAATTTGCATTAATTTAAAATGAGAACAACAATCATGGGAAATAATTCTAAAATATTTCCGCAGCTATTTATTCTGCATGTTGATGGGACAAATAACGTGAAGGGCAATAGGTATGAGCAGGTTATGGTTTCTTAATGTACCACACACCAATCAGATAGCTCCACAATGCAAGCCATTTACAATGTCCTTCGCTTTATATTCAGGCATTGAAAATCAGAAACTGAAGCGAAATGCAATGATTCATTCAAAGTAGACCTGACATCCAAACTTTTCTGAGGTGTTCATCTACATAATTATATGAGTTATTCATTTTCTCTCTTGCTCAGTCATTCCTTGCTCTCTGCCATGAAAATTCCACTACAGTGTATTTGCCACAGTGGCCCCCAAAGCTTGAAAAAGTTAGGGGCGGGGAAAAGAGAACAACAAATAAAAACACCTTGGTGGCAGCATTCACATCTTCATGTCCTTTCCTGCCAGCCTGGCCTTCCATTTATGTCTGGGTGCTGGTTCTATCAAACTTCTGTCTTGTATCAATTTTTAGCAGCATGGATAATTTATTGCATCTAGGATATAGAAAACCAGCTTTATACATCATTCAGCTTGCAAAAGATGTGTAGCTTCAGTCCCTTAATGGTGTCATTTTGGCTGAATGCTATTAACAGATTACCCCTGCCTAGGGCAGTGGAGCATGTGCAGCAGAAAGATAACCTTGTGTTCGTAATTTAATATTAACTGTTTTCTCCATAGTACCTCTTTCCAGTACATTAACAACAAACCAATATGGCCTTGTCCCCTGCGGTCATATTCTTCAGCAAAAAAATGGATTACATGATAGCAAGTTCCTGAAGATTTACAATGAAGTATTACAAATCACTCAACACTCGCTCTGCAGAAATGAAAAATAAACAGGCTTAGATTCAATCAAATTTAATTCCTCCAATTTAGCTTTACCGCACTTCAAAGGGTGCTCTTATTAATGTCTTGGTGAACAAATTTAACAGACATTTTTTCTCCTTATACGAAAGCCTCCAGTTGTGTTAAACATATAGTGAGATCAAGAAACTGTTTTATTTTATTTTATTTTTTTAGTGACTACTCTGTCACAGTTTGATATAAAAGTGTAAGTCATTTACAGAAAACTCTTTATGGAATTTTTATCCTATTCCATTCCCGGGAGCTAAATTTATATCCTGCATTAGCTATCATAGCACTAGAGTATTAGTCTTCTCCCTTTGCAAGCAGTTCAGGGCAGTCGGAGCCCCTATCACTCTCCACCACTCACATACACAGGCATTATGAGTTTATCTCATCTTCTGCAGCAAGTACCAGGCCCAATTCATTCCTTTAGGCTACTTTACTAATAACCTATTCCTTATCAGGGCCTCTCCACCTCAGCTTGTGATCAAAGACCCAATTAATGGAATGGAGAAAGGTGAAGCATTCAAATAATGGAGACAGCTGTTTTTCTCTGTTAGAGAAAATCCATTTGTATTGTTATCGCACTCGCAAGTTCTGCAGCTTCTGTTTAATTCAGTCTTCCTCTATTTTTGCTGATGATAAAAAAAAAAAAAAGTCACAATGAACTCCGAAGAGAATGGCAGAAACATCACCGTGTTTCAACTCAGTCTAGGAGTTGTCAACTTGAAAGTGAAAATACAAGCAGATAAGAGGAGGAAATGTCCAACAAAGACCATATCAAAAAATTTTAAAATTTTTTCAAGCAGCATTCTCTATTCATCATTCTGGATTTTTTTGTTCAAGCTCTGTCTTATCCTGTATTGCTCAGCTGTCTAACTCAGCAAAGCAGAAGCTGATAATATCTTGAGTTCCACATCAGTTGAAAAGTAATTAAAGGCACAGAGTAATCATAATTGGTTGGTGGGGACATTTTTAGGAACTTCATGCACTTATGGGTCCAGGAAACCTTATCAGAGCTCCAACTTTAAGTAGGATATTTCTCCACAAGTCACAACATTTTCCCCTGAACTGGTTATTAAACTATTTATTTCTTTTCCCCTTTAAACATTTTAAGAATGTCCTGCCCTCGATGCCATGCTTGCTTTACATAACTGAGCCCTAACATGAGAGGATTGTATGAGTGATTCTCAGACACAAAGTCTGATCATGTTAAGGCATCATTCCTCTGTAAAGAAATTTCACTTGTCTGTAAATGCTCTGTCCTTTCTGCCTGGTAATGGAGCAGGAAAGACCTCTTGGTTTTAGAATTAATGCTATGCTGTCTATCTTCTCTCTTAATAAAAGCAGGTTAGATTCAAAGCTGGAAGAGAAACAAAGACAGTCTTTTGCTTTTACTTTGTGTAGAACATATTTCCTTGTAAGGGTCTAAATCCAGGATTGTTTTTGGTTTTGTCAAATAAAAAGAGAAACATGTACATTGTTTTTCTCCCCTCAGGAGAATTCCCTTGGAAAGCAAGAATGAAAATCACATATTTGAATTCCTGCCTGAACACATATAACTAGCAAAATAAACACGTACAGAGCTACAGTATATGCAATGAATAGAGACAGCAGAATCTTAAAGGGCTGTTCTCCCAGGCTGATCGCTCACAGGGGATTCCAAGATGTGTGTGAGAATGAGTGGGAGAAAAAGCATTATGCATTTGCATGCAAAATGAACATTTAAAAGATTTTATGGAAATAAAGAATAATATGTATCAACCATGGTCTGGTAAACAGGTCGGGTTTTCCTATCATTTTTTCTTGACTTCAACCTTTAAAAACAACAAAAAAAACAGATAGGCTTTTTCCTTCTGTATTGGAATAAAGCAACTCTTCCTTTCTTTGCATGTCATGGATCTTCATATTCTTTTCTTAATATTGAAACTACAGCAAATAAATATGAAATAAAATAAATCACCTTTCTCAGAAAGATATAAAATAGTAAAAGCAGAACTATCAATAATTTCCCTTAGGCATACTAAAAATACAGAGACACAGTTGGTATCAGTGGAGTAGAAAAAACAAAACAAATTATGAAATGCAGCTTTATCCTTCAGCTGTAAAAGGAAAGATCTATAAACCTTTTAGTTTTTAGTATTTTTTAACTTTGCCTATATCAAGACAATAGCATAAATATATAGTAACTTTTCTCTAGCAATGTTAGAATTACAGGAAAAAAAAACTTTCTTTTTTTAATAGAGGGATTTTGTCAGTCAGGATAGGCCAGTTATATTGGGGTAACAACCAACCACAGAAACCATAGTGGTTGAAAGCATTTATTTCTTATTCACACTATGTCCAGTGGGGATCAGCAGGGTATGCTGCTATCATATGTGTTCAGGGACAGAGAATGATAAAGGCCCCATCATCTTACGGTGCTGCTTTTTCAATGCAATGCTTCAGGATGTATCCGGGCATAGATGAGAGCATGCAGAACATGTTCCCAACCATTAAATACTCAGGTCTAGAAGTCATCTTCATCAATTTCACTCACATGTCATTGGCCAAAGCAAGTCCCATGGCCACACCTAATTTTAAGAGTACATGTACCCAAAAGGAGATCCAGGAATCTTGGTGCATACTAAGGAACTATTTGTATTTGTTCCACTGTTTAAGAAAGGAAAGTATGCTGAAGATAATGTTCTTTGTTCAATCTTCCATTATAAAAGATGCTATGATAACATGACACTAGGGGAGCCACATTCCACATTTAAGTTTAGCTTCTTTTTTTTTTAGATGGAGTCTTGCTCTGTCACCCAGTCTGGAGTTCAGGGGCTCAATTTCAGGCTCACTGAAACTTCGGCCTCCCGGTGAGAGGTGACAGCGTGCTGGCAGTCCTCACAGCCCTCCCTCGCTCTCGGCCCCTCCTCTGCCTGGTTTCCCACTTTGGCGGCACTTGAGGAGCCCTTCAGCCCGCGGCTGCACTGTGGGAGCCTCTTTCTGGGCTGGCCAAGGCCGGAGCCGGCTCCCTCAGCTTGCGGGGACGTGTGGAGGGAGAGGCCTGGGTGGGAACCGGGGCTGCCCGCGGTGCTTGCCAGCCAGCACGAGTTCTGGGTGGGCATGGGCTCGGCGGACCCTGCACTCGGAGTGGCCGGCCCCACAGGCCCCGGGCAGTGAGGGGCTTAGCACCTGGGCCAGCAGCTGCTGTGCTCAATTTCTCACCTGGCCTTAGCTGCCTTCCCGCGGGGCAAGGCTCAGGACCTGCAGCCCGCCAATGCCTGAGCCTCCCCTCCCACTCCGTGAGCTCCTGTGGGGCCGGAGCCTCCCCGACGAGCGCCGCCCCCTGCTCCACGGCGCCCAGTCCCATCGACCACCCAACGGCTGAGGAGTGCGGGCGCAGGGCGCGGGACTGGCAGGCAGCTCCACCTGCAGCCCAGGTGCGTATCAACTGGGTGAAGCCAGCTGGGCTCCTGAGTCTGGTGGGGACTTGGAGAACCTTTATGTCTAGCTAAGGGATTGTAAATACACCAGTCCGCGCTTTGTATCTAGCTCAAGGTTTGTAAACACACCAGTCAGCACCCTGTGTCTAGCTCAGGGTTTGTGAATGCACCAATGGACACTCTGTATCTAGCTACTCTGGTGGGGAGGTGGAGAATATTTGTGTCTAGCTCAGGGATTGTAAATACACCAATTGGCACTCTGTATCTAGCTCAAGGTTTGTAAACACACCAATCAGCACCCTGTGTGTAGCTCAGGGTTTGTGAATGCACCAATCGACACTCTGTATCTAGCTACTCTGGTGGGGACTTGGAGAACCTTTGTATCCACACTCTGTATCTAGCTAATCTGGTGGGGAGGTGGAGAACCTTTGTGTCTAGCTCAGGGATTGTAAAGGCAGCAATCAGTGCCCTGTCAAAACAGACCACTGGGATCTACCAATCAGCAGGATGTGGGTGGGGCCAGATAAGAAAATAAAAGCAGGCTGCCTGTGCCAGCAGTGGCAACCCGCTTGGGTCCCCTTCCACACTGTGGAAGCTTTGTTCTTTCACTCTTTGCAATAAATCTTGCTGCTGCTCACTCTTTGGGTCCACACTGCCTTTATGAGCTGTAACACTCACCGCAAAGGTCCGCAGCTTCACTCCTGAGCCGGCGAGACCACGAACCCCACCAGAAGGAAGAAACTCCGAACACATCCGAACATCAGAAAGAACAAACTCTGGACACGCCGCCTTTAAGAACTGTAACACTCACCGCGAGGGTCCACGGCTTCATTCTTGAAGTCAGTGAGACCAAGAACCCACCAATTCCGGACATACCGGGTTTAAGCAATTCTTTTGCCCTAGCCTCCAGAATGGCCAGGATTACAGGCGCACACCACCACACTGGCTAATTTTTTGTATTTTTAGTAGAGATGGCATTTCACCATGTTGCCGAGGCTGGTCTCAAACTCCCAGGCTCAAGTGATCCACCTGCCTTGGCCTCCCAAAATGCTGTGATTACAGGCTTGAGCCACCACGCCTGGCCTAGCTTCTTTTTTCTTAGAAGTAGATGTTATATACACTTTGTATAGGCGGCAGGATCCTACTCAGACCACAATTTAATCTTTGATAAAGAGGTCTTATGCTGGAGCTTTAACTAATTTTACAATATAAAGTCTTTGAGGGCACATATACAGAATTTTCCTGATTCAAATCTACTAGGTTTACTGAATGAAAGTGTTTTTATGCTTTCAATGATTTATAATTAGATTATGTCATCTGGCTAAATAGTTTCTTAAATGGAGTATTCTGACCTAGAATACTTAATTATTTATTCTTTTCCTTCCTTCCTTCTTTCCTTCCTTCCTTCCTTCCTTCCCTCCTTCTTTCCTGCATCATTCTTTATTTATATTTATTCTATAGGTAAGATTGATGGTCTGCTATAGCCAAGCATGTATTTAGTTTTCATTTCAAGGATCAGGAAGAAAGCAGGTTCCTAGGTTTCAAGAGACTCAGTTTATGGAAGGGCTCAGACTAGAAACTGAAACTACACCAGATGAGGAAAAAGGATAACAATTACATTTTTAAAAGTAACTTATTGGGGGGAGGGGCTAAGGTGGCCAAATAGGAATAGCTCTGGTCTGCAGCTCCCAGCGAGACCAACGCAGAAGGTGGGTGATTTCTGCGTTTCCAACTGAGGTAACTGGTTCATCTCATTGGGAATGGTTAGGCAGTGGGTGCAGCCCATGGAGGCAAGCAGAAGCAGGATGGGGCATCGCTTCACCTGGGAAGTGCAAGGAGCCAGGGCCCTACCTCCCCCTAGCCAAGGGAAGCCATGAGGGACTGGGCTACTCCTCTGGGTTACTACGCTTTTCTGACAGTTTTTGCAATCTGCAGATCAGGAGATTCCCTTGTGTGCCTACACCATCAGGGCCCTGGGTTTAAAGCACAAAACTGGGTGGCTGTTTGGGCAGACATCGAGCTAGCTGCAAGAGCATTTCTTCATACCCCAGTGGCACCTGGAATACCAGTGAGAAAGAACCATTCACTCCTCTGGAAAGGGTACTGAAGCCAGGGAGCCAAGTGGTCTCGCTGAGCGGTTCCCACTCCCACGGAACCCAGCAAGCTAAGAACCACTGGCTTGAAATTCTCACTGCCAACACAGCAGTCTGAAGTGACCTGGGACTATCAAGTTTAGTGGGGGAAGGGTGTCTGCCATTACTGAGGCTTTAGTAGGCGGTTTTCCCCTGACAATGTTAAGGAGGCTGGGAGGTCTGGACTGGGTGCATCAAAGCAACTGTGGCCAGACTGTTTCTCTAGATTCCTCCTCACTAGGCAGGGCATCTCTGAAGGAAAGGTAACAGCCCCAGTCAGGGGCTTACAGACAAAACCCCCATCTTCCTGGGACAGAGCACCTTGGGGAAGGGGTGGCTGTGGGTGCAGCTTCAGCAGATTTAATGGTTCCTTCCTGCCAGCTCTGCAGAGAGCAGCTGATCCTGACAAGAGAGGTTCTCCCAGCACAGCACACCAGCTCTGCTAAGGGACAGACTGCCTCTTCAGGTGGGTCCCTGACCCCTGTGCCTCCTGACTGGGAAAAACTTCCCAACAGGGGTTGACAGACACCTCATAAAGGAGACATCCAGCTTGCATCAGGCCAGTGCACCTCTAGGACGAAGCTTCCAGAGGAAGGAGCAGGCTGCAATCTTTGCTGTAGTGCAGCCTCCACTGGTGATATCCAAGTGAACAGGGTCTGGAGTGGACCTCCAACAAAATGAAGGAGACCTGCAGAAGAGGGGCCTGTTAGGAGGAAAAACTAACAAACAGAAAGCAACAACATCAACATCAACATAAAGGACCCACACACAAAAAGCCCATCCAAAGGTCATCAGCCTCAAAGATCAAAGGTAGATAAATACATGAAGATGAAGAAAAAAAGCGCAAAATGCTGAAAATTCCAAAAACCAGAATGTATCTTCTTCTCCAAATTATCGCAACTCCTCTCCAGCAAGGGCACAAAACTGGACAGAGAACGAGATTGACAAATTGACACAAGTAGGCTTCAGAAAGTGGGTAATAAACTCCCCTGAGCTAAAAGAGCATGTTCTAACACAATGCAAGGAAGCTAAAAACCTTGATAAAAGGTTATAGGAACTGCTAACTGGAATAACCAGTTTAGAGAGGAACATAAATGACCTAATGGAGCTGAAAAACACAGCACTAGAACTTTGTGAAATATACACAAGTGTCAATAGCTGAATAGATCAAGCGGAAGAAAAGATATCTGAGATTGAAGATCCACTTACTGAAATAAGGCATGAAGATAAGATTAGAGAAAAAAGAATGAAAAGGAAAAAAAAGCCTCCAGTAAACATGGGACTAGGTGGAAAGACAAAACCTACATTGATTGGTGTACCTGAAAGTGATGAGGACAATGGAATCAAGTTGGAAAACACACTTCAGTTTATTATCCAGGAGAACTTTCCCAACCTAGCAACACAGGCCAACACTCAAATTCAGGAAATACAGAGAGCACCACTAAGATACTCCTTGAGAAGAGCAACCAAAAGGCACATAATCATCAGATTCTCCAAGGTTGAAATGAAGGAAAAAATGTTAAGCACAGCCAGAGAGAAAGGTCAGATTACCTATAAAAGGAAGCCCATTAGACTAAGAGTGGATCTCTCTGCAGAAGCCCTACAAGACACAGGAGAGTAGGGGCCAATATTCAACATTCTTAAAGGAAAGAAATTTCAACCCAGAATTTCATATCTACCAAACTAAACTTCATAAGCAAAGGAGAAATAAAATCCTTTACAGGAAAGCAAATGATGAGGGATTTTGTCACCACCAGGCCTGTCTTACAAGAGCTCCTGAAGGAAGCACTAAATATGGAAAGGAAAAACTGGTATCACCCACTGCAAAAACACACCAAAATATAAGGACCAATGACACTATGAAGAAACTGCATTAACTAATGTGCAAAATAACCAGCTAGCAACATGATGATGGGATCGAATTCACACAAAACAACATTAACCTTAAATGTAAATGGGTTAATGCCCCAATTAAAAGACACAGACAGGCAAATTGGATAAAGAGTCAAGACCCAATTCAAGAGCACCCAGATTCATTAAACAAGTTATCAGAGACCTACAAGAGACTTAGACTCCCACACAATAATAGTGGGAGACTTTAACACCTCACTGTCAATATTAGACAGATCAATAAGACAGAAAATTAACAAGGATATTCAGGACTTGAACTCAGCTCTAGACCAAGTGGGCCTAATGGACATCTACAGAACTCTCCACCACAAATCAACAGAATATACATTCTTCTCAGTGCCACATAGCACGTATTCTAAAATCGACCAATAATTGAGAGTAAAACACTCCTTGGCAAATGCAAAAGAATGGAAATTATAACAAACAGTCTCTCAGACCACAGTGCAATCAAATTAGAACTTAGGATTAAGAAACTCACTCAAAACCGCACAACTACATGAATATTGAACAACCTGCTTCCGAATGACTACTGAGTAAATAACAAAATTAAGGCAGAAATAAATAAGTTATTTGAAACCAATGAGAACAAGGAGACAATGTACCAGAATCTCTGGGACATAGCTAAAGCAATGTTGAGAGGGAAATTTATAGCACTAAATGCCTACAACAAAAAGCTGGAAAGATCTAAAATCAACATCCTAACATCACAATGAAAAGAACTAAAGAAGCAAGAGCAAACAAATTTAAAAACTGGTAGAAGACCAGAAATAACTAAAATTAGAGTAGAACTGAAGGAGATAGAGACACAAAATGCTTCCAAAAAAAATCAATGAATCCAGGAGCTGTTTTTTTGAAAAGATTAACAAAATAGATGAACCACTAGTTAGACTAATAAAGAAGAAAAGAGAGAAGAATCAGACACAATAAAAAAAAAAGATCAAGGGGATATCACCACTGATCCCACAGAAAAACAAACTACCATCAGAGAATACTATAAACACCTCTATGCAGATAAACTAGAAAATCTAGAAGAGGTGAGTAAATTCCTGGACAAACACACCCTCCCAAGACTAAACCAGGAAGAAGTCGAATCCCTGAATAGACCAATAACAAGTTCTGAAATTGAGGCAGCAATTAATAGCCTACCAACCAAAAAAAGCCCAGGACTAGATGGATTCGCAGTAATTTCTACCAGAGGTACAAAAAGGAGCAGGTACCATTCCTTCTCCCTATTCCAAACAATAGAAAAGGAGGACCTCCTTCTTAACTCGTTTTGTGAGGCCAGCATAATCCTGATACTAAAACCTGGCAGACACACAACAAAAAAAGAAAATTTCAGGCCAATATCCCTGATAAACATTGACATGAAAATCCTAAATAAGATACTAGCAAACTGAATCCAGCAGCACATCAAAAAGCTTATCCACCACAGTGAAGTCGGCTTCATCCCTGGAATGCAAAGCTGGCTCAACATATGCAAATCAATAAATGTAATCCAACACATAAACAGAACCAATGGCAAAAACCACATGATTATCTCAATAGTAGCTGAAAAAGCCTTTGATAAAATTCATCATCCCTTCATACTAAAAACTCTCAATAAACTAGGTATTGATGGAACATATCTCAAAATAATAAGAGCTAATGATGACAGACCAACAGCCTATATCATACGGAATGGGCTAAAGCTGGAAGCATTCCCTTTGAAAACTGGCACAAGACAAGGATGCCCTCTCTCACCATTCGTATTCGACACAGTATTGGAAGTTCTGGCCAGGGCAATCAGGCAAGAGAAAGAAATAAAGTGTATTCAAATAGGAAGAGAGAAAGTCAAATTGCTTCTGTTTGCAGGCGACATGATTGTATATTCAGAAAACCCTATCGTCTTGGCCCAAAAACTTCTTAAGCTAATAAGCAACTTCAGCAAATTCTCAGGATACAAAATCAATGTGCAAACATCACAAGCATTCCTACACACCAACAATAGATAGGCAGAGAGCCAAATATGAATGAACTCCCATTCACAATTGCTGCAAAGAGAATAAAATACCTAGGAATACAACTTACAAGGGACGTGAAGGACCTGTTTAAGCAGAACTACAAACCACTATTCAAGGAAATAAGAGATGACACAAACAAATGGAAGAGAATTCCATGCTTATGGATAGGAAGAATCAATATTGTGAAAATGGTGATACTGCCCAAAGTAATTTATAGATTCAGCGCTATTCCCATCAAGCTATCAGTGACTTTCCTTGCAGACATAGGGAAAAAAACTACTTTAAATTTCATATGGAATGAAAAAAGAGCTTGCATTGCCAAGACAATCCTAAGCAAAAAGAACAAAGCTGGAGGCATCATGCTACCTGACTTCAAACTATACGACAAGGCTACAGTAACCAAAACAGCATGGCACTGGTATCGAAACAGATATATAGACTGATGGAACAGGATAGTGACCTCAGAAACAACACCACACATCTACAACCATCTGATTTTCAACAAACCTGACAAAAACAAGAAATGGGGAAAAGATTCCCTATTTAATAAATGGTGCTGGGAAAACTGGCTAGTCATATGCAGAAAACTGAAACTGGACCCCTTCCTTACACTTTATAAGAAAATTAACTCAAGATGGATTAAAGACTTAAATGAAAAACCCAAAGCCATAAAAACCCTAGAAGAAAATCTAGGCAACACCATTCAGGGCATAGGCACGGGCAAAGACTTCACAACTAAAACACCAAAAGGAAATGCAGCAAAAGCTAGAATTTACAAATGGGGTCTAATCAAACTAAAGAGCTTCTGCACAGCAAAAGAAACTATCATCAGAATGAACAGGCAACCTACAGAATGGGAGAAAATTTTTGTAAGCTACCCATCTAACAAAGGTCTAATACCCAGAATCTACAGGGAACTTAAACAAATTTACAAGAAAAAAAAAAAAAAAAAACCCCATCAAAAAGTAGCCAAAGGATATGAACAGACACTTCTCAAAGTAAGACATTTATGTGGCTCATCATCACTGGTCATCAGAGAAATGCAAATAAAAACCACAATGAGATACCATCTCATGCCAGTTAGAATGGCGATTATTAAAAAGTCAGGAAACAACAGATGTTGGCGAGGCTGTGGAGAAACAGGAATGCTTTTACACTGTTGGTGGGAGTGTAAGTTAGTTCAACCATTGTGGAAGACAGTGTGGTGATTCCTCAAGGGTCTCGAACTAGAAAATCATTTGACCCAGCAATCCCATTACTAGGTATACGCCCAAAGGATTATAAATCATTCTGCTATAAAGACACATGCACACGTTTGTTTATTACAGCACTATTTATAATAGCAAACACTTGGAACCAACCCAAATGCCTATCAATGATAGATTGGATAAAGAAAATGTGGCACATATACACCATGGAATACTATGAAGCCATAAAAAAGAATGAGTTCATTTCGTTTGCAGGAACATGAAGGAAGCTGGAAACCATCATCCTCAGCAAACTAACCACAGGAACAGAAAACCAAACACCATATGTTCTCACTCATAAGTGAGAGTGAACAATTAGAACACATGGACACAAGGAGGGGAAAATCACACACTGGGGCCTGTCAGGGGGTGGGGGGAAAGGGGAGGGAGAGCATTAGGACAAATACCTAATGCATTCAGGGCTTAAAACCTAAATGACAGGTTAACTGGTGCAGCAAACCACCATGGCACATGTATACCTATGTAACAAACCTGAACATTCTGCACATGTATCCCAGAACTTGAAGTAAAATAAAATAAAATAAATAAAACTTACTACTACTACTAATAATAGCTAAGAATTATAAACACTTAACATCAGATGGTATATTGTATTACTTAATTTTCATTATGAAAGTGGTCAGCAACTTGATTACCTTCAAAAAACTATGTTTTTCCAGCCTCCTCTTCCAGCTCAGATCTATTTGTTCTTCTTACTGCTCTCCCTGCTCCTCCTGGTTGTTCTACTTCCAATTCCTATCAGAGGTCCCTGACCTACCACCACCGCCACCTCCAGCAAGGTTTGCCTTAGGAGCTGTCTTTCCTTTGACCCTCTATCATCTTCTGTTTTGCCATTTTTACTTCTTGAATGCTTTGTTTTATGATCCTTTCTCCTTGGTTCCACTATGCTCTGAGAACTATAGGCTCTAAAGTGTATTAAAACTTTACATATTTGACTACTATATACATAAAAATGCCTCTAGCCACTGATCAGACTTTACATAATTTCAGGTCATCTGGGAGGCCAAAGGACCTTTACCTCTTATGCTCACCATGGCATAATGCTCAGTGACGACTTCAGACCCAAGCTCTACATCTCCAGTTGCCTAAATCTGGACTTGAATATGAGAAATTTAGTGTGCAAAATCGATCCAAATCATCTTCCTCTGAAACCAGATTTTTCCCTCAAAAAAATTCTCATTTTTGCTAATGCTTCATCCAGGCATAAAACGTTGGCCTCACCTCTTCATTTCCAAGTCAAACACCGAATGCTTTAAGATTCGTGTTTCTAGGAAAGATTGACATTTGAATTGGTAGACTGAGTAAAGAAGAGGGCCCTCTGCAATGCAGGTTAACCTCATCCAATCTGTTGAGGACCTGATTAGAACAAAAAGGCAGAGAAAGTTTGAATTAGCCCCCTCTACCCTACTGCTTGAGCTGAGACATTGGTCTTCTCCTCCCTTTAGATTAAAACTTAAACCATTAGTGCTTCTGGTTCTTTGGCCTTTGGATTTGGAATGGAATGTATATCGCCAGCTTTCCTGGGTCTCCACTGTCCAGATGGCAATTTAATCCAATTCCTTATAATAAATTTCATGTATGTATATACAGTCACACATCCTTTAATGATAAGGATATGTTCTGAGAAATGTGTTGTTAGGCAATTTTGTCATTGTGCAAACACCATAGAATGTACTTATGCAAACCTAGATGGTATAGGCCCTACTACAAATCTAGGTTATATAGTTATAGCCTATTTCTCCCAGTCTAAAAACCCGTACAGCATGTTACTGTACTGAATATTGTAGGCAATTGTAACATGGGATTAATGTTTTTATGTATCTAAATGTAGAAAAGGTACAGTAAAGATATAATATTATAACTTTATGGGACCAAGGTTGTATGTGTGGTTCATCATTGACCAAAACATCATTATGCAGTATATGACTCTGTGTGTGTGTGTGTGTGTGTGTATGTGTGTATATCTCCTATGGGTTTTGTTTCTCTGGGGAAGCCTGACTAATACAACTGGCAATAATTTCCCATTGTGTGCAGAGTTAAGACGTGTCTATGGCCAGATTTTAAGTCATCCCATAATCTGGCACCTCCAATACTCCCTCCATCCTCTCCCTCCAAACTATCCAAACTTTTTGTACAACATGAATCATCTGTTTCATTTGAGTTGGTTGTTTTGGAAATGGAGTTCATGCTTATTTTCAGTCTGAAAGTGACTGCTCATGTTGCTTAATGAATTGAAAGAATACTGCCTAGCCTAAAATATAGCTCGAATTCTGCTCCTTCCAAGAAATCTTTTCTACATTTCCATTGACTTTGAATTATTTTGTAACATGGCAGGCTGTGCTTGTAGACTCACTGTGGCACAGGCAACCTGTTGCTGCTCTGTTATTTAACCCCTGACTCTCTTGTTATTTGCATGCAAGAATATCTCATCTCCTTATTGAACAATAAGCTTCTCATCAACTTTGGGCCATTTCTTGTCTACCTTTTATAATATCTCACAAAATTCTTAATATATGTGGTACCTAATAAATACTTGTTAAATGGAGAGTAAAAAAAAAATCTAAGACCTTTTTTAGCACTTGACCTGTACACTCTCAAGTCATAACTTCTTTTATTTTCAATTTCAGTTCAAGATTATGCTTTTAAATCATTTTATCATACTTTTACATATTTTTCTAAATGCATTTAAAAATAAAATGCTTTCTAATGTTACATGAAAGCATTAAATGGGAATAGCAAATAAATAATATAAATATGATGTGGTTTTAAAAGGCTCTTATGGACAGGGCTAGTATCACTTACAATATTTTTAGGTGGAGAAATGCATGCTAAAGCACAGATTAAATAAGGGAATTGGTCTGTTCTGGGAACAACCAAAAATTGAGACAGATTTTTTTTTTCCCTGTGGCATTGGGACCATGTATCTGGAAATTCAGAGCTCCAGAGATGCCTCTCCTTCCCCGTGGTGACAACTCGCCCCAGTATAGTACCAATCAGTCATTTGTTGTACAGATAGCTGATAAGCAAGAGAGACTTGGAGATGTGGACAATAATGGCCATTTTGGTTTAAAAATAGGGAATTCGTGTGTTACACTAATTATGTTCATCTTCATTCCAATCTGACCCAATTTTCATTTCTATTATTCTGGTCATCAGTTTCTTCTATTTCTAAAATCTTTCTTTTCTTTTGAAGAAACTGGATTCATTGTAGAGAATTCTATTCCTGGATACCATGCATTTGTAATTCCTTGAATTTATCAAACAGTATTATGACACAGGTATATATACATATGACTATCTGTCTCACCTGGAAACAAGTTCTGGGAAGTTTTCTTCCCATACCACCATCTTTCAAGTCAGGAATCCCACCCTCTAAAGAGGCTTGAGTAAGCTCTGGGTAGGCAAAGTCATAGGTCTCAAGAAATCTCAGAGGTTGGGCAGGCCTCACTTCTGCCAGATAATTTTTAGCTGTTAATTGACAAACTGTCAATGGATGATCCTCACCAGACTATAATGAGGAAACTGATCTTGGGGCACATCAGTCCAGGTCACATGCAGCGCTCACCCAGTGACAACAGGTGGTCAGTTTCTAGCTTGGATCCACTTAGCTCCTGATAAAATTGATGGCCTGAGCCAGGCCATGTTTGATGCTGTCTTTTAGAGCCAAAACTTGCCCATTTTCTACTTTCGAGAAGATTAGGGTAAGGCATTCTACCTCAAGACAGTTTCCTTTCATCCCTCACAAACTTGACATAATATCCTAATTTTCTAAGAACAATATGGTTTCCCGCTATCACCAAAAAAAATTCATATAAAATACACAAATCTGTGATGTTTATCATGTGAATGTATTCTCTTATATGTGTACCCTTGTGCAGTATAAAACTGCACATCTGTATCTGAAATGCCCTGTTGACCCTGATTACCCAACTCATCATCTCATGCCTCATCCATCAACCTTCTCCAAAGTCTTGAAATATCCAACACTTTTGTCTTTGGTGAGCATCTTTGTCTTGTTCTTAATATAGACATAAATTCTTCTCGTCTTTCTTCATCAAGCCTGACGCTGGCTTTTGGTTTGAAATATCTATATTACCTATATTTTTAAAGAATTTTAAATATCTATCCAGCCCTATTTGTAAACCAATTTTCTTTCAAAAATCAGAAATAGGATTTTATAAAATTTTTTTGTAGTCAGTTAAAGAATACAAATCCACTTAACTCTTTTTTTAATTTTTATTTTCATGCTCCTGTAAAGTAACAGGGCCATATGTCTCTTTCTGAGGGCAATTTGCAAATATCTACTGATAATTTGAGTATATATTGTTTAACCCAGAAATTCTAGCTCTAGGTATTTAGCCTATAGATATGCAGGTGTATAAAGATGTACATATAAGGATATTTAATACAAGAGGGAATACTTAAAATGACCTAAATATCTTTTAATAGGGGACTGATTAAATAAATTGTGGTACCAACTTACAAGAAAATAGTAAGCAGATCCTAAGAAAAAAAAGTAATGGAAATATGTGTAAATAAAAGATTTTTGAGATTCATTCGTGTACTTATTCATTCATTTCTTGTTTCAACAAATATTTATTGAGTGACTACTGCATGATAGCCACTGTTCTAGGGACAGCAATTCCACAGTAAAAGAGATAAACATGATCCCTGCCTTGTGGAGCCTATATAGTAGGAGGAGACAAAAACAAACAAACAAACAAAAAAAAACAATTAAAAAAATACAAAGTAAAGTAATAAGTACTACAAGGAAAACTACTTCAGAGCAAAAGAATACAGCATGATAGAGGCAGTACTGTTTTAGGCAGAGGTATCTGTCTAAACGATAATATTTGATAAGACCTGAATTAAACGAGGAAGTTGGCCATGCAACTGCCATGCAGGAATAAAGGGCAGGAGAGAAAATGGAAAGTGCAAAGTAGGGAAGGTTCTTGTCTATGTTTGAGAAATGCTAGAAAGGAAGTATGTTTGGAGTGTATATGAAAGGGAAGAGGAAGAGGGTGAAGTTGGGGAGATAGTTAGAAGGGACTTAAGTACCTTAAAGAGCTTGATATCTTTTTTTAACAAAAAAAAAATTACTCTAGAAGTATCCTAACAAAAAATTACAACATAAAAGAACATAAAATTTGTTCAAGCTTCTTGTAAAAGTTAATTATTTTCATTAAGTTTATATCAATTTAAACATCCACCAGCCATGTGTAAGTATACCCCATGTCATGTATTTTCACCAACACTGAAGATTATAAGTTTTGAAATAGCTGACAATTTTACATGTGTTATCATTTTGTTGATTTAATTCACTTTTTTTTTTTACGATGGAGTCTTGCTCTGTCGCCCAGGCTGGAGTGCAGTGGTATGATCTCGGCTTGCTGGAAACTCTGCCTCCGGGGTTCAAGCGATTTTCCTGCCTCAGCCTCCTGAGTAGCTGGGATTACAGGTGCATGCCACCACTCCCAGCTAATTTTTGTATTTTTATTAGAGATGGGGTTTCACCATGTTGGTCAGGCTGGTCTCAAACTCCTGACCTCGTGATCTGCCCGCCTTGGCCTCCCAAATTGCTGGGATTATGGGCCTGAGCCACTGTGCCCGGCCGATTTAATTAGCTTTTAACAAATAAAAATTACTTAACATTTTTGTGATAGTGAATACTTCCTTTTACATATGTTCCAGATTCCAAACCATAATGTGACCATATTCCCATCTATACTTTCCATGACGTTGCAGGCTCTTCTGAATTGTCATGCAGCAAATTGATGAACTGATTCAGTGGAGTGCTGGAACCAACTCACACTGGTTCTAAAGATCTAATTGACAATTTTCAGTGATTTTTCAAGCCAGTTGTTAAACCATTGGTATCATGAGATTGACCGTGGTGGGAATATTTATTCACACCATGTGAACTGATAAATGCTATAAATCAGGGCTTTTTAAAAAAAAAAATAGACTCAGCTTACCAGCACATCACTGATTTAAGCAATCTTTTATTTTAAGTTACAAAATAATTAAGACAAAATTATTGCCTCTGAGGAATATTTGAGGCATTCAACCTCTACAGAGAGCTCATTTCTTTCATCTAATCAGCTGATAAAGATCCAGCTTTTAATTAGCCACAGTGGAAGTGGAACTTTCAGCAGGGAAAGCACTGGCACTGAAAGATCTTGGTTTGATATGCAGTTCTTTTGAGGAATTCATTCCCTTTATCTTTCTGTCTCTACCATTGCCATTTGGGGAACACGTTGCCTCTTTGGATTTTAACTCAGTCTCTTTTAGAATGAGGTTGGAACTCAATTAATATAAAAGTAAAAATAGACAGGTTGCAGAGCTTGCCTCTAACCTAAGCCTCTCTGGGTCACAAGAGTTGGAGCGCAAACAGGAGTTGGCAACCACGGTGTATATCATCCTCTTGCTATATTTTCAGTGCAATGGCTGGCTAAAGATTCAGAGGCTTGGGAACTTGGTTGTAAGAAGTGGAATCGTATCCTCCCAAAATATATGTTTAACTTCTTCTAACCCCTGGTACCTGTGAATGTGACCTTATTTGTAAATAGGGTCTTCGCAGATGTAACCAACTTTAGATGAGGGCATACTGGGTATGGTGATTCCTAAATCTAACGACTGGCTTCTTTATAAGAGAAAGGGGAAGGTGTTTAGATAGACACAGAGGAGAGACAAGGAGAACACCATGCAATGGCAGAGGCAGAGATTGGGGTGATGCAGCTGCAAGGCAAGGACTGTCAAGAATTGCTGCCAAGTATCAGAAAATAGGAAGAGGCAAGGAAGGATTCTCCCTTACAGGTTTCAGAGGGAGCACAGCCCTGCTAACACTTTGATTTTTAATATAGGGCTTCCAGAACAATGAAAGAGTGTCTATTGTTTTAAGTCACCAAGTGTGTGGTTCTTTGTTACAGCAGCTGAAAAAACTAATACCCTGTCCTTTCTTCATGATTAAACTAATAAATTTCCAAATCTAAAACCATGGTTCACTTTATAGGGCAGAGTATTATCTTCTAAGGGCCTGCCTATGTAATATTGTATTTTTAGGAATAAAATTATTTGGGAAACTTTCTACTTTATAAGTAATTAATAGTGTAAATGTGCATACATCTGTCAGGAAAACACCTTAAACGTTTCACATTAATTGTCATTTTTAAAACAAAAAAATGAGATAGAACAAAGAAATACGAAAAAAATCAAGCCTTTTACTGATTTCCTGAAAAAACAAACAAAGAGTGTGATCAGGGTTTAGTAATCAAAATAATGGAAGCACACTGAAAAACATTTCTGTAAAATCCAAAGGAACACAGAATAAGAGATCAACAGCATGAGTTTATAACAACCAACTCATGCCAGAGAAACCTGATTGATTTCCTTTCAGTTTCATTACAAAATTAGAGCACAAGGGGAATCCTGTAGTGGACACTGTATATTTGAGCATTAGAAAAATACTTAATTGGATCTCATGAAATCCTACTTTAAAGTTGAAGTAAAATTGGCCTGCATACACATTCACAGAAATAGAAAACGGGTGAGCTGAATATAAACAAGAAATAATGACAAACAGCAACAGATTGGGTGTGTGAAAGAGGTATCCAGTGAGTCAAAAGAAACAGGCCTAGATTGAGTTCCATTTAACATCGACTCTCACAATCTGAAAGAATGGCTTGCATTCCATGTGGTCATTAAAGTAGTACAAGATACTGATTATTGGAGTCCTTGAACCCCATGAAAACTAGCAATCCAGTGCGTTCACCAAAGTACAAAAATTAGGCAAGGTAAACATGACTTTTGCCATGAAAAGAATGAAAGATGAAGTACTAGGAAGTAGAAATGGTGACTGGAGGGTTATAGCATCCGGAGAATAACCACACGATAATGAATAAAACATAGCACAATGGTGTTAAAACCTAAACAAAAGGCTTCATATTGATTTAGAGACTGGAGTGGGCTGTGTTGTTAGAAAAGCTCACTAGGGTCTAAGACTTTATAAATAAATGAAGTAGACTAAAAAATAAAGAAGTAGTATTGCCTAGTGATTTGCCTCATGAAATTAAAAATTAGTGAGAACCTTTATCATCTCCCTGGTAGAGATTCTTCAGCAGATTACAAAAGCATGTGATATGGTTAGGCTTTTTGTCCTGATCCAAATCTCATATTGAACTGTAATCCCCACATGTCCTGGGAGGGAAGCGATTGGATTGTAGGGGTGGTTTCCCCCATGCAGTTCCCATGATAGTGAGTGAATTCTCATGAGAGCTGATTGTTTTATAAATCATAGTTTTCCTGCACTCACAAACGCTGTCTCTCACCTACCTCCATGTAAGACATGCCTCTTCTGTCATGATTCTAAGTTGCCTGAGGCCTCCCCACCCATGTGGAACTGAGTCAATTAAACTTATTTTCTTTATAAATTCCCAGACTCAGGTATGTCTTTATAGTTGTGTGAAGATGAACTAATATAGTAAATCTTTCCAGCACATGTCTTAAAGTAATAGATGTCCCTCTTTACATATAAGGGCACTATTTTCAATTGGAGAGATTGTGTGGATTGATTAAAACACAAGTATTTATTCATTCAGCAAATATTTACTGAGCACTTACAATGCGATAGACATTTATCTAGGTGCAGGCCATTTATTAGAGAATAAAAGTAAGGTCCTCCTTTCATAAAGCTTACATTCTAGTGAAAATACAGAAAATAGAAAACCACAATGCAGAACAATCAAGGAGAGTGGGAGGGAACAGAGAATATGAGCTACTTTGAACAGAATAGTCAGGGACGGCAACTCTAATAAGGGCACTTTTAAAGTAGAAAACGAAATTGAGGGAGCAAAACATACAGATATCTATGGTAAGAATTTTTCAGGTAGATGAAATGATCATTGGAAAGGCCATGAGGCAGGAGCATATTTGGTGTGTTGAGAATGCAGCAAGAAGGCCAGCGTGGAAGCAGGACTGGTGATGTAGCATGGAAGGAAGCAGAGACTAGATCCTATCGGGTTTTCCTGGAGCTGCAGTGGTTGTTGGAAGAACACCACTCAGATCTCCTGCTGCCTACAGCACGGGTGATGCATCCAGTTGTTGCCCCACTAGATTCATCAGCAAAATTGTGCCAAAACCACACTTCCCCCAGGCTGCTCTAAGGCCATGTCTGAGTATAGCAGGGACACTCATGCCTGATTCAGGATTTTTCCAAAAGGTGCCTTTGACTTGGAGATTTGTGAACCTGTTACTACACTGTCCATAGCTGCACTCTATCAGTGACCACCATCACCACTGCTGTCATCCAGGCCTCCAGGGGGAGGACACCACTCACCTCTTGTCCACTTCTTTCCAAATGTAGTGTGGGTTGTTACCCTGCAATCATCAAAACCTCTCATAAAATAAAGTGGAAAGTTGAATCATATATGCCTTTAACTTACATGAATCATGAATCAAGTACAATTACTCAGTGAAAAGAAAAGAGGGGAGGTAGGGAGGAGAAACAGAAATAATTTAAATAGTGAAATGTGGGACACTCTGCCCACAATTTCTTTCAGTGTGACTATTCACCAGAGGTTGGTCTCAGGTCATCATGCCACTTACAGCGAGAACACTTTGCAGCTTAGAGTATTATTTAAAGATACAAATTTTTACTATGTGTCATGAAAACGGGTCATGGATACAGAGCAGTAGTGCCACACGGTGCAAACATAATATAGAATTTATTGGATAAAAATTTAAAAATATAGAGGGAGATAAGCAAAACAACGTATGCCTTGCACTATCATTATTCTGCAGCATAGGGCAGGCATAGGTTGTCATCACACAGTGGCCAAGCTTCCAAGAGAGGGGGGTTGGCCCAGATCAGCAGGCTAGACACATGGCAGCAGGTACCCCAAGAGAGAACAAGTCCAGCTTCCACATCAGAGTACATAGTTATAGTATAGTATAGTACTTACTGGTCCTGTAACTAGTTAGAACTAGATATTTGAATATTTAGTTTATCTGAGTACCAAAATATATGTGTGTGTGTGTGTGTGTGTGTGTGTGCGTGCGTATATATATATATATATATTCCAAGGGATCTCTGGGTCCAGGAACAATACTAGTGGTTGTGCATACTTAAAACCAAGGTCTTAAAACACAGGTGCCCTAGAAAGAGACTTGCCAGCCTGGAATGCTGACACTAGGCAAGGGTCTTGCTATCTTTTAGCAAACTAGGTCAGTCCAGCTGAGCCAGCTTTCTGCTAAGCTGCCAAAAAGAGGAATAAAATTCACCTCTAGAGCAGTTCAAATTTGTTTTTCATCAGTGTAAATGATCCCTAAACATAAGTCAACTACTACATCTGATAAACAAAGAAACAGCTATTTAATGGGCTGTCATTTCTATCCATGCATTTCTTTGTCTTTCTCTGCATCAAAACCACACTGTCTTAGCTACTTTAATACTATTTACAAAAATACTACAACTACTATAATAAGTCTTGATATATAGCAGCAAAGTGAAGCTGGGAAATAAATTAGCTTTTTCTAAATTGCTTGGCAAATAAGCTGTAATATTTGTAACAGCTAACATTTTAGTCTCTACTCTGTCAAGCTCTGTCATTTTAAAACATTGATTTAATTATAGGAGTTGTTATTTTTCTCATTTCACCAATAAGGGAATTGAAAATAAAGTTATTAAATGATCTGTCCAAGATCCAAGAGGCAGAGGCAGGATTTGAATCCAGGAGTGTCTGAACCCAAATCCTAGGCTCTTTTCATAAAACCCAATAACTAGACTTTAGCCATTTCATTTTAATGCCTTGCTCCCTATTAGCCACCATAACCTTCATGTTCCACTAGTGATGAAAAAAGTTTTGGAGCAAGGAGGCATTTTTAAGCAAAGTCATTCGTTATTAATTACCCCAAAGAAGAATCTCTATAGCTATTTTATGTGTTGTAACCTTTGCAAATGTATTTAATAGATATGTACTGTGTGTGATGTGTAAATATCTTACAGAAATAAGCTCATTTAATTCAACACTGCTAATAAATCTATGATGTAGAAATCTTTGGCTCTATTTTACAGACTCTTGCGTCAGGTGGCATAGCCTCTAAGTAGGGAGCGAATGTTTACCAAAGCAATCTAGATTAGTGTCAATGTTCTTCACCACCAGACTGTGCAGTCTCTCATGGGAAGCCCAACAGAGATTTTTCTTTTGGACTTCCATTGTTGAAAAAAATTACAGATGAATCCTAATGGAAGATAAAAGACTAAGGAGTCACTAGCAAATCATTTTCTCAAAGAAGCATTCCTTGACACTCACCTTCCCTGTCAAGGCCACGTTAGGGCACCGAACTCTATGTTTCTTCCCTTCCTTTCCCTCCCACAGGTAGTGTAACAGAGAGGCTAAAACACAGCTTCTGAAGCCATACAAAGTTGGCTTTGAATGTCCACTCTTCTACTTACCAGCTGAGTAAGCTTAGGGACATACTCAGACTGTTTGGGCCTCAGTTTCCTCATCTATACAATGGGACAACAATCATAATTGTAATAGACATGGTAATAGAAATAGTAAACTTCACAAAACACCCTAGGTTTTTGTAACATTTAAATTATGATAGAAAATAATTTAACATAGTAATTAGCACTCAGTAAATCTTGGCATCTTCTATTGTTGCTACCAAATAACTTTGTAATTACCTCTTTACTGTCTATATTCAATGTACAGTAAGCTTCTTTGTAATCCCAGTGTGGGACACACAGTAAGTACTCAGAAAACATTCATTAAAGGAATGATGTCCTCATTTCTCTTTCTGAGAAATTCTCACACACTCTTCTTTCACTAATTTATCTCTCACTGGGCATGGTAGCTCATGCTCGTGGTTCCAACATTTTGGGAGGACAAGGTGGAAAGATCACTTGAGCCAAGGAGTTCGAGTCCAGTCTGGGCAACATAGTGAGATCTCGTCTCTACAACAAATAATTTAAAATAAAATTAGGTGTGGTAGCAAGTGCCTGTAGTCCCAACTACTTGGGAGACTGAGGTGGAAGGATCACTTGAGCCCAGGGAGGCTGAGGCTGCAGTGAGCCATGATCACACCACTGCACTCCAGCCTGAGTGACAGAGTGAGACCCTGTCTCAAAAAAAAATTACAATGCCACTCTCAATTATTCCAGTGGAAGCATTAACGCAAAGATATCCCCAGTATGCATTGTGCCATTACTGATCACATAGCATGCTCTGTGTCTGCACATATGTGAACTCCAGGCTTGCTTTCTCCACAATTTCCCTCTAACTGCTGATGTTTCCTGTACAATGTGCCTGTTGAATACAGCCTGAAAATGGAAAGTGAATGGAGATAATTTGGTATATTATTTTGTGGAATATAAAAGATAATTCCTGCATTCCATTCCAGATGTCTACACAAAGTAAAGTTCTTTATTTTTTTTCATAATATGCTTGTAAATATATGTAATTTTAGGGAGAAAATGGCATTTTTCTCTGCATATATATTTAAATGTTTTCAAAGTTGTTTTTCAAAGAGAAGTGATATTGCCCCAGGGAAAATTACGTGAGCTACTAGGTCTAGAGCTTTTTCATAACAAGTTGAGAACAGCTAAAGTCACTATATTAATATTACTTTTAAACCAAGCCTCTCTAAAATGGAACAAGAAGATCTAAAAGAGTCTCCTCTCTTTCGTGCACTTGCCATTTTCCATTTCTGTCGGTTGACTCAATGTCCTTTTCTATGGTTCAGTTACTGGCCTGTCCTTGCCCTCTGGTGACCTCTAAAATGTGAAATGAGCAATCCTCCTAAACATTACCAGGGTGCCAATTGACTTGTTTTCAACGTGAGGACCTCAGACAAGCACTGGAGAAGGAGTTCTTGAGAGAGCATAGATTTTTTTTTCTTTTTCTTTTTCTTTTTTTGACACAGAGTTTCACTCTGTTGCCCAGGCTGGAGTGCAGTGGCGCGATCTCAGCTCAACGCAACTTCCACTTCCCAAGTTCAAGCTATTCCTCTGCCTCAGCCTCCCTAGTAGCTGGAATTACAGATGTGTGCCACCACATGTCTAAATTTCATATTTTTTGCAGAGGTAGGGTTTCATCACATTGGCCAGGCTGACCTCGAACTCCTGACCTCACGTGATCCACCCTCCTCAGCCTCCCAATGTTTTGGGATTACAGTCGTGAGCCACCGCACCTGGCCTGAGCATAGATTATTAATTTATCAACGGTTATACCTGGATGAAGAGTATAGACATTATCCTATCCCTGTATCATTTTGTATTTAATATCTTGGGTGTGTGTGGAACCTTTAATTCGCAGGTCTTTGGAGAGAGTACCGAGCAAGCTTTTAGTCTCCATTACAATTGGCTCACTATTCTTACTGATTCTATCTGTATCCTTAGCTTTATGGAAAAAAAAAAAACAAAAAAAACAAAAAAAAAAAACCTTTTTAATGAAACCCTTCTTTTAATCATCAGAGTATTCCTTTTTAACAATTTCAGCTGCTCGTGTTTACAAGGGCTTCTCTAAAATTGTATTGTTTCTGCCATGCTGTCTTTCTTTACAAAGTTAATATAAACCTTTGGCTTGATGTGATTGAATTGAATTATTTTAAACTTTGGACCTCTTGTATGGCAAATGGACAATTATTGGGTTGTTTGATGTGCCTTTTGATAGGTAACTTGGCCAGAAGACTCTCATCTCTGTTGGGATAAGTTCCAAAAGAAAATTTTATGTTTACAAGACACTAAAATTCAAAGACAGAAATACTTGTGGCAATAATAAACAGGGGTATATGTAGTTTTGAAAATTAGTTTGCAGAAAGGCTTTGTAAAAGATATTAAACATTTAGCAGATGAATTTAGAGAGCAATATAAGAGGCACAAAGAAGTCTGACAAAAACAAACTTGGTGTGCTCTTTGGGAGAAATCCCTAGGTGTCCCCCTTGCTTACATAACTTACAATAATAGTTCTTTCTACTCTATAATGCTGCTAGTAATTGAAGATGAAGCTGAGACCTCAAGCCACTCCCAGAAAATCTACCAGTATCCTAAGATTTTATTTATCATTCTAAATTTAAAAGTCAATATGAAATTCAGTCAACCTCAGGCAGCGGACCATCCAAAGATGCTCTAGCAAAAACCAAGACAAGAGGGCCAAAAATTCTTGAAAGAGTCGGAATAAAAACACGTAGCTGAAGTGACAGCAATCTGCTTAAGCAACTAGAAATCTGATAAAAAGTGATTAGCTAAAAGATTCCTTGACATCAGGGACTTGAAATCACCTGAAGACATCTATTCATGTAATTCTTCTTTTTCAGACCACACAATGTCTCTTACATGGTTCCTTATTGCATCTCATCTCAAATTCAGACCTCTTATCTTCCTCTTCAAACTCATGTCATGCACGGTAACTATCTTTCAGTTCCTTGAAAGTGTTTTCCTTCTATATGACTTATATTCTTTTCTCTGCATAGAACATGCTCCTACTCATCCTCAAACACACACTTGCACCCTTCAGCCATGCTCTACCTCATCATAGAGCTGATCATTATTGTGATTTGGTTTTTAGCTTAAATGCCACCCCTTTAGGATTTCCCTAGCTACCCTATAAAGCAGCCTCACTGAATTCTTTTTTTTTTTTTCTGAAAGGAGTCTTGTTCTGTTGTCCAGGCTGGAGTTCAGTGGTGCGATCCCAGCTCACTGCAACCTTTGCCTCCCAGGCTCAAGCGATACTCCTGTCTCAGCCTCCCAAATAGCTGGGATTACAGGCCTGTGCCACCACACCTGGCTAATTTTTGTATTGTTATTAGAGACGGGGTTTCACCATGTTGGCCAGGCTCGTCTCGAAATCCTGACCTCAAGCTATCCACCAGAATGAATTCTTTATTACAGTATTTAGCTTATATCCTTTAAAGAATTTATCACTATTTTTAATTATGTATGTGTTTGCTTACTGTTTACTTTTTTATTGTCTGCCCCTTCCCTAAATTAAAGACTATCTGTGTTTTCCATTTTTTCTCCAAATCAACTACAGTACATGACATATAATAGGCACTCATAAATAAATGTTGAAAGTATGACTAAGTGAACAAATGCAAAATAGGAATAAAAAAATAAACAGAGGGTGACATAACAACATGTCTGGGAGCAACTGTCTCCTAAACATTTCAAGACCTTATATTCAATGTCATTGTCTCATGCTAGAGTTCCTCAACTCTCTCAGTTCATTGTATCTATATGGGGAATGTTTTAAAGTACCAAGTGGATAGGCTCCATCTCAGACCAATTGAATCTGAATCTCTCTGGAGGTGCATCCCACGTTTTGGTAGTTTTAAAAGTTCTCCAGCTACTTCTAATATGTAACTAACACTGGATTATTCCAGTGGTTCTTAAATGTGAGCTGTATCAGAATTTCCCAGAGAGCTTGTTAAAACATAAATTTCTGAGTCCCACCTCCAAAGTATCTAATGGGTCTGCATTTCTAATGAGTTCCCAAATGATGCTGATGCTGCTGGACTGGGAACTACACTTTGAGAGTCACTAGCTTATACTTTCATGTAGATTGCATTGTGCTTAGCTTCTCCACTTCGGGAGGAGAGGGAATGCTATCAGGGCTACTTTATAGAAGGAAACAAAAAGACTTGAAATGAAAATAAGATGCTTTAGGCATAGTTTCCAAGTTAATCACTTCCATGTTGCTCACAATTGAATAGAGATGCCAGAAATCACAGAATGCCATTCAGCTGAGAGATGGAGGCAACAGGAGAGCCAATACATTGGCAACACACTCTGCACTAATTGTATATAGAGAATCATGAGAAGAAAAAGCCCAAGGCATGCTAATGAAGAAAGATGATGCCATGTGCCTCCAAATAGCCTATAACTTCTCCACCAATGCAATCATAAACTCAATTCTGGTAATAATGCTATCTCTGAAGAGACTGATTTCTATAAGTGATTTCAAGAATTTCTTTACAGCTGCATACAGTATGCAACCTATTGGTTTTTAGTAAGTTAACATGCAGTTGGAGTAGCAATTAACTGTGCCATTGCTTTAAACTTTTCCTTAATGCTTAATATTTATGCTTCATCCTGAGTATTCCAGCACTTTAAAAGGGTCAGTTTCCCGGGCAAAGGCAAAGGGATGCAATGCACTTTTAAATGCAGTGAGGCTGATCTGCTCACTTAAGAGCTTCAGTGCATCATTTTGCAATCACATATCTCAGAATAATTTATACAATCAATTAAAGAGCATTATCAAGGGATGATTTGACAACTGTTGCCATGCCAACCAGTGAAGTAGACAGCGCCTTCACGTTTAAAGGCTGCACCTGGTGATGGATGTAGCAGATTTTGAGGACTCAGACAGAATCACAGATGTCCAAAGGTGTGGAGGGAACATGATTTAAAGCTTTGATGTTGTGCCATTTTTACTGGCAAAAGGGTGTTGATGGCATGTTGTTCACTTTCTCATTAAAATTCTGTCATTTTTCACAGTGTTCTGCATTCAGAGCTGAAAACTGAAGTGAGAATACACTTTACAGACTGATAAAATATGATAGCAAAGTGGATGATGTTCATTTGCAGGCTGAATTAATTTTTTAAAAAAAGTTTGTGTCAGTGAATTTATGAAAAGCCCGTTCATCAGACACAACTTTATCAGCCTTAATGGACATGTTTTAAATATTTTTACATTAATAATTAAAATTTTGGGTGACAAATGAATTCCAGTGCATTGAGCTATAAAATATTTGGAATGGGTCACTGTAGAACACAACATAAGAAGAAAGTACACTTTTCAATGTTAATATGTTGCCTGATTTCTTTATGTCAGTGGCACGATGAAGTCAATAAACCTTAAAGACTTTGAAGACAGACTGGTCTTTTCTTCACTAAGTTATCCCAGAAACCAAGGCGGTCCAAGAGGATTTTCAAGTATAGCCCTATATGAGTAAGCAACAGAGATGAGATGAGAGTTTATGGGATTGGCCAGCCTGTTCTCTTCCCAGTGATAGTTTCTTGCCCTATTCCATCACACCTTTTCTTAAACCAAGTGATTGCATGTTAACATGTGTGATCGATGCATTGTTCACAATATTTTTAATAGCATGATAGGTTATAAACCTAGATTCTAAATCCACTGTGTTTGAATCTCAACTCCTCCTCTTTCTAGTTATGTGATGTCAGGCAAGTTATTTGATCTCTCTCTGCCTCAATTTCCCCATCTGTGAAATGGGGATAATAGTGTCCACATCTTCAGGTTGTGAACATTATATGAGTTTCTATATATACTTATGACAGTACCCGAAGTGTTTACCCTCATGGTCGTCATCATTATAATGATCATCATCATTATTATTTTATCTTAGCCTTTCTATAAATAGTTATTGAGGCATCCCTAATTTTTTTTCTTTCCATTCAAGAACATGAGTTGATATAACCTGGGGAGTAAATTGCAAAGTTCAATCAATGATTTAATGAATGAATTGAAAAAGTTACCTTGAGATTTTATTTTTTTTCATAGAAATAAAATAAAATGAAAGGTAATAGATACATGCACAGAAGGCAAAAAAATTGATGGACTTATCTAATTTTCTACAGCAAACTTTGGTTTATTTCTACTTATTTCTGGAATATGCCACACACCACGCTAGGATAATAGAAGGGAGTCTTTTGTAAGACATAAAACAGCACAGAGACTCTTTCAAACAAAATAATCACCTTCCCCAAAAGTTATACTCAAAGGCCATTTTAGCAATTTAAAGATGATCTTTTAGAAGCTTCAATTCAAGGCTGGATCCTGAAAGGGCGCTGTTCTTTATCCGCTACTCTCAGAGGCATGAGGACACTCCTCCCTGCTTGAAGGAAAGCAGATGAAACCAAAGGATGGATGCTCTGCTTTGAGACTCAGAGAAAAAAGAAATGAAGCCATACAGGTTTGGGCAAAAGGAGAGGGCAAATTGCAAGGGATACCATACAGTAGATACTCCCTTGCAACATTCCAAGGACTTGTATAAACTTCCCAGGTGACTCAGGAGAAAAGCAAAGTGTCTTTGATTCATTCTCTGGATTCCTGGTATGTGCTTGATCTTCTAGCAATAAGATTTATTTTTTATGATGGATTATGCTTTCCCATCCTTTCAACATTAAATGCAAAAAACAGCAAATTTATGTAATCAAGAAACATTAGAAGCTAAATGATTATCTTGGCTGATATGATATATGATAATGATAAATTTAAGAATAAACACCAGTCATTTGACAAATTTGGTTTTAGTACTCTCAGCCCTTAGAGTCAAAAACTGGTATCCAAACCGAAAAATAATCTATGTACTGTATGTACAGCAAGAATGATCCAGTTCAAAAATGCCATCAAAAGGCATTACTGGAGCTATCTTTCAAATTATATTAATATTGTGGTTGATTTGAATGTTACTAGATATTTCTAGAAAGTTAGATATAACCATTCATTTGTAGATAGACGTGCCTATTTGAAAGTGGACAGGTTTTCATACAAGGCCAATTATATATAACTAAGACACAAGCACTATAAATATGTATGAATATACAAGTAAATACCATTGATTTGTGTATATGTGATTATACTGCCTGAAGATTTCACTTGGCTTATTAGTTTCTGGCTCTAGCTCTTGTTCACCTTATCCACTGATTAGAGAATTATGAAACTCTCTGTATATACATGCTCACAGACACATACACAGACATATATACACTGTAAAAAATAATATGTATGTGATAAAACATATGGAAGTCTCTGCTTTAAGGAGCTTACAATCAAGTTAAAGAATAATAAGTATATGAAAAGCTAGATAAAAATAGAAGACACCGAAAAGAAAACGATCACAAAGCACTTTATACTTTCATTTCAAAATTAGTGGTGTTAAAAAATACATATATTTCTCTAGAAATTAGAGCTGTTTTCCTCTCTTGGGTTTTCTAATTATTTCATTTCCCTTCTTTCTTCACCTTGATTTTGAGCAGTTTCTTTTATTTCCAGTTTTATTGAAGGTATCCAAGATTTATTTTCCCCTTGATGTAAACAAAAGAAATATCAACAACTGATTATTTATACATGTTCTTCAGTATCTAGGAATAGTATAAAGTTTCTATGTTTCTGAAAATATTTCTGAGATGAAAATTTTGGAAAGAAAGTTTGTATTCTAGATATTGGTTTCAGGTTTTTCTATGATAATCACCAATACCTTTTCCATGATAATTGCCAATATCTCGATCACCAATTTTTCTTTGGAAAAAAAGTTTATTTATTCATTCATTGAGCAAGCATTTACTGAAAGCCTACTATGTGACAGACATGCACGTTATAAAGAGATATAAGCCAAGGTTCCTATCCTTGAGGAAATATTGTTTTTAAATGAAAATAAAGGATGATGGTTAACCAGTTATTAATCCCTAGGGGCCATTGATCAACGCAAAAGTCTTAAAGGTTTAAAAGTTTCCAGAAATCCGCCAGGCACAGTTGCTCACCACTGTGATCCAGGTACTTTGGGAGGCCAAGGAGGGTGGATCACTTGAGTCCAGGAGTTTGAGATCAGCCTGGCCGACATGGTGAACCCCATCTCTAGCAAAAATGCAAAAATTAGCTGGGCTAGCTGGGCAAGGTGGCAGGTGCCTGTAATTCCAGCTACTCGGGAGACTGAGGCACGAGAATCACTTGCACCCAGGAGGCAGAGGTTGTTGTCAGCTGAGACTGTGCCACTGCACTCCAGCCTGGGTAACAGAATGAGGCTCTGTCTCAAAATAAATAAATAAATAAAAATGAAATAATAAAAGTTTTCAGAAATCTCCCAAATTCCTTGATCTCTCTATTGGCCAAACACTGCATTTTTCTTTGGAGGTGGGGTGCAATTTTCCTGGCTGTTGTTTGTTTATTGATATTTCCCCAGACGTCTTGGGAATAGCTCAAGATTTGCAACTTCCTGGGAACTGGAGGCAGGGCCCTTTGTGAATGTTTCTGCATTCCTCTCTGCCATCTTTCTGCTTCTTACTGCCTTTCTTTTTGCCCTCTCCTGAAACCGTTAAACTCATCTATCAACTTCTAAAAAAAAAAAAAGAGGCAGGGAAAGGAGTATTAAAGATACATACAGTAAGAGGTGCAGGCTTCTGAAGTCTATAAAGTGAGAAGGATGAGGGATGTGTTGTTGCAGTGAACTGAATATTTCTGAGATGAATCTTTTAATTTGCATTAATCACTGAGGACATATCCCTGCCTAGAAGACAAGTTAGAGGGTGTGTGTGGGTAGCTCTTTCCAAACAAACGTGAAAGCTTTAGGCAAAAATATTTCAAAACCAGTGCTTAAAGGAAATGAAATGCACATGGAAAGACAGACAGAGATAAAATGTGAACTTACTTCAAAGTTACTTTACTACATACAGATGACTGGACTTAAGAACTGAAGCACAGAGTAATTATGAATTTGCTCATAAGACAAAAATATGCCAAAGCAGAGCAAAGATTAGCCTTATGTACATGCCTTTCTCTTCCTATCTCTTGGATTTGTCTCCTTCAAACTTCAGTAGGAACACTTTGAAAAGAAAGTGTTTTTGCTGATTTCATGGTCAACTTATGCAACTTTTGTTTGGCTTTTTGCTTCAGATTTTTAAGGCTACAAGGACAAGAAAGATTAATCCCTTCTAAATCCCATAATACTAAATACACTTAGAGGGCACTAGATAATTGCTTTTTTATTTTTAAAAAATGGTTCTTAAACATTATGAATGAAATGAAGACATTAAATTTGCATCTCATTTTTAAAATGCATTTTGTATTCTTTATTTTGCTACTGTAAAACTAGAGTTCCTCAGTCATAGGTCCTAAGCCAGATTTCTTATTGGTAATAGTAATAGCAATAATTGGTAACAGTAATAACAATTTTATTTAATTTATAAAAGTCTTTCATTTTCAAAACTCTGTCTCCTCAATTCTCTTTTTTTTTTTTTTTTTTTTTTTTTTTTTTTTTTTTTTTTTGGCTTCTCTAACAAGCCCTCTGAGCTTTACAAGTGAAGGAGATGGTGAGGAACAGAGAAACGAATTAACATATAGTGAGCATTTATTTACAGTGTACCAGGTGCTATACCTGGTGCTCTGTATATGTTGCCATATTAAGTAAATCCTCTTACTAAAAGTGTGAAGGAACTTTGATCAAGTCACTTACTTTCTCCATGACTCTACTTACTTATCTGAAAAATGAGGATAATAATAATATCTAAGTCACAGGATTTTCATGAGGGTTAAATAAGTTAGTATACATAAAGTTTTTGGAATAATAAGTGGGGCACTTTAAGCATACAATAAGTGTTACTATTATTACTACTGCCATTTTATAATGTTTCCATTTTGCAGATGAGCAAACTGAGGCTTTTAGGAGTTAAGCAACATACATTTACTAACTAGCTGAATAGCAATTTGAATCCATATCTATCTGACTCACATATCTGAATATTGCAATTGGACTTCCAGTTCCAAAATGGCAGCACAGAAGTATGCTTCAGTCTCCCCGACAGAAATCCAAATACAATTACACAGTGTTGAGATTATTACCAGCAATTCCAAGAACTCAAATATGAAGACAAGACAGTTCCATAGACCATGGAGAAGAGAAAAAAACTCTGAGCAGACAGTAAGAGAATCAGACTTCCACATCTATAACACCCTTCCCCATACTCTGCCCAGCACCGGGTTTATGGGAAATTTTTATCTGACTTATGGTTTCTACATTGGAAAAAGTGAGATTAATATGGACAAAAAACTTCCCTGTCATCTTGGATTCCCTAGGAGGAGACCTGTACCTGCCTCAATCCACGGGAAGCATCAAGGGTGCCTAAAGGTAGAAATATCCCTGATGATAGCCAGAGACAAAGAGGGACTACCATCCCCACCCCCAAGAAACTACACTCTGTAACTTGGCTAAAGGAGATGCCAAATCAGAGTGGCTATTCGCAGTATCATGCTATAGGAGGTTTCTTCTACAGGTCCCCTGGACAGGAAACCCTAATCAGCCTTCTGGCTCTACCAGGATATCTCCTTTGCAACCTCCTCCTTTAGAGATGGGCAATACACTGACCATTTACTAGAACTGGGATAAACTGGGCTTAAGGTACCATCTAGTGCTACAAAGGAGGCAGCAACCTACTGGGGAAAAAATATTAAAAAAGAAAATCAGCATGTAAATTTCAAAGAATCTCTCAGCAAATGTATCTAATGAAAACCAAAACAAACCAGACAGAGAAGACTGGAATAAATAAATAACCCTTCAATACAAAGACATGGACATACATCCACAAGAAGCAACAGAAAATGGGGAAACATGTCCTCCTCAAGTGGACAAAGCAGGGAACCAGTCACTGACCCTAAAAAAGATGTTGACATGTGAACTCTTTGACCAATAATTTAATATAGCACTTTTAAGGAAATTCAGTGATCGCCAAGATAACACAGAAAATCAATTCAGAAATTTATCAGAGAAATTAAAATAAAAATTTAAAAAACAGAAATCTTAGAAATGAAAAATAAGTTCACTGGAATGAACAGTTCATTAGAGATTCTCAACAGCAGGATAGGTCAAACAGAGGAAAGAATCAGTGAGCTTCAGGCAGGCTATTTGAAAATACATAGTCAGAGGAGAAAAAAGAAAAGAAAAAAAGGAAAATAAACAAAGATCACCCGCAAAATACAAAAAAAAAATTACCTCAAAAGACCAAATGTAAGAATTGTTGATATTCAAGAGGGAGCTGAACAAGAACAAGAAATAGATGGCTTACTCAAAGAAATAATATCAGAAAACTTTCCAAAACTTGAGAAAGAGATTAATATACAAGTATGAGAAGGTTGGATAACAACAGACAGAGTCAACCCAAATAAGACCACTTCAAGGCATATAATAATATTTTATCAAAGTTCAAAGCCAAAGCCAAAGAAAGGATCCTAAAAGCATCAAGAGAAAAGAAACAAATAATATATAAGGGAGTTCTAATTCATCTGGCAGCAGACTTCTCGCAACAGACTTCTCAATGGCAACCATAGAAGCCAGGAAGAAGGATAGCATTTGCAAAGTGCTGGAAGCAAAAAAAAACTGCCATCCAAGAACATAGTACCCAGCAAAGCTACCCTTCAAATATGAAGGAGAGAGAAAGTATTACCCAAACTACAGCTGAGAGAATTCACTAACACTAAACACATCTTACAAGAAATGCTAAAGGGAGTTCTTCAATCTGAAAGAAAAAACCACTAATGTGCGATAAGAAAACATTTGAAGGTATAAAACCAACCACTAAAATTAAGTACACAAAATTAACACAAACCCAGGATACTGTAATACTGAAATTATGGTGTGTAATTCACTCATTACTCTAGTATGAAACCCAAAAGACAATTCTATCAAAAACAATAATACCTATGGCAATCTGTTAAGAGAGATGAAATATAAATATATATAAATTGAGACAACATAAAGTTAAAATGTTGTGACAGGGAAATTAAGTATAGGGATTTTTTTCCTTTTTTCTTTTATTGGGATATAAAGTAAGTTGTCATCATTTTAAAATAATTCGATATGGAAGTCCTAGAAAGAGCAATCAGACAACAGAAAGAAAGAGCATCCTCGTTGGAAAGAAAGAAGTCAAATTATCCTTCTTTGTAGATGATACGATCTTATATTTAGAAAAACCTAAAGACTCCCACCAAAAAACTATTACAACTGAAAAACAAATTCAGTCAGGTTGCAGAGTAGAAATCAACATAAAAAAATAAGTAGCATTTCCATATGCCAATGGCGAACAATGTAAAAAAGAAATCAAGAAAGTAATCTCAATTTACAATAGCTACAAATAAAATTAAATAATAGGAATTAACTAAACCAAAGAAATGAAAGATCTCTACAGTGAAAACTATAAAACACTGATGAAAGAAATTGAAGAAGGCACAAAAAAATGGAAAGATATTTCATGTTCATGAACTGGAAGAATCAATATTGCTAAAATGTCCATACTACCCAAAGCAAACTACAGATTCAATGCAATCCCTACCAAAATGTCAATGACATTCTTCACAAAAATAGAAAAAAAAATTCTAAAATATGTATGGAACCACAAAAGACCCCGAATAGCCAAAGCTATCCTGAGCAAAGAGGGCAAAACTGCAGGAATCATATTACCTGACTTCAAATTGTACCACGGAGCTATCATAACCACATGCCAGCATGGTACTAGCATAAAAACAGACACTGACCAATGGAACAGAATAGAGAACCCAGAAGCAAATCCATACATCTACAGTGAATTCATTTTTGAGAAAAGTGCCAAGAGTATGCACTGGGAAAAAGATAGTCTCTTCAACACATGGTGCTGGGAAAACTAGATATTCATATGCAGAAGAAGGAAACTAGACCCTTGTTTCTCACCACATACAAAAATCAAATCAAAGTGGATTAAAGACTTAAATCTAAGACCTCAAATTATGAAACTACTACAAAAAAACTTTGGGTAAACTCTCTAGGACATTGGATTGGGCAAAGATTTCTTGAGTAATACTCAACAAGCACAGGCAACCAAAGTAAAAATGGACAAATTGAATCACATCAAGTTAAAACACTCCTGCACAGCAAAATAAACAATCAATAAAGTGAAGAGACAACCCACAGAATAGGAGAAAATATTTGCAAACTATCGAACTGACAAGAGATTAATAACCAGATATATAAGAAGCTTAAACAACTCTACAGGGGAAAAAATATAGTAATGAGATTTTTTAAATGGGCAAAAGATCTGAATAGATATTTCTCTAAAGAAGACATATAAATGACAAACAAGTATATGAAAAGGTGCTCAACATCATTAATTATTAGAGGAATGCAAATCAAAACTACAATGATATATCATCTCACCCCAGTTAAAATGGCTTTTATCCAAAAGACAGGCAGTAACAAATGTTGGCGAGGATGTGGAGAAAAGGGAACCCTTGTACACTGTTAGTGGCAATGTAAATTTGTAAAACCGCTATGGAGAACAGTTTGGAGGTTCTTCAAAACACTGAAAATAGAGCTACCATATGATCCAGCAATACCACTGCTAGGTATATACCCAAAACAAAGGAAAGCAGTATATCTAAGAGATATCTGCACTCCCATGTTTATTGCAGCACTGTTCACAATTGCCAACATTTGAAAGCAACCTAAGTGTCCATCAATAGATTAATGGATCAAGCTAATTTGGTACATATAGATAATAGAGTACTATTGAGCCATAAAAAAAAGAGATCCTGTCATTTGCAACAATATAGATAGAACTAAATGTCTTTTATTTTTTTTTAGATGGAGTCTTACTTTGTCGCCCAGGCCGGAATGCAGTGGCAGAGTCTCAGCTCACTGCAGCCTCTGCCTCCTGGATTCCAGCAATTTGGAGGTCATGTTGTTACATGAAGTAAGCCAGGCACAGAAAGAAAAACTTCACATGTTCTCACATATTTGTGGTAGCTAAAAATAAAAACAATTGAACTCATGGAGACGGAGAGTAGAATGATAGTTACCAGAATCTGGAAAGGGTGGTTGGGGTATGAGGGAGAGGTGGGGATGGTTAGTGGGTACAAAAAAGTAGAAAAAATAAATGAGATCCAGTATTTGATAGCACAGCACGGTGACTGTAGTCAATAATAATTTAATTGTACATTTCAAAATAACTAAAAGAGCATAATTGGATTGTTTGTAACACAAAGGGTAAATGCTGGAGGTGATGGATACCCAATTTACCCAGACGGGATTATTACACATTGTATCCTTGTATGAAAATATCTCATATACCCCATAAATGTATACACCTACTATGTGTCCAAAAAAATTAAAAGTTAAAAAAATAGTAATTTGTCATATCTATACAGTGTTTTGGGTAGGCTTTATGGTAATCACAATGTAAAGATTTTACATTTACCCAGACGGGATTATTACACATTGTATCCTTGTATCAAAATATCTCATATACCCCATAAATGTATACACCTACTATGTGTCCAAAAAAATTAAAAGTTAAAAAATAATAATTTGTCATATCTATAAGGTGTTTTGGGTAGGCTTTATGGTAATCACAATGTAAAGACTTATAATAGATTAACTAAAAATAAAAAGCAACAAATTAAAACATGCTACCAGGGAAAAATCACTTCACCACAAAGAAAGACTGTGAGAAAGGAAGAGAGGAGTTGTAAAACAACCAAAAATATCCACCAGAAATAATAGCAAGCAGGAAATCATGACCTTCTCAAATGGAAAAAGCAAGGACCAAGTGCAGAGAAATTATACTAGTAAGTTCTTACTTATTAATAATAACACTGAATGTAATTGACTCAATTCTCCAGGTAAAAGGCATAGAGTTGCTGAATGGATAAAGAAACAAGACCCAACTACATGCTATCTACAGAAAATCCACTTTACCTATAAAGAAAAACATAGATTGAAAGTGAAGGGGTGGAAAAAGATATTCCATCCAAGGGGAAAAAAAAAAGTAGGAATAGCTATACTTCCATAACATAGACTACATTATTTCAGCTTCCAAGATCACTGATGAGAATATTATTTATTCATTTATTTGATTAATAGTTAACAAGTTATTCACTTTGTGCCTATTGCCAAACTGATCACTTTGAGTGATAAAAAGAGGTATAAAAACATTTCTTTAGGGAACATACCCACAAAGGTAAATAGCAATAATAATATATGCTAAGCAGCAGTAAAATGATATGAGATGCATGCCACAGGGCAGGACAAAATTCAGTTCTGAAAGAATAATGGAGACAATATGTTTTACATTTTGTGTGTAGGAGGCAGCACTCTGGGTGGAGGTATTTGGAGACAGTGCAGGGGAAGATACTGGAATTACCCTCACTGTTAAAAATAAATTTTAAGAGTGAAAATAACGACCATGGTTACAGGAGATGTAGCCAAAATACAAGCACGTCAATACTACTATAAACTAATACACTGTTTCAGAAATAGAATTCTTATCTAACATATATAACTCAGAAGCATTGATGAAGAAAAAACAGAACACTAGAACAAAGTAAATGGCATAAAGTACGAATGGTGAAGAAGTATGAATCTCTTGCAGAAAGCAATGCCATGAAATGTGGGTATTGATGGCACATCTCACCTCTTGCAGCCACAATAGCCTCCTGGTAGAGGAGTCAGTACAAAGTAATGTGGAAACTCTGAAGAGAGCAAGATAATAATGGGCCTTTTGTAGTAGGGGAAGCTCATGGCAAGAAATTGATGGGAGGTCATCGGAGGGGGGCTGATGGTTGTGGATGTGAAAGTAGGGCCCACCTTCTCTGCAGCAATTATCTCGAAGTTTTGTCAAAGAAATGTATCTGATTAGGATGCCTGCTTACCAGTTCTGTTTTATTAACAGCAATGCAGAATGGAGCCTGTAGGATTTAGTGAGACCTACGAACAATTTGTTTACTTGGATGTTCCACAGGTCCTTCAAATTCACTGTGTTTTAAGCAGAATTCGTCATCCTTCCCCCATTTCCATACTTTCTTGTCCTGCACATAATTCTAGAACATTCACTTCCTCTCATTTCCCTTGGTCCCTCAGATAGGCAGCCAATTCTGTCAATTCTACTTCCTTGGTGATTTTCCTCTCTGTTCCTTTCTCTTTGTCTTCATGGATACTGTCTTAATTCAGATACTATTTATCTCTACTCAGATTTTTACATATGTATCCTAGATAAGTAAACATTTCTCTAGTCTCATTTCTCACCGTATCTCCCAATCACTCTGCCATAAAGCCACCAAAATATCTGCCAAAAAGGCAAACATGACTATCATCTCCACTGTCTTTGGAACAAAGTCTTGAGTCTTTGCCACAGCCCACAAGGTCCCTCATTTGGGCCTTTTTAGATCCATCTCACCTATGGCACCAGTCATGCCAAAAGCCTGGCCATGCTCCAGTGGGCCATAAGTTTTCATTTTCATGCCTCTGCTCATGCTCCCTCAGCCTAGACTGACTGGCCCTGTGTATGAAGAAGATTTACTCATTTTCTTTTATTTCAAAAGATCTACTCATTTTTAACACCCAGCTCTCTCAGCTACTCTGAGCAATCTTTCCTCATTGTTCCTGGAGAGTTGAAAACACCCTATTTCAGTCTCCACTGTACTTTTATTGTTGTGCTTTATCATACTTCTTTATTCATTTATTTTCTCAACTGTTATGCCTTGAACTCCTTGAGGTCAGAATTTTTATCTTTTTTCAAATTTGCATTTTGATATCTTGGATAATTCCTAGGCTATTGTAGGTGTTAATAAAAATTGATTGAAACAACTGGATAAATGAAAACATTACACACAACAAACATTCATATATACATGTACAAAAATATATTATGTATGTATTCATGTATTTTCTTGTGGCATAGAGAAACCTCCTCTTTCAAAAGTATTCAGGAGAAAAACAAAAGAAAGTTATTAGAAGATTGAAAAATATAAGTTTGGTAAAGTACGTGTTGAGGTGACTGACCACAGGAATGTGCCCATTTTAGAGAACAATTTGAAAAACTTAGTGTATTATTGTTATCAATATTAGCCACAAACAGAAATTTCCTCAGACTAATTGAACTGTAGAAATAGTCTGAATACCGCCTGAGAAACACAAGGGGGTATTAAGACCTTCTCAAAAATAGTGGAAGACAATTTAAGACCCAATGACTTTCTGTAGAACAGAACCACTCCTGGTGACTAGGATGGTGTATGTGTACTATCAGCAGGTTTGGAATGATTTTCACAATTTTCTATCAAGACACATAGAAAAAAAAGAGGTCTCCTTCAACTGGAACTATATCATGTTTAATGGAAGCAATACATACTGGGACAGTCTTTCCAGAATAGTACTTGACTTCAGGGAGTTCATCCTCACTTGAAGAAAATTAAGCAGGGTTCATCCCTTCCTGTCAGGGAAAAGCCTGCAGAACTTAGTTGCTTTTTTCTAGCTCTGGTTTTTCTGACTCCCTATTTCTAACAAATAAAGATTTTTTAAGGCTTATTTTAAAAACTCATGAGGATTTTGTGTCATTGAATATCTTACAAAACAATATGATGATGAGTTAAGTGAAAATTAGAGCCACATGCCTGAAATTTCCCTGAAAAGACACACATATCCTTTAAAATGAAGGAGGAAAGTGCCAGGAAAAAAATATGTTTTAAATTTGTTTGAGTTGAAAACATTAGAAACATATTTTTAGATGTTTGCCAAGGGTTTTCCAAAAAACACTGGATTTCTCATAAACCCTAAAAGATGTCTTTCTTTTTAAGAATGGCAGGGAGCAACAGGCTCATTTACTAACTAAATATCCTATCTTCAATTGCTTTTGACTATTACTATCTTTTCATGCTTATAAGTTTCTTATTTGGGATCAAAAATAAAATATCCATAGTCTTGGCTTTGAGGTAAGAAGCAAAAACATTTTACCTATCTATCTTTTCATTTCTAAGAAAATAAGAGTTAATGATGCTAAAGGATTTGGCTTGAGTGTTGGAACTACTGTAGAGAAAGTGGGTGACCATCTTCATAATTTAGAGAATGAAGAGTTAGTGACAGACTCCATTGCTGCCTGATGTCAGAGTTCTCCAAAAGGATCACAGTTAAGTTTTCCATGACTGCCCATATAATTTAAAATTATTATGAGAAGAACCCCTAATGTTCTGAGTAACAAATAAAAAAGAATTTTCTCTAGAAAAAATGCTTATATGACAACTTAATGGGCCCTTATCTTCTCCATTCATTATTGGAGTAGTTTAACTTATCAAACATAATGCTTCATCTGTTGGACAAGAGGAACTTGGTAGTCTTTAAGTTGCAAATCATATGCTCCTACCATGCCAGAGAATGTAGGAGTCTAGGCATGGAACATTTTAAGGTGTGTGTGTATGAGTGAAAGAAGGAGGGATGGAGAGGGAAGAAAGGGAGTACAAGAGTATAAGTGTGTGTGTGCATGTACGTATGGGTGGAATGAGAGAGAAATGACTTAGATAACCTAGGGATAACTCTTATGTTTGATCTCAGAGGCAGCGATGATATAATGAAAAGAGTCCTGTGTTTAATCCAGGAGTGTCATGAGTCAAATCTCATTTCCATCTCTAATTATGAAGCCTTGGAAATGTGCTGAATATGTCTACAGTCACAATTTCTTCTCTACCCACATTGTGCTCAAAGGGAAGCTGCTCCTAACCAAAGTGGCCAAGTGGCAATATTTAGACTTTGCAAATCCCTCTGCCTGAATGCAGCTGCTTGCGCCAAAAGTGAACACCCAATCCAAGGGCAACCAATCACTAGGAAACCCAGTGACTTGTGAGCCTGGATCAAAGAAATAAGATGAGCTGATCAGGTTCTTTCTCTCTGTCTTCAAAATCTGCCGGTTGTGTTGAGAATCTTTGGTAAAGATCAAGACATAGAGCTGGAACAGAAAATAGCGTGATGACCTAAAATTACATTAAAGCAGGTAGTAGCAGAATAAAAAGAAAGAAACAAAGGGTTACTGTATCATGTTAGTGACAAAGCACTAGGGGTTGATCTATGCCTCTGACATCTCTAGATATCCAGAAGGATGCCTTGGCTCCACCTCCATGACCCCAGGGCATTTTAAATATTAAGTTCTTGACTCTTCTCAAGGTTTTTTTTTTTTTTTCACTCCACATAGATCCCAACAATAACCCCCTTTAGTTGAGCTTTCTTGTGTATGGTGGAGGTGTCTGTTTATCACCCTAACTCAGGTGCCTAAATGTATCTTTTTATGCCTGTATACCTTTCAATAGAAACTCCTTTAGGTAACAAAAAACTGGTTAAGATTTTCATAACATCTCTTACAAACAATCAGATAGGGTTCCCTCTTCTACATCAGTTTTTGTTGAGGGAGGGCTTTCTTCTAGTTATAACATCAGACCAGGCCAACCAAAATAAGCACATCTTGGATGGTGTCCTTACATTTTAAGCCAAGTTTAGATATTCAGCTAGTGGTCATACGTTTTATTTCTTCTGATAGATCTCATCTCTCCTATTCTTCTCTTTGGGATCTCTTGTGGCCTTATCTTCCTCTGAGGTCACTGTCAAAGAATCTCTGACTTTCCTTTTACATTCATAAGCCGTCTTCAACCAACCCCGAGTACCCCACCTTTCTGTCTGTCTCATTCCTACTCATTCTATGTACTGAGTCCTTTCTAAGAAAACTAAGAAGAAGAAAAGATGGTCACAAAAACTAAGCATATATTCAGAATTTACACAGAAGTACCTTTACAGATGTTGCTTAAAAGGAAACACAGCTACCCTTGTTTAAAACTTAGATTTTGATATATAAGATTATTAGTCTTATGCCTCTTTGTGCTAGGCATAGAGTCCATGTCCTAAATCTAGGGGTCAAGATCAGAGAAAATCATGTAATTGTTTTGATACAAGAACTGTAACAATAGCAACAACAACAATCACTTATTATCTCAAAATATGAATATGCATAAGTCACTTTATATTTCATTTAGTTTTCACAACAACCTTATTAGAAAGGTTCCCATACTAATTCTAAAATGAGGATGTGGCAACACTGGACTACTAAACACAGCCTAGTTCCAAATGCCTTGCTTTTTTACCCTATCATAATTGATTTCTTTTGCCTCACTTCCTCTTTAAAAACAATCAAACCCACTTCAGGCCTTGCTGACACCAGCTGCTGGTAGCAAAGGCCACTGTAAACACTCAGTTTGCTGAAGGCCCCCTGACCCTATTCTTAGGGTCCACATGCAGGAATGAATTTCCCTTTCCCTTGTGCCTCTGGTATTCTAACAAAGGCTGGCTATTTATCTTTTATTTATTTATTTTTTTTAATAATACTTTAAGTTCTGGAATACATGTGCAGATCGTGCAGGTTTGTTACATACGTATACATGTGCCATGGTGGTTTGCTGCACCCATCAACCCGTCATCTACGTTATAACCACCCCTGAGATGAGCTCCGAAGCACCTACCCTGCAACAAGTAATGATAACTGCTCGCTTAATCAGAGACTGACTCAAAAGACACCTACCAACCCCACATATAAAACAAAAGAGACCGCTGGGCTGACTGCAATCAGTTATCCATATGTTTTCTGATTTGGAGTCTTTGATTGGGATAAGGAAAAACTCTCACATTGTATAGCACTTTACAGTTTTTAACAATGGTCTCATCTTCATTGTACGTTGTGATCACCTGTAGATCTTTAAAAAGCATTGTTGCCCAGCCCCACTCTCAGAATTATGATTTAATTATGACCTGAGTATTATGATTTTTAAGAACTTCCCAAATGATTCTAATGCATAGCATTTGGGAACCAGTGGTTTATATTGTCTCCTGTCTGAAGACAAAGATATGTGAATGCGAGCAGTTACTATTCTATGCTATATTAGAATTATCCAAACAAAATGCAGCAGCTCAGTATTCAGTCTGCACTTCCTAGATTTACAAACCTCGGTAAAGTTAATTATCTGCAAAATGGGAATAATAATGGCATGTATCTTTTCGAACTCTTTGAGACTTTACATAATATCTGATAAAAGAACACTTGGAACAGTAAAATTTTTATAAATAGCTATCATTATAATTATTATGATTATGTAACTAACTATATCATGAACCATATTATGTCATAATTACTTATCTATGAGGCATTTTTCTCATTAGGTTTAGAAGAGCCAGGTAGACAGGACCATGGCTTTTACCTTTGTCTTCCTGGGATCTAGTATAGGATTTGGTCCATTGAAGACAACCAATTGGAATTTGTTGAGTGGGTAAGTGGATAGATTAACCTACAGAAGTAGCATAGTGGGTACAAAGAACAGCAGAAAGGAAAATCAAAGACTAGGGTGAGATTCATATCTCTGTTATTTTATGAGCTTTGTGGGTATGGGAAAGTCCCTAGCTATTTGAGGACTTGAATTCTCAATCTGTAGCCATTAGCTAATGATTTTGATTACTTAATATGTGTTCTGCTCTATGCTGGGCACTGGGGATATAAAGATGAGTAAGACACAGGCCCCCATCCCTTCTTCATTTCCTGGGCTGATAAGAATTGGTTCAATAGTTATTAAATCATAACAATTATAGTAAGACTTTAGCATCTTATTTCAAGAGCTTCTGTTGTCATACTTTATTTTTCATCTATTTTCCCTTAAATATTATAAGGTGCTAGATGTAGCACAATTAGAGCTTAGCAAGATATAAAGAACTGTTAGACTAAACCTGTGAATAAATAGTAGTTTTTCAAGGCATCTATCGCATTCATTCCATTTGGAAAAAATAGTTTTTAATAACATTTTCTGAAGAATAAGACAATAAAACCTTTACAATGCTTTCACATGGAGGATTTCATCGAGTTTACAGAGTCTGTGTATTCAAAATGAAGATTTGTAAATGTCTGAATCTTTATCCCCAAAGCACTTGTCTTCTAAAATGAATAAGTATTTGATATGACTCCCCAAATAATTGTTTAAATTGCTGAAGTCACGTGAAGGAAAGAAATAGAATCACTCATGTCTTAACTTTATCACATAAATCCTGTAAATATTTTAAAATCTTTTTCTATAATGCTGTTTGTTTTTCATCAACAGGGTTAAGGCATATTCATATGGAATTTTCCTTCTTTGTTTGTCTAATATATTTTCAACAAGGCATTACAGGAAAAAAAAACACACACATACACAGACAAATTCAAGTTCAAGTCTAGCCTCTACTGGCTTTATTACCTTGGAAAAAGTTACACACTTGTTAAAGGGAGATATTAGAACTTACCTCATTGGACAATGTGACCACTTAATTAATTATTTAGTTAACTTAATTATATGTCACAAAATTTATCAGTTATTTATATAATGAAATAATTTAATTGTATGTCATGTGAAAACATTGGAAGCAATACAGATACTCCATAAATGTAGATGTCATTTTCAAGAACAAACTCCTTAAGCACAATTTTCACTACGTCAACTGCTGATTCTTAAAAATGACATAGCTCATCAATTACCTATGTAATGAATTCCATATCCATCAGGAGGTGGACATTCCCACATCTGGTCTCAAACCACAGTATTTTCCAATGATAACCCCCATAGCCTTATCATCTTCAGACACCTGCCCTTTGCTCTAAGCGTGCCACATAGCTCCTGTACTATCCCCCAAATATAGCCTCCCTTTCCCCCACCTAAGCTACTTCTGTTTTCCTCAGCTCCTGCAGCACTTTTTACTTCTCATATAACACTAAAAATATTCTACCTAATAACAAAGGAAAAATTGTTTAAAAATATTTGTCTTCCTAACAATGTTATAGGGTTTTTTTTGAAGGCAAAGATGGTATCTTCTATATCTTTGTATTCTTCCCAGCTCTTAGCAGTCAGCCCCTGTCATAATGAATATGCACTAGGAGCTTGCTGAATTGAAATTACTTATTTGACATTAAGCAGGCACAGTAATATATCAACTATGTTATTTTCATTTTTCAACTGATTTTGATGAGAAATATTAAACATGGTTTCCAAAGCCATTATAGTCAAAGTTAACAGAACTCAAAAAGTTTGCATGCTAGCAAACAGAACTCAAAAAGTTTGCATGCTACAGTAGAGATAATGTAGCCAGGTATTAAGAGAAAACCAAAGGGCCTGAAGGAAGTTGCACAAAATGAATTCATTGAGCTGCTCCTTTTTCCAAGAAAGCATGAAGATGCCAGGGATAAGAGCATAGGCTAGTAGCAGGGTGCAAGAATTTTGGAGCCATATCATCCAGCTTTGAATTCTGGCTCAATCAATTACTGCCTTAGGCCCTTGAAAAAGTAACTGGACCTCTCTATGCAACATCTACAAGCTAAAAGATGGGTTTCGTGTGAGGAGTAAGTGAGTTGATATATGTGAAGCACGTAGGACAGTGCCAGGCATATTGTAAGTGCTATGTAAATGTTTATAAACAAATAAGGGACATGTGTCTCAGAGAAACTCCCCAGGAAAAGGAAAAGTCAAAACACAGACAAAGAGGTGATAATTGATGAAGCAAAGATCTAGAAGAATGTTTTTTATAGTGGGATTCCCAAACAATCTATATCAGAATCTTCTTTGGGCTTAGTAAATGCAAATTTCTGGACCCTATATCAAAATTCCCTTATAAAGGGAATGGGGGAATTCAGGAAGTTGCATTTTAGTAACATCCCCAGGTGGTTCTGGTACTATTTAGAAACTACTTGTCTGGGCCTCTGCTGCTCAAAGTGTGGCTTCAGGACCCCTAGCACCAGCAGCACCTGGAAGCTTGTTAAGAATACACAGTCTCAGGCTCTACTTTAGACCCACTGAATCAGAATCGGCATTTTCACAAACCTCAGGTGGTTCATAAGTATACAAAAATTGGAGAAGCATCCTCTATTCTACAAGATAGATAATTTGGAAAATAGAATCTGCCCATTAGAATGGGATTTAAGATACATGAGAAAGGGGCTTTTAAAATTTTTTTTAGTAGAGAGAAGTAAGTGATAGAAGTGGTACACATATAGTCACTAATTGACATAACAAACATATTAAGTGTCTCCTACATTCCAGAAACAACTTTGGTGCTGAAGAATAAGACAGACATGGTCTCTACCCTCTGGGATGTGTCAACTAAGGCAATAATGTGACAGATAAACCCTGAAATCCCACAGACTTCATCCCATGGGAGTTTACTTCTCAATAAAAATGAATGTGGATATTCCTAGTTGGCAGGTGGAGTTCTCTAGAGTCAGTCAGAAACCCAGGGCCCTTCTGTGACTCTGCCCTCCCTGGGTACCATATCTTCTGCATAAAGGCTGGTTGGTAGAAAAACAGAGTTCAGAGGATCTCATGGGAAGTGCTCACAGGCCCTGCCTGGAGGAGTGTGCATCCCTTCTGCTGACATGCCATTGACCACAGCTCAGACACGTAAGCACCCTAGCCTAGAGGCTGGGAAATTCAGTCTAGCTGTGTGGCCTGCAGGGGGAGGAAGTGGAGATTTGATGAACACATGGCAGCCTCTCTCATGTTGAGTTTACCAGCTAAAGGCTGAGGACACAGAGTACAAAGGAGAGAAATAAAAGGCCAGAAAGGATAAAGCTAGTACTGGGAGCCAGGTAAGAAATCTCTGTTAGAATAGATACTTGGTGCCTGGAGCATGATCAGACTCCTCTTAAAGAAATAGTAATATGTTTACACACACAAAAAAAGAGTTTATGTGTTGATTTATCTAACCTTTGCAATATCTCTATAAGGTAAGCACAATTACTTCTTTCACTGCACACATGGGGAAAATGGGACACTAAATAACTTGCCCAAATTTGTGAGTAGCAGAGTCAGCATTCAAACTCAGGAGCCCATGTCCTCAGGAGCACCAGGCGACACTGCCTCATCCTGCTGGCCTCACACTGGCTGGGCTGAAGAGGCTGAGAAGTTATGTGGAATCTGACAATGCAGTAGACAGCATTATTCTTACACAGACAGAACTTGAAGTATTGAATTTAAGCAAATCATTGGAGAGTGACAAGATATTACTTTTAAAAAACTATATATTTGTTTTGGTTAGTACATATAGCTCTATTCATGTGATATCTTTGGGTTGCAAGCAACAAAAACCAATTCTGATTAATTTAACAGATGATAGATGTTTTGGAATGATACCAGATAGTTCATGGAATAACAGGAAGGCTGTAGATAATAGAACCTGCCTCTTAGTGCTACAGTGAGTCTTACATTATATAATATGCTATATATATGTCCTAGCCTAGTTTCTTCTGAAAACAGAGCCTGAGATAAAGGCTTATGAACAGGTGGGAGATTTGGGAAGTGATCTCAGGGAAACAGGAAAATAGGAAAAGCCAATACTATAATAAGTTATGCAATTAGCTACCACTATGAACAACTTCTGAAGAATCTATAAAAATGCTCTCAAAAGTGTCTTCCCAAGAGATACAAGGAAAGCACATCATCTTCTATCTTCATTTGGTCAAGAGTAGCCCCATGGGCATCGACTTCCCTTTCACTTCCTAGTTATGGAAACATCCCACATCAGAGAAGAGCCAGGTCAAGAAGCAAGTGGTACAACCCTGCAGGCCTGAGGGAAGGTGTTATCAGGCTGCACCTGGTAAGGAAGGTGGAAGCCACAAAACTGTCAGTGTGACAGTGGTCAAAGGAAAAAAGAGAGGATACAGAGAAGCACTAGGAATGGCTGGTACTGTATACAATCTGCTTACATATTATCGCTGGACATGCAGCAAGTACTGAGTGAATAACTGCCAAGCAACAAGACTGGTTCTGGGTATACAGAAGGAAGAAAAGAAGACTCCCCAGGTGATTGCACTGTGGTGAGAAAGAAGAGACAGACATTTTCAGTGACCCTTGAAGAGCCAGCTAAGTGGTCTGGTTCTTGGAGATAAATTGTGATTCATTATTACTAAATGTCCTCTTTTTCTAACAGCACTTCAATTTACATGAATGTTAATTACTAGAAATTTAGCCCTACAATGATGTAATCAAATAGACAGTTCTCTGTCCTGAGTAAATAAAATGAATTGTTCTTTCAAAATCACTTATGTTTAATCTCTACATTTTCCCCTTATTTGGAAGAATCACATAGGAAAGTGGAAATTATAACACAAAGCCATACATGTACCTAATGCATACCGTTTCTTTACACGAAGGGAGCTGGATTAAGTGAAGATAACAAGAAAGACTAAAATAGGCAGGAAAATCTCTTTTAAAAGTTCACTGGTCAGAGATAATCACCCTGCAACTATGTATTTCAGAGTAGCAGGACACCATGAACTAAATTCATGATAAAAACATGTTCTCTTTGTGAAATCATAGTTGAATACATCTGGAAATCAAAACTTAGAAGAAAGGAAGACACAGTATTTTTTCTTAACAGAGAGTGCTAAAATGTTTCTTCAAATAGGGTAGAGGAGAAAACGTGGAAGTTATAAGATTTTGATTACTTTTAGTGGTCTTTCCTCTGGACATTTTGAAACCAGTCACATCACAGAGCTTTTCAGCTGTCCTTACTCCTCCCAACTTAGCAGTCCTGGGAGTTCAGATTTTTAGGGAATTTGTTTTGTAATCAAAGAGAAAACTGTAAAATAACTGTTCCCTTGCTTGCTATGGATTTATTTTGCCATGAAAATTCTGAACAGTTAGGAGATGCAAATGGTTTTGACAAATTTGAATTAGGATACTTGAATTTGGCAAATTACAGAAAATACCTGTTTTGTGTACAGTCAATAAGGCAGAAAACAGATGTCTGTTTCAACTCTCATTGGGCTGCCAAATGGAGGATTGTTTCCACTGATGTTTGCTATATTAACTATAGAAACATAAAGGGTATAGCAATTTCAAACTACCTTTCTCAAAGATTAAAATGGCTTCACTAGATAATTAAATTAGATTCTTGAAAGGCGAAGATAACCTCCTCACAAAAGACCAAGCACATGTGCCATGTTTATTGGGAAGAAAATAAGGAGGTACTGCAAATGGTAAAGTTGTCTATTGCTCTGTAAGCCTTCTTCAGTTGGATCATTTATACATTTGTCTTATCTAATTTTAGCATTGTACCCCAGCATTTGATCCCACATGAAATATGAATAAAGTAATAGTTCTAGAAGATGACTACATCAATATAAACCACTATAGAGAGATAGGGAGTGACCATTTACCACATTTTTCTTTTGTGCCTGAAAGAAAAACAGAAATGATAAGTCTTAGCTATCAGAAGTACTAGATAGCTATAAATGGCTATTCCTAATTCCCTGAACTAACATGGGTGGCAACCTCTGGCAACATGCTGTGCACAGCCTGCTCGGCCTCCACAGTAGTCTTTTAATATGAGATGAGGTCAGGGAGGAAGGGGGAACCAGATCAAGGAGGAAAAAAGCATCCAACAGCCAAGACTCATAGGCTTTGCAGGGGTTTTGAGATTTTTCTTCTAATTGCTGTAGAAAGCCAGTAGGGCTTAAATTAGAGAAGCAATATAACGTACCTTGAAAAAACTGTTAATTTTGTGGTGAGTGGATTTTAGGGAGCAAAGATTAAAGGCAAGGAGAGAAGTTAGAGGCTATTGTAGTAGCTAGAGTGTGAGCATGATGGCAAACTGCATTGGAATCTGTGCCACCTTGCTTAACATTTTGCTCAAATTTCATTTGCCTGGAAATAGGGAATCAAGTTAAGAATTAATTTATCTCTCTTGCTTTGCTGTATAAATGGGAAATATATACAGTTGCCAATATTAGAAACACAATGGTTGGGTGGCTTAAAGAAGAGGAGGTTTATTTGCCTTATATTGCAAAAAGTCTAGGCATACCTCATGGTTGCAAGATGGATCCTGTACTTCCAGATCTCTTGATCACATTCCAGCCAGAAATAAGGAGGAAGGGAAAAGAGAAGAATTTTCTCCTAACAAGAATTTGACCTTTCACGCAGAAAGGTCAGAAAAGTATTTCTTCCAAAATATCATCTACTAGAACTGTGTTCACATGGCTAACTCAAAGTATAAGGAAGGCTGGGAGAGTCAGTATGTAATTATTTCAAATATTTTCACCCAGGCACTTTGCCACCCTGAACCAAACCAGAATTCTCTTAGCAGGAAAAAGGGAGAGTGGCTGACAGATAGGGACTAGCAAGGTCTGCACTCTACCAGTGGTACCCTATTCTGTGATTCTATGACATATGCTCACCTAAAACACAGCAACTGGCTATAACACAAAAATGATCAATACATTTTCAGACACTATCTTAGACTCCTGATGACACTAAAGATGCACTAATCATTTATAAAATATATATTTAGTTTGAGAACACTTCTTCAAAATAATAACCTACTAATTTTGGAAGGCATCCTCCCCTTATCAGGCAATGAAGTATCTCAGTATCCATTATATAATGTTCTTTGTTCAATTTGCATTGGGATCATCATTACTAACCAGATGTGAACATTTTGATTACTGGCTGTTTGTGCTATTACTGCCTTCTATCCTGGTATTCTGTCATCAACGTCAAGATTACACTAAATGATGCTACCCAAAAAGAGGTCAGAGGGGTCAAGTGAAAAGAAAAGTTTACAAAGATTTAAATGACAAACAAAATTTGAAGTTAGATCTAATTTAGTTTAAAATTGATAAAAAAAAATCTATGTCTATGAAGATGGCTACGATGAACAAAATAAGTGAGCTTTATTTGAGGGACTAGATTATTTAAGTATTACAATGTTTATGTTATTGTTAATGTTTAGTAAGGTGTCATCTTTTTATATATAGAAATAAAACCACATACATATACATATAAACACACACACATATATACACACACACACATACATCTATATTTTCTCTGTAATGGCCTTATTCACCTTTGGGTCAAATATTTTCCAAAATTTTCTCTAGCTTTATAATAAAAGTCAATGCAAAAATAGCACTCAATTTGCTGAATTTATTCCATTCAGGGTTTCTCTAGATTACCTAAAAGGCATAGGGTTCGTCTAGGTGACCTTTGGGATTCTAGCTCTGGGAGCTCTAAGATTTTAGTTCTAGGATTCCATGTTTCCAGAAAGTAGTGTTTTCCTAGCTTTCACGGAAACAGAAAAGTTTAAGCATGTCTGACCTGAAGTACTATATTAGTTCATTCCCACACTGCTAATAAAGACATAGCCAAGACTGAGTAATTTAAAAAGGAAAGAGGTTTCATTGACTCACAGTTCAGCATGGCTGGGGAGGCCTCAGGAAATTGACAATCATGGTGGAAGGGGAAGCAAACATGTCCTTCTTTACACGGTGGCAGCAAGGAGAAGTGCCAAGCAAAAGGCGGAAATGCCTCTTATAAAACCATCAGATCTTGTGAGAACTTACTATCACAAGAACAGTATGGAGGTAACAGACCCTGTGATTCAATTACCTCCCACTGGGCCCCTCCCATGACACGTGGGGATTATGGAAACTACAATTCAAGATGAGATTTGAGTGGGGACAGAGCCAAATCATATCAAGAATGCACATGTACATGTTTAACTTGGATAGAAGTAGGGAAGGAGAGGAGAAGTTGACTTTCAGACTCTTAATGAGGACATCACTATGGTTGCTAGTCTCTGAAGATGGACCATGCCTCCTGGTATGCAAATCCCATGCATAGTCCCCTCTGCTTGAGGTCAGTCTGATCCTGTGACTCACCTATGACTGACCAACAGAATGCAGTCGAAGTAATGCTGCATGACTTCTGAGGCTAGTTTATAGAGAACCTTGCAGCTTTTACTGGGGTTCCTTTGGAACACTTATTTTGAGGGAAGACACTTGCCATGTAAGAAGATGACTCCAAGTCTTCCATGTTATAAAACAGCCCAAGTTAGCCATGTGAGAAGCCACATGGAAATAGAGAAAGACACAGCCTGAGTTGTTCCAACCGTCCAAGCCCAGGTACCAGACATGTGAGTGAAGAATCTATTTTGGATGTCCAGCCTAGTCAAGCCTCTAGATGACTCCAGCCCCAGCCACCATCTGACTGCAAACACATGGGAGGTTCCAAGTGAGTGGTGATGATCAGAACCTAGACAAACCACAGAATCATGAGAAATAATAATAAAATGTTGCTGTAAACTAGTAAGTCTTGGGTGGTTTGTTATGCAGCAATAGGTCACCAGAACTACCATCTGGCATGAACAATTTAGAGGACTTTTGACATAATTAAGAGTCAAAAACTCTAGGCTGTGCTGTTGACTAACTCAGAGTTTCCTTATCTGCAAATTGAGATCCATTTCGTCTTTCAACATGTTTGTCGAGTGTCTATAGGATGCCAGTACAGTGCTTTGAAAAAAGCAGAGAAGCCAAACCTTCATGACTCATAGACTAGAGGAAGAGACAAACAATAAATAAGAAAACAGTGAAAGAAAACACTGCCCGTGGTGATGAGCATCATAAAGGAAAAGTGTATGGGGTGGAAAATAACATGGTTGAAAGAGGAAACAACCTATTTTAGATAAATAGATTTGGAAGACGTCTTTAAGAAAGTAGGAATCAGGCTGAGATCATAAGAAATGAGAAGAAATCAGCTATGGAGAAATTATGGGATAAGGGTTCCAGGTAGTAAAAGTGATCTGCACTTCACAAAGTTGTTATGACAATTAAAAAAGAAATGTAGACAAGCAGTAAAGATGTGTAATACATAAATACTATTTTCTCCTCTGTAGTATTTCCAGTTCATTCCCTTAGTGAAGAGATTTAGTTTCCTTTAATGCTCCACAAGCTATGTGCTGATGATTCCCCAATTTGTACCTTGGTATGGCATGAATGTTTGCATCCCCCCAAAATGCGTATGTTGAAACTTAATCACCAATGTTGATGGCAGCAGCGGGCCATCCAGAGTGGCTGTTGCCATCACGCCAGCTGCAGCGGGAGGCGCAAGCGGTGGTGGCAGGAGCTGCTGCGGGACCAGCAGTGGTGGCAGTGGGATGCGCCACCCCCACCCTTGTGCAGCCAGGCAGGACCTTCCCCTAGGCCTGGAGCCTCCACTGCCCCGGACCCTGGCCCCACGTCACTACACTGGCCCACCACTGCTGCAGGGAGGGCCTGGGAAAGAGGCAGACAGTCACTGGAGTCTTCCCCTGGAAGCCCCCTGGAGCTCACCACCCTGGGGGCCGCCGCAATGCAGCTGGGCCAAGTTACCCGCCGGTGGGGGAGCAGCATGGTTGGGCATGATGGGGTGGGCCGAGAGGGGCCCCAAGGTGGAGCTGGGCCTGGGGTGGTACCAGGCTTGAACACAGAGCAGGAAATGGGAGCATCGCCTGCTTCAGAGACCAGACTAGCAGCATAGACACCACACTCACGCCACCAAGGGTGTTGTTCCTGCGCCTCAGGAGGAGGCTCATTGTGGAGCTGCCTGGGGCTGTGTCCCCAGGGTCCACCCCACATCAAGGTGACCGCCAAACCTGATGCCCCCAAAGTCCAGGCCCGGGGCCTATGATCTGCTCCTGGAAGCAAACCCCTGGGCAGGGCCACAATCCAGGCAATGGGGAGACCCAGGCTGCCCCTGAGCGCCAGGGCCATGGGAAGAACTTGCAGCAATGTCACCCCTTCCCTGGATGCTGGCCCAGACCCAGTAAGCCCCTGTAGCTCCTGCCCCAGGCTGCAAGGAGGCTTGGCAGGGACTGCATGCTCCACAGAGTCCAAGGAGCCAGGGACAAGTGACCCTCCTGGGTTGGTGTGGCAGGAGCTCTTCGGACGCAGTTGCAGCCTCCCTACTGTGGCTGCAGACCAGGCATCTCTGCACTCTTGGGGGCCCAGGAATGTCTCTCTACCCCACTGCGAGCTCAAAGGTGCCTGCTCCCGCTGCCTGGCTTCTCCCCACTCTCAGTGGCTGCTCCAATCTCAGAGCAAGGTTAGAGCCAAGCCTGGGCACTGTCACAGTCCAGCTGGGGGTGCACATGCTTGGGGCAGTGCTGACATGCTAGCCTCCTGCCACCTCAGCTCCCTCTGGACTTTCGGTGCTGACCAGCACGGAAGGGAGGTCAGGGGGTGAGGGGATGAGAACAGCCTGGCACTGGCCTGCAGGTCCCCCCTTGAGATGAACAGTCTGGGCACCATGAATGGCAGCAGGAGGCAGAGAGGCTCCTGGGAAGAAGGGGGTGGGTCCCTGGTGAAGCCCCACCTTCAAACTGGGGATGGCCTGAAGCCTGGAGACCAGGCCTCCAGTCCCTCAGACCACAGGGGGAACTTGTGGTATTTTTCCCTGGGCCTTCCAATGGCCGCCCAAAGTCCAATCAGCATGCACTTTCTTCTCTCTAAGGCCCATTAAAAAACCCTGACTCAGTCGGACTGGAAGAAAGGATGGAGACATAATTGGGAGATGAAGAGATGGCCTGCCTGCAGAGAGGAGCAACCCACTCCAGGGCCTCTTCACTGCTGAGAGCTGCAGACAATGGGATTATCAGAAAGGGTCATCTATGGGATGGTCTACCAATGGGATGATAGAGAGGTCTACCAATGGTCTAGCAATGGGATGGTAGAGAGGAGCTACCCTCTCTGCTGAGAGCTGAACACTTCTTGGGACAACATGCCTGTGGAAAAGAGATAACCTCTCTGCTGAAAGCTGAACACTCATCAGGACATCCCAGTTGTTGAAAGGAGACACCTCCTGTGGGTCTCCTCTGAGCTGTTCTATCACTCAATAAAGCTCCTCTTCATCTTGCTCACCTCCATTTGTCTGCATACCTCATTCTTCCTTATCACAGGACAAGAACTTGGGACACACTGAATGGTGAGGCTAAATGAGCTGTAACACAAACAGGGCTGAGACATGCCCTTTGTTTGTAACATTGCAGGTGAAGAGAAGGAGAGAAGAGTTGCAGCCCTTCAGGAAGCCCAGACCTGGGAGCTCCCCGAAACAGAGCTATGATTTCCTCTTTGGGGCCCTGCAGTTCTTCACATCTCTAAGCTTCTGGGTGCCACAATATTCTCCGGTGCTAGCTGGGGAAGCAGCTTGCAGTGCACATGGTCCAGCCACAACCTAAATGAGCCAGCACCCATGCCAGCACCTGAAGCTGCCCACCCTGCTGCAGCAGCTGGCATGTCTGACTGCACAGTGGCTGGACCTCACACTCACTCACACATCCCTCACTACTCCATGCCTGACTTGCCCTTTACAGGCCTAGGATCCAGGCCAGTAGCATGAACCAAGCACAGCCTGCCAGGCTGAGTAAGTGGAATGAGCCCAACTGGCCCAAGCAAAACTCAGGCAAATGCACCACCAGCCACAGAGGTTTCCAGAGAAGCAACACCCCAAAGACCACATAACAATGTGATAGTATTTGGAGGTAGGGCCTTTGGGAAGTTATTAAGTTATGAGGGCAGAGCCCTCATAGATGGGATTAAGAACCTTAGAGAAGAGATCCCAGAGAGCTTCCTTGCCTGTTCCACCATGTGAGGACACGGCAAAAAGAAGATGCCTATGAACCAGAGAATGGGTTCTTACCAGACACAGAATCTATTGGTGCCTTGATCTTGAACTTCCCAGAGTATAACTGTGAGAAATAAATTTCTATTGTTTATAAGCCACCCAGTCTAAGGTATGTTGCTATAACAGACCAAACTAAAACACACCTCCACCCTAAACACTGTCCTGAACTCCAGACTCAGGTACTCAGTTGCCTACTAGCATTTCCACTTGGATCTCTAATTGATGACTCAAACTTAACTTGCCTCAAACTGGACTTTTTATCTTTGCCCTAAACCTGTGCCACTCAAAGTTTTCTTCATCTCAGTTAAGTCAACTCCATTCTTCTATACTTAGAATCTTCCTGGATACCACCTTTATTTTCATATCCCATATATGACTCATTAGTAAAGCTATTTATTCCACCTTTTGACAATATCCAGAATCCAATCATTTTTCACCACTGCAACCACCACTACTCTACTCTAAAGCAATGCAATCCTTTGCTTGATTTATTGTAATAGCTCCTAACTGACTTTGCTGCTTCCAGTCTTTCTCCTCTTTAATCTATTGTCAACCCAGTCATAAGAGCAAGCTTGTGTGTTCTAAATCCTCTGTATTAGTTTTCCTAGGGCTGCCATTATAAAGCACCACAAATTGAGTGGCTTAAAACAACTGAAATTGATTGTCTCACAGTTCTAGAGCCTAGAAGTCTGAAATCAAGGTGTCAGCAGGGCCATGCTCTCTCTCAAGGCTCCAGGAGAGGATCTTTCCTTGCCTCTTCCTAGATTCCAGCGGCAATCCTGGAATTCCTTGGCTTACAGCTGCATCACTCCAATCTCTGCTCCCATCTTCACATGGTGTTCCCCTCTCTGTGTGTCTGTGTCCAAATTTCCCTCTTCTTATAAAAACGTCAGTCATAGGATTAGGGCCCAACCTAGTTCAGTATGACTTCATCTAAGCTTGATGTTATCTTCAAAGACTCCATTTCCAAATAAGGCCACATTCATAGGTACCAGGTGTTAGGACTTGAACATGTCTTTTCAGGAGACACAATTCAACCCTCCACACCCCTGAACGCCTTCCTTACTCAAAGTTACTACAATGACCTCACACGTGTCTTCTCCATGTACTCTATGAATTCATCTCAGACTGCTCACAATCTTTCTCCATCATACTGAGCATGTTCTCTCCTGGGGACACTTGTACCTGCTCTGCTCCTTTTGACTCATATCCTCTTTTCCAAGACAATTCTGCATTCTTCATCTTCATCCTCTTTCAGATCTTCAGTCTCCTTCTCAGCAAACCTCCCTGACCATCCTACTTAAAATTCCTCCACTACCTCCTCATCTGACATTCTGCATCCCTATTCTCGGCACTATTTTTCTCTTCTTGATTAGGTACTAACTGTTACCATCCTCATTTCACAGTAAGCTCAAGTATCTTGCTCAAGATCATAGAGCTAGAAAATGAAAAAGCCAAATCCCTGCAAACTTACTTCAGAGCTTGTATTCTTACTTAGTGTTTTGTAGAGTCCCTTAATGACTATTTTCTATAGCTCATTCATTACCCACTTGGCTAGGATGTAAAGGCCCAGGCTTAGTGACAATCGACAGATGTCCTACCAAGGATAAACTGTACCTTGCCACAGTTTTTAATTTTTCTTTGTCAACATTCGTAAAAGTCTGGTTTTCAGTGAAAGATTCAACGTGGAATTTCTGAGCATGAGGGTATAAACCAGTATTTTCATTTTCTTTGACTAGTGATCCAGGAGGCTGACTGAGCAATAAATCACGGAGAATTTATGTTTTATTGAGTCCCCTTTATGTCTAAACACTGGGGGGTCCTGGGGCCTACAGAACAGCACACACCCATAGTTAAATCATTTATTTCACCAAGCAATATTGTTTCTAAAAATCAATCAGACATCATTATCAATAGCAACATTTCTAAACAAAGTCTTGTTTATTGGTGTGATGTCACCCTGATACACTTATGTTTTATTTGCATGATATGACACACACTTATACACATTTATTTATCTGCCTGATGCTGTACCACCCCCCCAAAAAATGGTCACCCATGCCTGAAGAGATTTCTAGGAATTACCCAAAGCTACAATAATATTCATAATAACAGTTACCATTCATTGAGTACTGCCCATGCACTAGTGACTGTGAAAAGTTCTTTTGATGTATTGCTAATTTAATTTCCATAAAAACACTGAGGCAGGTATTTTATCTCTGCTTTCCAGATGAAGAAACTAAGCATTTAGGAGATTCACTAACCTTGCCCAAAGTCAGTCTGCCAGAAAGTCAGGATATTTTTTAAAAGTTCTAAAAGACTATAAAGGAGTACAACACAAAGATTGTTCAGTACACTTATTAATTTCCAGTGAAAAATATGCATGGAGAAGTCAAGAATATTTATGTTGGCTACCTGCACACACAGTTTTCTCTTGAAAAACATCTACATTGGCAACCATATCACTATCAGACGTGGTGTTTGTGAACATCACGACATTCCTCTCTTGGGCAGTCCTCAAAAGGCACACAGAATCTTGCATTTTCTCTACTTAGTGTAAATCATAAATCATCACCTTTCCATTATTTTGCAACTCACTTCACATTTTTCCACTACAATTGCAAAGATGATTGTTTTATTTCTATCAGTTAGAATACAGTTATATTTTCCAGGGGGACACTGACCATCTTGATTGAATTTGGGAACACCTGGCCTCTAAATAAGCCACACATAATATACCTCTCACTCCCGGACAGCAGGCTTACAAGCTTCTGTGGCCACAACTGACTGGTTCAGGTAGCTAATCTCATCAGATCTGTATGGATTCTGATTATCTTCAATACAGAGTGTTTGGTTTATTATATCTGTGTCCGAAATATCTGAGGGTGCACATTTTTTTAGAGACTGTGGGTCTCCTGTACTGACCTCATCTCATAAGTAAGAATCACCATTTTTTGATATAGAAAAAATTAAAATATGCTAACAAGTCTGAATTCTGTTGTGTACTGTTTTGTAACAAATTTACAAACAGTTTTTCTTTTGCTAGAGGGAGATAAAATAAACCTCTTCACAGACCTATGGTCTTTAAAACACATAGGTCAGTTACCAGGGCTTCTTTAATAAATGTGAGCTTCCCAGGATTACATCCTATCTTATTTATTACTATATTCTGCACACCTATCAAGAAGGTTGGCACTTAACAGTTCTCAGTGCACACTTAGAAACTGGATGCAACTAACTCCAGCCCCTGCCCAAATCAGCCCTGTGGAGTTTCTCCACATTCTTTATAACCACCAAGAGAGCAAGCACTGGCGGGCAGAGAGATGACACTAATGAGGTACACTTACGGATTTTTTTCTTTATCTCTAAAAAAAAAAGAAAGAAAGGTATTATACAAAGCTGGACAGAATTTCTGTCTTAAAGTCAAGCGCCTAAGAGTATAAAACCCTCCTATCTCAATAGTTTCATATCAGTTATTTTCCTTGAAGTAAGTAGGGAAATTATCTAATTCTCATTTTATAGAAATAGAGAACACCAAATTTAACCAAGTTGATTCAAGTCACACAACTCATTGGGTGTCATGGCTGGGACCAAAAAGGAGGTCCCTGGCTATCATTCCTTGTTTTATTCTATTAATAACATCCTGAGCAAGAAAATAAGGGGCTTGTAGAAGAGAGGCGATAAATGTGGTTGTAAGCAATCAGGGTCTGCGCATTTTTGGCCTAAAGCACTTGCCATTAGTTGTGTGTAGCTGACTCACACTCTTAACTAACACTGGCTCCCCAACTGAACAAGCCAACATAACTGCAATTTGTTCTTTTTGCCTCTTACAGAACATTTATTTGAGGTAATCTCCAAACAGTCATCTGGGAAAAAATAATTTTTTTGACTTTAAACAAATCCTGCAAGCCTCTTGTTATCTCCAGTAGAGGTCTGGGCTGTTAAGAAAGGGTACAAAATAAAACCCAACTTTGATTGAGAAGTTAGAATGTGCCAGGCAAAGTCTAAGAATATTACACATATGACCTCATTGAACTTTCACAAGAACTCAGAGGTAGGTACTAGTCTTGGTCTCACTTAACAGATAAGGAAAATAAAGCCAGAGAGAGCTAAGATTTGAACCCTGGGAATCTGGCTCCCAAACCTATACAGTAGTTCTCTTTTATCCATGGTTTTACTTTTTGTAGTTTCAGCTACCTGACACTAACTGCAGTCTGAAAACATGAAATGGAAAAATTCCAGAAATAATTTATAAGTTTTTTATTTCATGCATTTCTGAGTAGTATGATGAAATCTGAGACTGTCCTGCTCCATCTCACCCAGGATATTAATCTACCCTTTGTCCAGTGAACCTGCATTATAGATGCTACCACCCTGCCCTTAGTCATTTAGTAACCCTTTCAGTTATTAGCTCAACTGTCCTGGTGTCACAGTGCTTGTGTTCAAGTAATGCTTATTTGACTTAGTAATGTCCCCAAAGCACAACATTAGTAACGCTGTCTGTTTGGATATGCCAAAAAAGAAGCCATAAATTGCCTTCTTTAAGCAAGAAGGGAAAAGTTCTCAACAAGAAAAGAAAAAAAATTCCCTGCTTAAGTTGCTAAAATCTGTGGTAAGGATCAATTTTCTGCCTGTGAAATTCTGAAGGAAAAAAAATAATGCATAATTTGTATAGGCTTCAGTACTATCTTCAGTTTCAGGCCTCCACTGGGGGGTCCTGGGACATATCCCCCATGGTTAAGGGTGTTGGGGGGCTACTGTATTCTCTTTCTTTATTTTTTATTTATTTTTTATTTATTTTATTATGTATTTATTTACCTATTTTGAGACAGAGTCTAGCTCTGTCGCCAAGGCTGGAGTGCACTGGCATGATCTCAGCTCACTGCAATCTCTGCCTCCCAGATTCAAGCAATTCTCCTGCCTCAGCCTCGTGAGTAGCTGGGATGACAGACGCCAGCCACCACACCCAGCTGATTTTTGTATTTTTAGTAGAGATGGGGTTTCACTGTGTTGGCCAAGCTGGTCTTGAACTCCTGACCTCATGATCCACCCGGCCTCCCAAAGTGCTGGGGTTACAAGTGTGAGCCACCGCACCTGGCTTACTGTATTCTTGAATGTTACAGTAATATGCCTTTATGTTCCTAGCAGTTAGCCTATTACTCATCTAAATCTTCTATTCTTATTTTTAGCCCTTGCCTCTCCCCTGCAGAAAAACATATGAGTCCTTTGAGAGCATTCATCCATTCATATGCTCACTCTTTTAATAAATTCTTCATTTATTTGTTCAGTAAACATTTCTGAGAAGTGGAAAACTCTTGGGTAGATTCTGGGGATATAAGGACTGAACATTGCCCTTTCTTTTAAAAAGCATGTAATCTGGCAGATAAGGTGGACAAATAACATTGATACATGGTGATATTATGCTGTGGTACTAAGGAAGCACCCAGGAGAAATATGAACCCCCGAGTAAGGTAAGAAGATAAGTCAGGATTCAGGATGGGGAAACATCTAGCTGTCTTAGAGGAACTACCATAGATTTTACGGATGAAGAACATTGATAATGGCACTTCAGACACAGGGGGAAAAGTATGAAAAAAAAAAAAATTACCGTTAGAAAACTGCAATAATTCTGTAGAATATAGGTCAAAAAAGGCAAGCGGGTAACAGGTCACAAAAGACCTTGATAGTCATATTAAGGGACACACATGTTCTTATACTGTTTGTGGCAGAAAGTCGATGGAGGGATTAAAGAGACAAGCAACATAATAGATTAGAATTTTTTTTAAATGACTATCTCAATAAGAATAGACTAGAAGAGGCTAAAAATAGAGGGAGGGTATCAAGGTAGGACATGTTTGTGGCAATCCAAACATGAAATAATAATGATGGAATGTCCTAAAGCAATGGCAGTAAGAATGGTGAGAGGGAAGTAGATTCTGGACATATTGGAGAGAGAAAGTCAACAAGTCTCAGAGAATGGTTAGATGTGCTGTACAAGGGACTCATACACTGGTTGGGCAGTGTACCCTTCATTGATATGGGACGGGGCACAGGAGAACATACGAGTGGAAGGAGAAAGATGAAAACCTCTGATTTTGTATATTGCTAGGTTTTGGGTTCCAAAGAAGAATGCTATGACCTAGTGACTTCCCCAGCAGAGCTGGCAGCTCTAAAATTTCAAAGGAAATGAGGGCCAGGCATGGTGGCTCACACCTGTAATCTGAGCAATTTGGCAGGCCAAGGCAGGAGGATCACTTAAGCCCAGAAGTTCAAGACCAGCCTGGGCCATATAGTGAGACCCTATCTCTTTAAAAATAATGATAGCAAATAAAAACATAAGTAATGGAGACAGATAAGTAAACTGAGCCATTACTGAGGGTTTACAGGGCAAGTGAGAGGAAAAGATAGAAGGCCTTGTGCTGGAGAGTGAAGCTGGCAATAAACTGGGAGAAACGAGAAGGCTTGAGGAACTGACGGTCTCTGAGAGAAAAACGTGTACTTGGGAGTGAAGAACTGAGAAGTCTTGGAGGAAAGAGGCTTTGTTTAAAGATTGGTACTTTGTGGTTTAAGATTTTCAGAGTTGTAGAATTCATGGCAGCTTTTCTAGCAGAGAAAGTTTATAACATTACCAAATAAACCTCTTTTGATGCATTCTCTCAAAGTTGACAAAAGGCTAAGTGCTTTTTAAAGAAAAGTACATGAAATCCATGTGGTTATCTTTGTTTTCCACAAGGATATCCTAAAGGCATCTGTGATCAATTGACATGTGCAATTTTTATTACTTCCAGTTATTTGATACAGAACTATTTAGTAATAACCTTCTCTAGAAGGACTGAGAAGATAAAATTCATCTAGAAAATATGTTAATCAATAATGTAATTTATTCCTTCACTTACCATATGGAAAGTATAGTAGAGTATATATTTTCCCAAATGTATTAGAGATTTTTGTCCATTTCATTTTTCTTTTTTTGAAGGGTTGTCTGACACATACTTTAAAGACATCATTCCTCAGTTGGGTTTTAGTCTGTTGAAAGTTGGATTCTCATATCCCTAAAGACAAATCATGTGCAAGACATGTTCATCTCCTGAGACTGCTCTGTGGAGATTTGGAATGTGAAAGTTTTGCCAAACAGTTGCTAAAAGGCAAACAGTTGAGATACCCCAACATTTTTAATACAACGCAATTTTCTTTGAGACATCAGATTTGGATGAATATCAACTCAATGAAAACTCATATATTAATTGCAATTTCCTTTGAAAACAAGTTCAAGGAAAATATTGCTTATGAAAATGAAGATAAATTATGAAATCAGAGAACATGCTGTACCACAGGAAATATGAAAACATTTCTCAGCTACATTGCACTTAGAAATGTTTTGTAAAATTATTACAGTCATATCTTTGAAGTAGGTAACCATTTCAACCAACAAAAAACCAATACCATTTACTATTCAAAAGAGAAAACACAGGTGATCTAACTTTTACAAACTATAAGCTACTAAGACAGTAAAAGCTTTAACATTAAATTTTAATGAAATAATTATTAAGAAATGCTTTCTTATTTCAAAGGGGCTACACCAGACATGGAGAATGTGTACTAAATTTACAAAACATTCTTCCCTCAGTTTCCTCGTCTGTAAAATGATCCCATGCAAGTATATGCCATGAGAATTAAATGTGATAATACATATGAAACATCCTATATAAAGGTCCTAAGTTGTAGTACCTAAAACAAATTTGGGGGTAATTTTCATTGAGTCACTTCCTGCAGGACCAACAATTATTATGATTACCCTTTTTGCTGACCAACACATTAAGCATGCCTATTTGAGACCACATATAACACAGTAGAGGAGGCTCCTTCACTAATCCTGGTGAGAGATTACACCATACTTTTAATATGGTACAGTCCCTCACGTACCAGACATAAGACTGGATTGGTAAGATTTAAAATGTTTTAAAAATTGAAATGAAATGAGAATTTTTAAAGTTCCATTAGTGACTTTTCATGACTGGGAAGTTTTTGAAACTGTATCTTTGTTATCTTAGTAGATAAAATTTCCCTATCAATATGTTGTTGGCAGACTGGCACATATGCTATGAGATTTTTCCATTGTGGGACTTGCCCTCTTATTCCTTTTTTGAGGAAGATCACCAAGCAGCTAAGAGTACTCCTAACTCGGTTGATGGAGTAACACAGGAGACAGAATTTGGAAATAGTCACCTAGGTGTTTATTTCATTTAAATTTCACTATAAGCTCTTTACACCCTCATAAAATTTGAATGTAGGAATTTTGATAGTAAGATATGATTTGGACAAGTAGAAATGGAATGAGGTCGTATTCTATTATATGGTTTTCCTTGGTATAATTTGGTGAACAGCGAATACAATAATAAAAGTCCCAATCCTGATTGGCATCTAGAAAGACTGTTTTTCTCCGGAAAGAAATGACAGAGTTTTGTAGAATCTTTGTTTTTCTAATACTAGAATTTCATTAGGTTGATTATTTCTGGTGGGTCTTGATCATTGACTCTTCATTTCCATTGTTAACTCTATGGATGTGGCCCCCACCCCTACTCTGGAGGTACCCAAAGTAGAGACAATCACTTTTCTTTGAAGAAAATCCTGGGATCTCAGCAAGTTATGAATCTACTGGCTTGTTAAATATATTTTCCAAATTTCATGTCACTTTCTTTTTTGGGGCAACAAATTGTAAGTTTAGGCCAATATCCTACACAGGAAGAAGGTGGGCTCTTCCATGGCTGATGATTGTTACAAAATGTATCATCTTTTGAGAAACTTGGAGATGCAGCAGAAGATTTGCAACTCTCATTGATAGCTATTCAACCTTTGACTTTATGGACAGAAACTAATTATACATGAATTCACTCTAGATTCATTGTTATTCATGTATATACTAGATATCAAATTTTAAGTACATAAAATTGTGGTGGGATTTTGGCCACTTTCTCTTTGCCTTGGATCTTAATGATATAAAGGCAATACTTAAAATGCAGGAACAATGGCTCTTCTGCTACCAAATATAGACAGCTAAATGTTCTCTATTTCATTGTTTTCAGGTGGATAATCAAGTGATTTGCTTGCATTATCTGTGAACTCACTGCTCATCAGGTTTGAACTGATCAACCAGACAGTGTCTCCTTCATTGCTCCTGGGTTACATGCTGGCTCAAAGGCAATGACCCTCCCAAGTAGTTAAGAATAAATAAAGCCAAAAATAAGTAACAAGTTTCCATGTGATTTTCATTAAAAAGAGTGAGTTGAAAATCAAAATTTTAAAGCCAAAATAATCATTTTTGACAAGTGTCCTCCAATGCTTAATTGGCAAGTGTCTGTCAATTCTCCACATGAAATCAAATTGTTCTAACTATCTAGGGTTATATTTTTCTCACTAATCTATATCTGATTTTTATAAAAGAGCTAAATTGGTTTAAATTAGCTGACCTGCATATATTCTTATGGAAACTATTTTATACTACCACAGGCAATTATCAATACTTCGTTTGAAATTCCTCCAAAATAAATTGGTGTGGTTGTGCCCTATAGAATTGAACTCTGGGATCTCAGCACCCATGGACATAAAAGTTCAAGAGGACCTAGATCTTCCTCTGAGTAAAACCTTGCGCTACCTGTAGACAGTAATTCAGACCATCTTAATATCAGTGAAGTGGCACTAATCTTTATTTTAATTAACTACTTTAGTCTTCCTTTGACCCATTTATCTACTTATTGTATCCAGTTGTGAGTTATGTTTCTCTAAGCCATGACCTCGAACACTTTATTATTATTATTATTATTATTTAAAACTGAGTTTTAATAATAAAACAGAGTTTGCTCTGTTGCCCAGGTTGCAGTGCAGTGGCACGATCTCGGCTCACTGCAACCTCCACCTCCCGGGTTCAAGCAATTCTCCTGCCTCAGCTCCCGAGTTGCTGGGACTACAGGCGTGCGCCACCGTACCCGGTTAATTTTTGTATTTTTAGCAGAGACGGGGTTTTGCCATGTTGGCCAGGCTGGTCTCTAAATCCTGACCTCAGGTGATCCACCCACCTTGGCCTCCCAAAGTGCTGGGATTACAGACATAGGCCACTGCACCTGGCCAACCTCAAACACTTTATGTTCCAAAGTGGCGTATAAATAAATGGTAAGAAGAATAATAACAGCTACTATTAACAATAAATTTATACCTTAGACTTTTCCAGCTGGAAGAGGCCTGGAGAAACTGCCTAGTTTTTAATCTTAACAGCTGAGATTCAGAATAGTTAAGCAACTTAAGTCTGTAGCAGTCTCTACTCCATTTCTCTATTGGTGAAAATCAATAATTTCTCATTCTCCACTTAATATTCTCTCCACTATTCCATGATGTGTGTCAGGCCAGGTGCCTCTGATTTTTCAGAGCAATAGTGTTTGTTCTCATCCTTTGTCCAAAAGAAACATCTGGAATCTATCTATCCTCCACCAGAATATCACTAGAAACCATGAAAGTAGGGATTTCCTTTCTCTAACACTGACCCTTTCACAAACCTGAAAATTTTCTGAACAAAAATTCCTGTTTGATAATCTACATAAACATTAAAGCTTCAACTTGGGTTTTTAAGAGTTAATAACAGTTAAAATACCTTATAATGTAGTAAAATCTTCACACCCCATACACAGGTCTTGTAGTTGCATTTACATAGACACTCAGAATCTGAGAATTGTTATAAGTATTAGTAGCTGGCAAGAGAAAATAGAGGGAATCCAAAATTAAAGTGATTAAATCCATCCAAGAGGCTATTATCAAAAGGAAACTCCTCTCATTCTCATTCCACTTCCAAAGTGGAAAACAGCCAAGAAGCATTTTTCCCTCACCTCTTATCAAAGATTGCGTCCCTAATTTCAAAATCTAATGGTGCTAGCCTCTTTCTCTATCCATCTGTGCTATGTCTGGACTCTCTCTGCCACAGAAACTCAGGTCTGGTTTTATTCAATTGTACTTTGTGCTTTCTTTTTATGTACTCTTTAAATGGTTATTTTGACTATAGTTCTCATCAAACAAAAGATGTTTATCTTTTATCATTTGGAGATATTGAAGGAATGTTTCTTCTCTCACTGCCTCTCAAAGCATTTACACCATTATATAATGAGAAGAGAAATTCCACAGAGACCAGTTACAATAAACATGTGCAGGCTAAAGATATGTATATGTATTTTATATTTGATATGTTTAGTTCAATATCTGAAAAGGCCTGAGTAAACTTATGATGTTCTATTGCAAGCTATGTGATTTTTATAGACTCCAAGGAAAATATATTCTAACTTTTGCCCCCTCAGATAAAACGTATGTTGAACACAAGACAGCTTGCCTTCTAAATGCACCTACTCATGTTGGAAGTCTAAGTATTTCATGGTATTTTGAAGCATACTTTGATATTTGAAAATGCATTGGTTTGCATAGATCTCTTTTGTCACAATGTCAAACTTAAGTAGAAATATTGTCCGCAGTATTATTATCAGTCCTAAAGTATAATGATGACATGATTTGAAATGCAGCCAGCCGCAACCTATAGTCTAGAATGGTAAAAATGACAGCCATACCATCAACATGTGATCTGGTGTCCACATGAGCTCCTCCTAGGACAGAGGTGGAGATGGCAATGCCGAAGGCACAGAAGGGACGTAGCAAAAGACAACATGGATGTAGTGTTTGCTGGGCCCGTTGATTAGATGTCTTGTGAATATTGCAAGAAGGTTAAGCTAGCTGTCATTCGTTAACTTGTGTGGGTTTGAACCCTAGCTCCAGGAGTATACAAATGGTGTTCACTTGTGCAAATTATTTAACCTCTCTATGTCTCCATAGCCTCTTCTGTAAAGTAGAAAAACAGTAGTCACCTTACAGAATTATTGAGGTTTAATAAGATAATGAATATCAAGTTCTTGTCAGAGACGTCTGTAGAAAGCAATGGTTAATAATGCAGACGCTGGCCCAAGAATGGCTAAGTTTTAAACTTGACCCTGACACTATCTGTGAAATTTTCTTAACTTCTTTTAGCCTCAGTTTTCTCTTTAGAAATATGGAGATGGTAAATAATAGTAGCATTGTTGTGTGGATAACATTAGTTAATTCATGTGACTTAGAAAAGTGCCTAATGCATGACAAATGCTCAAAAATATTTGTTGTTAATAGATTTCCTTAAAATGTTACTTGAAAAGCATCCAGGGCTGTGGAAATAGGGTTTGCTTTCAATTGTTTGCTTAGCTTGCTCCCATAACAAATAGAAGGAGAAACATTCTCCCTTTTTTTCTCTTCCTGTCAGTATCCCTCTTGTCTAAACCCATTTTCTCTGCTCTCAGAAGAAAGGAGGTATACTTGCTTTGGTGGTGGTGGAAAGGGGAGGGGTGCACATTAGGCTTGCATCCTGACCCACCTGTCTAGCAATATCCCCAGAATGCAGTGTGCAGTGCCATGAAAGCTGGGAAACCAGACATTTGCAGGCACATGCATTTCCCTGAGTGGTGTTACAAAGGACTCTACTTTATCTGGACTGCATTTAAGAGGTCTTAGATTTCATCTTTATTCATGGGATCAACAAGTATGGCCTCCAGTGCCAGGGTGCAGTTGTCTGTGGCTCAGCACTTGACAAAGGTGATTTTACTGGATGATGAATCTTACTGAATGTTACAACTAACAACGCTATTGTATGTAAGTAGATGGGGTTTGAGGTACAGCCAGGTGTACCAACCCTGAGAAAAGACAATGCTGCATTGCATTATCAATTTAATAAAGCATGTGCTGTAATATTTATTTCATTAAAAAATACACATAGTTGCTGATACAGTTTTTTGAGTTGTGGCATATTGAGTCCTTGAACTCACAGATTCAGTTATATCAACATGAGCATTTTGCACAAATGTTAGCCTTGACCACTCACCACCCTAGTGGAAAAGGCACTGAAAAAGCAGGTCTAGTTGCCTGAAAGGTCCGCCTGTCTATTTGAAAGGAGGAATTGAAGTGGGTTGAATAAGAAGAGAGACAGGTGGGTGGAAAGTAATAAGAAACTAGGTTTAGCTAGAAAGCAATTTCCTAAAGAACTTTTACTCTCATTGGTGTTCATCGTCCATAAAATTTGGCCTTATTTCCAGAGAAAAAGCATTAATGATCATGTGAAATTGGATATCTGTCAATTTTTCTTAAGTTTCTCAGCAGCAAAACTTGTTCTTCATCCAACTGTAACTGCTATTTGGTCAAGGTAAGACAACTTTCTATGTATCTAATTTACTGTGTGTTATTCATGCTAAGAATGCAGTACAGGACTCTTTATATTAACTGAACAATCAGATGGTAAAAGAATCACTTTGGCCATTTGCTGTGTGAAGTTCAGGAACATTTTTTGATAAAATAAGTAATTCCATATGCATGTATCTTAGTATTTGATTCCTGTTTCTCTTGTAACGTCCTTGGTCTTTTGTCTTTTGAATCAATTAGGTCAGTCTCAAGGGGATAAAAAAAAGAAAAAGAAAGAAAGAAAAACAGACCATAGTTTAAGCCAGAACATTCTAATACTGTCCACTCAACATATGGTGTTTATAGATCTTGAAAACAGAATGAGGAGGAATGCTTCAGATTAGAAGGACTCCCTACATGGTTTTAATTTGTTCATGTTTCAAGTCTTTCGTCCTGGAGTAGTTCTTATTACAATGAATAAAATGGTTAGTGAAATGAGGGTAAAATATCATAATTATGTTCCTTAAATAAGATTTGTGTGTCCCCTGTGGTATGCAAATATGCCACTTTTTACTCTTTTTGTTTTTTTAAAAAAGAAAATGTTAGAAGAAGGTCAGATTTGCTAAGGATAGAGGACTTACCTGATAATTCTGCACCTCTTCTAAGACACAATTTGAGAAGTTGCTGCATGGAGGTAGAGCTACCTTAAAAATCTTTGCTCTGAGCCAGGGCAGTACTGCTGGTCTTTGACTCCACAGGAAAGTCCGCCCTCTGTCCAAACCTTCTTGGTGCAGACAGCCCAGCACAGATGGCATGAGTGTTTTCTGCCGAGCCAGCCGGCAAGAACAGGCAGGCAGACATCTGCAGGTGAAGGCCAGGAGGGAATCACGGCTGGAAGGTCACTGAAAGTCGATGCACAGAAAGGCTGTTTCCCCGGCAGCAGAAATTACCCTGTAAGACCTCTGCAGGTCCTCATAGGCAGTAGGCCAAGAGCGACGGACGCTGCATACTTACGCAGTCCTTAGAAGGAGATCCTGCACCTGGTGTCTATTAAAATCCAAAACACCTGAGTCACATTTGACTCTAAGATTATAACAGGCTTCCACCTAAGGTTCTGAGCACCATACTGCCCTAGGAATGGGTCTGTTAGCACATTAAAATCACATGGAAAGTGTTTTAAAAACCCAGTGCCCAAGCTATACTCCAGAACAAATAAGTCATCATGTCCAGGCTGAGCTCTGGACACCCAAAATTAAAACTTGAGCCAGTGGCTATAGAGATGTTATTTTCTCTTAAGAAATTGTATGTTAAGGAATAGAGAACTTTAGTTCCCTCATATGTAAAATAAGATAATTGGGTAAATTGATCTCCAAGGTTCTCCCATTTCTATTTCCATAATCAAATGCTGGTGTAAAATTTCACACAGACTATTCTTTTCCTTTTTTGCCAAAATGTTAATTGATTTTTCTGATGATTAAAAAATGAGAATATCGGAATTTTATGTTTTAAAGTGCCTCCCCTAACCATCATTCTCAGCAAACTAACACAGGAACAGAAAACCACACACCACATGTTCTCACTCATATGTGGGTGTTGAACAATGAGAACACATGGACACAGGGAGGGGAACATCACACACTGGGGCCTGTCAGGGGGGTGGGGGGCTAGGAGAGGGAGAGCATGAGGACAAATAGTAAATGACGGGTTGATGGGTGCAGCAAACCACCATGGCACGTGTATACCTATGTAACAAACCTGTATGTTCTGCATGTATATCCAAGAACTTAAAGAATAATAATAAAAAAAGTCAAAAAATTAAAAAAGTGCCTCCCCCACATTTCCAAATATCACATAATAGTAAATGAATCATTTTAAAAAGTTAAAAAGCTATTCACCACTTCTGTTCAAAATTGTGTGCAAGATCCTAACCAGTACAACAAGAGAAGAAAAAAAATTAAAGAATACAGTTAAAAAGAAAAAAATAAAACTCCTTATATTCACAAATGACATGATTGTCTACATTTTAAAAATCCAGCCATATTGCGGGGGAGGAGCCAAGATGGCCGAATAGGAACAGCTCCGGTCTACAGCTCCCAGCGCGAGCGACGCAGAAGACGGGTGATTTCTGCATTTCCATCTGAGGTACTGTGTTCATCTCACTAGGGAGTGCCAGACAGTGGGTGCAGGTCAGTGGGTGAGCGCACTGTGTGCCAGCCGAAGCAGGGGCGAGGCATTGCCTCACTCGGGAAGCGCAAGGGGTCAGGGAGTTCCCCTTCCAAGGGTGACAGACGGCACCTGGAAAATCGGGCCACTCCCACCCGAATACTGTGCTTTTCCGACGGGCTTAGGAACCGGTGCCCCAGGAGAGTATAGCCCGCACCTGGCTCAGAGGGTCCTACGCCCACGGAGTCTCGCTGATTGCTAGCACAGCAGTCTGAGATCAAACAGCAAGTCGGCAGTGAGGCTGGGGGAGGGGCGCCCGCCATTGCCCAGGCTCGCTTAGGTAAACAAAGCAGCCTGGAAGCTTGAACTGGGTGGAGCCCAACACAGCTCAAGGAGGCCTGCCTGCCTCTGTAGGCTCCACCTCTGGGGGCAGGGCACAGACAAACAAAAAGACAGCAGTAACCTCTGCAGACTTAAATGTCCCTGTCTGACAGCTGTGAGGAGAGCAGTGGTTCTCCCAGCACGCAGCTGGAGATCTGAGAACTGGCTGACTGCCTCCTCAAGTGGGTTCCTGACCCCTGACCCCCGAGCAGCCTAACTGGGAGGCACCCCCCAGAAGGGGCAGACTGACACCTCACACAGCCGGCCAGGTAATCCAACAGTTGTCTGCAGCTGAGGGTTCTGTCTGTTAGAAGGAAAACTAACAGAAAGGACATCCACACCAAAAACCCATCTGTACATCACCATCATCAAAGACCAAAAGTAGATAAAACCACAAAGATGGGGAAAAAACAGAGCAGAAAAACTGGAAACTCTAAAAAGCAGAGTACCTCTCCTCCTCCAAAGGAACGCAGTTCCTCACCAGCAACGGAACAAAGCTGGATGGAGAATGACTTTGACGAGCTGAGAGAAGAAGGCTTCAGACGATCAAATTACTCCGAGCTACGGGAGGATATTCAAACCAAAGGCAAAGAAGTTGAAAACTTTGAAAAAAATTTAGAAGAATGTATAACTAGAATAACCAATACAGAGAAGTGCTTAAAGGAGCTGATGGAGCTGAAAACCAAGGCTCGAGAACTACGTGAAGAATGCAGAAGCCTCAGGAGCCGATGCGATCAAATGGAAGAAAGGGTATCAGCCCTGGAAGATGAAATGAATGAAATGAAGCGAGAAGGGAAGTTTAGAGAAAAAAGAATAAAAAGAAACGAGCAAAGCCTCCAAGAAATGTGGGACTATGTGAAAAGACCAAATCTACGTCTGATTGGTGTACCTGAAAGTGACGGGGAGAATGGAAACAAGTTGGAAAACACTCTGCAGGATATTATCCAGGAGAACTTCCCCAATCTAGCAAGGCAGGCCAACATTCAGATTCAGGAAATACAGAGAACGCCACAAAGATACTCCTCGAGAAGAGCAACTCCAAGACACATAATTGTCAGATTCACCAAAGTTGAAATGAAGGAAACAATGTTAAGGGCAGCCAGAGAGAAAGGTCGGGTTACCATCAAAGGGAAGCCCATCAGACTAACAGCGGATCTCTCGGCAGAAACCCTACAAGCCAGAAGAGAGTGGGGGCCAATATTCAACATTCTTAAAGAAAAGAATTTTCAACCCAGAATTTCATATCCTGCCAAACTAAGCTTCATAAGTGAAGGAGAAATAAAATACTTTACAGACAAGCAAATGCTGAGAGATTTTGTCACCACCAGGCCTGCCCTAAAAGAGCTCCTGAAGGAAGCACTAAACATGGAAAGGCACAACTGGTACCAGCCACTGCAAAATCATACCGAAATGTAAAGACCATCGAGACTAGGAAGAGACTGCATCAACTAACGAGAAAAATATCCAGCTAACATCATAATGACAGGATCAGATTCACACATAACAATATTAACTTTAAATGTAAATGGACTAAATGCTCCAATTAAAAGACACAGACTGGCAAATTGAATAAAGACTCAAGACCCATCAGTGTGCTGTATTCAGGAAACCCATCTCATGTGCAGAGACACACATAGGCTCAAAATAAAAGGATGGAGGAAGATCTACCAAGCAAATGGAAAACAAAAAAAGGCAGGGGTTGCAATCCTAGTCTCTGATAAAACAGACTTTAAACCAACAAAGATCAAAAGAGACAAAGAAGGCCATTACATAATGGTAAAGGGATTAATTCAACAAGAAGAGCTAACTATCCTAAATATATATGCACCCAATACAGGAGCACCGAGATTCATAAAGCAAGTCCTGAGTGACCTACAAAGAGACTTAGACTCCCACACATTAATAATGGGAGACTTTAACACCCCACTGTCAACATTAGACAGATCAATGAGACAGAAAGTCAACAAGGATACCCAGGAATTGAACTCAGCTCTGCACCAAGCAGACCTAATAGACATCTACAGAACTCTCCACCCCAAATCAACAGAATATACATTTTTTTCAGCACCACACCACACCTATTCCAAAATTGACCATATACTTGGAAGTAAAGCTCTCCTCAATAAATGTAAAAGAACAGAAATTGTAACAAACTGTCTCTCAGATCACAGTGCAATCAAGCTAGAACTCAGGATTAAGAATCTCACTCAAAACCACTCAACTACGTGGAAACTGAACAACCTGCTCCTGAATGACTACTGGGTACATAACGAAATGAAGGCAGAAATAAAGATGTTCTTTGAAACCAGCGAGAACCAAGACACAACATACCAGAATCTCTGGGATGCATTCAAAGCAGTGTGTAGAGGGAAATTTATAGCACTAAATGCCCACAAGAGAAAGCAGGAAAGATCCAAAATTGACACCCTAACATCACAATTAAAAGAACTAGAAAAGCAAGAGCAAACACATTCAAAAGCTAGCAGAAGGCAAGAAATAACTAAAATCAGAGCAGAACTGAAGGAAATAGAGACACAAAAAACCCTTCAAAAAATCAATGAACCCAGGAGCTGGTTTTTTGAAAGGATCAACAAAATTGATAGACCGCTAGCAAGATTAATAAAGAAAAAAAGAGAGAAGAATCAAATAGATGCAATAAAAAATGATAAAGGGGATATCACCACCGATCCCACAGAAATACAAACTACCATCAGAGAATATTACAAACACCTCTATGCAAATAAACTAGAAAATCTAGAAGAAATGGATAAATTCCTCAACACATACACCCTCCCAAGACTAAACCAGGAAGAAGTTGAATCTCTGAATAGACCAATAACAGGAGCTGAAATTGTGGCAATAATCAATAGCTTACGAACCAAAAAAAGTCCAGGACCAGATGGGTTCACAGCCGAATTCTACCAGAAGTACAAGGAGGAGCTGGTACCATTCCTTCTGAAACTATTCCAATCAATAGAAAAAGAGGGAATCCTCCCTAACTCATTTTATGAGGCCAGCATCATCCTGATACCAAAGCCCGGCAGAGACACAACAAAAAAAGAGAATTTTAGACCAATATCCTTGATGAACATTGATGCAAAAATCCTCAATAAGATACTGGCAAACAGAATCCAGCAGCACATCAAAAAGCTTATCCACCATGATCAAGTGGGCTTCATCCCTGGGATGCAAGGCTGGTTCAATATACGCAAATCAATAAATGTAATCCAGCATATAAACAGAACCAAAGGCAAAAACCACATGATTATCTCAATAGATGCAGAAAAGGCCTTTGACAAAATTCAACAACCCTTCATGCTAAAAACTCTCAATAAATTAGGAATTGATGGGATGTATCTCAAAATAATAAGAGCTATTTATGACAAACCCACAGCCAATATCGTACTGAATGGGCAAAAACTGGAAGCATTCCCTTTGAAAACTGGCACAAGACAGGGATGCCCTCTCTCACCACTTCTATTCAACATAGTGTTGGAAGTTCTGGCCAGGGCAATTAGGCAGGAGAAGGAAATCAAGGGTATTCAATTAGGAAAAGAGGAAGTCAAATTGTCCTTGTTTGCAGATGACATGATAGTATATCTAGAAAACCCCATTGTCTCAGCCCAAAATCTCCTTAAGCTGATAAGCAACTTCAGCAAAGTCTCAGGATACAAAATCAATGTGCAAAAATCACAAGCATTCTTATACATCAATAACAGACAAACAGAGAGCCAAATCATGAGTGAACTCCCATTCACAATTGCTTCAAAGAGAATAAAATACCTAGGAATCCAACTTACAAGGGATGTGAAAGACCTCTTCAAGGAGAACTACAAACCACTGCTCAAGGAAATAAAAGAGGATACAAACAAATGGAAGAACATTCCATGCTCATGGGTAGGAAGAATCAATATCATGAAAATGGCCATCCTTCCCAAGGTAATTTACAGATTCAATGCCATCCCCATCAAGCTACCAATGACTTTCTTCACAGAATTGGAAAAAACTACTTTAAAGTTCATATGGAACCAAAAAAGAGCCCGCATCGCCAAGTCAATCCTAAGCCAAAAGAACAAAGCTGGAGGCATCACACTACCTGACTTCAAACTATACTACAAGGCTACAGTAACCAAAACAGCATGGTACTGGTACCAAAACAGAGATATAGATCAATGGAACAGAACAGAGCCATCAGAAATAATGCCACATATCTACAAGTATCTGATCTTTGACAAACCTGACAAAAACAAGAAATGGGGAAAGGATTCCCTATTTAATAAATGGTGCTGGGAAAACTGGCTAGCCATATGTAGAAAGCTGAAACTGGATCCCTTCCTTACACCTTATACAAAAATCAATTCAAGATGGATTAAAGACTTAAATGTTAGACCTAAAACCATAAAAACCCTAGAAGAAAACCTAGGCATTACCATTCAGGACATAGGCATGGGCAAGGACTTCATGTCTAAAACACCAAAAGCAATGGCAACAAAAGCCAAAATTGACAAATGGGATCTAATTAAACTAAAGAGCTTCTGCACAGCAAAGGAAACTACCATCAGAGTGAACAGGCAACCTACAAAATGGGAGAACATTTTCGCAACCTACTCATCTGACAAAGGGCTAATATCCAGAATCTACAATGAACTCCAACAAATTTACAAGAAAAAAACAAACAACCCCATCAAAAAGTGGGTGAAGGACATGAACAGATACTTCTCAAAAGAAGACATTTATGCAGCCAAAAAACACATGAAAAAATGCTCACCATCACTGGCCATCAGAGAAATGCAAATCAAAACCACAATGAGATACCATCTCACACCAGTTAGAATGGCAATCATTAAAAAGTCAGGAAACAACAGGTGCTGGAGAGGATGTGGAGAAATAGGAACACTTTTACACTGTTGGTGGGACTGTAAACTAGTTCAACCCTTGTGGAAGTCAGTGTGGCGATTCCTCAGGGATCTAGAACTAGAAATTCCATTCAACCCAGCCATCCCATTACTGGGTATATACCCAAAGGACTATAAATCATGCTGCTATAAAGACACATGCACACGTATGTTTATTGCGGCATTATTCACAATAGCAAAGACTTGGAACCAACCCAAATGTCCAACAATGATAGACTGGATTAAGAAAATGTGGCACATATACACCATGGAATACTATGCAGCCATAAAAAATGATGAGTTCACGTCCTTTGTAGGGACATGGATGAAACTGGAAATCATCATTCTCAGTAAACTATCGCAAGAACAAAAAACCAAACACCGCATATTCTCACTCATAGGTGGGAATTGAACAATGAGAACACATGGACACAGGAAGGGGAACATCACACTTCGGGGACTGTTGTGGGGTGGGGGGAGGGGGCAGGGATAGCATTGGGAGATATACCTAATGCTAGATGACAAGTTGGTGGGTGCAGCGCACCAGCATGGCACATGTATACATATGTCACTTACCTGCACATTGCGCACATGTACCATAAAACCTAAAGTATAATAATGATAATAATAATAATAATAATAAAAGAAAAAAAAATAAATAAATAAAAAATAAAATAAAATAAAAATCCAAAAATATACAAAAAAGACAACTATATTTAATAACTGAGTTTGGGATATGAGGTCTTGGGATATAAGAACAATATACAAATATCACTTATATTTTTATATAAAAGCAAGGAAAATAATCACAAATTTTTTAAAGTATAATTTAAAATTACATCAAAAACACCAACTACTTAGATATAAATTTAACAAAATCTGCACAAGATTTGTATGTTAAAACTACAAAATTTTTGATAAGAAAAATTAAAAATCTTTGATGTTCATGGATTACAAGGCTCAAAGTTGTCAAGATGTAAATTGTCCCCAAATTGATCTATAGATTCAATGCAATTTCAATATCCAAGCAGGCTTTTGTAAAAACTGAAAGGCAGATCCTAACATTTATATGAAAAAGCAAAAGGCATAGACTAACCAAAACAATTTTGGAAAAACAACAACAAAGTTGACTGATTCTTACTACAAGATTTAAAGACTTAGAAATCAGGACAGTATGGCATGAGACTTTCAGAACTAGGTGAGGGCGGGAGGGTATGGATTGAAGGAGGCACCTGAACCATACCACACATGGCTCACACAGTGGGAAGGGACCCCATCCATGCACTGGTCCCATTTTTGCAAATAAAATTTTATTAAAATACAAATCATTTTTTCCTGTAAGTATGACTTCTGCAACAATCGTGATATACTTACACTACAAAAATGTTTTATGGCTTATCTAAAATTCAGATTTAACTGAGTGTCCTGTATTTTACCTAGCAAACCTATGTGTAAACTCAAAGACTAAAATATTTACTATTTGGACATTTTATAGAAAAAGTTTGCCAAACCCTGGTTGGAAAGGAAGAAAACTGTCTCTAAAAATTATATTATCAATATTTCCAATCATTTAAAATTGTGCTGTCATTAAAAGAATTCATAAAATAAAGCATAAATATATTTGTCTTCGTTCAGCTACAAAGATTGAAATATTACACATAAAATTTTAACAATATGGCTAAATATTTTCACCAGTTTTAAAACTTTCAACTAACCATTCTAAATGTGAGAGTATACTGTAATCTAGAGCAGCAGATCATAAACCTGCACATCAGATCAACCTAGGGTGCTTTTTTAAAGAAAAGCACATATTCTTAGACCTCCACTCAGAAATTCGGATTTTTTAGTGCCTGAAATAGAAACTAGGAATCTGTATTTTTTTTTTAAGTTCTTTGAGATGATCCTGATATACAGACCAGAGACCTGGTGAGTTCCAGCAGTAGTCTGAAAACTTTAACCTGCATTGGAATAAGCTGGAAGGCTTGTTTAAACAGACTGCTGAACCCCCAACTCCAGATGTTCTGATTTAGTAAGTATACAGTCGGGCACAAGAGTGTCTAACAATTTTCCATGTGATGCTGGTACTGCTGGTCTGGGGACCTCATTTTGAGAAAGAATGTGTTGCAGAATTTTATGTACCTAATTAGTGGCTCTCTTTTTAAATTCAAATCCACATTATTAACAAAAATTCAATATTATATAATATAATGGAATTTTATCACTACAAAACGGACTGTATTGTTTATTTCATCTACAAAAGAAATACTAAGTTTTTATATTTGTTCTTCAAACTGTTTTGCTATAACCTAGAATGTCTCTAATTTCATCAAAAAAAGTCATAAGAATGTAATGCCTGTAAGTCTTAAGCAGATAAGTCTTAAATGTGGGATTGGAAGATTATTGTAAAAATTAAGCTATTTACTAATAAACAAGCTTAGTAAAGTTTCAGGATGCAAAATCTATATGTAAAATTAAACTGTGGCTGGGCACGGTGGCTCACACCTGTAATCTGAGCACTCTGTGAGGCCAAGGTGGGCAGATCACCTGAGGTCAGGAGTTCAAGAACAGCCTGGCCAGCATGGTGAAACCTCATCTCTACCAAAAATACAAAAATTGGCCAGGCATGGTGACTCACGCCTGTAGCCCCAGCTACTTGGGAGGCTGAGGAAGGAGAATTGCTCAACCCAGGAGGCAGAGGTTGCAGTGAGCTGAGATTGCACCACTGCACTCCAGCCTGGGTGACAGAGAAAAACTCCATTAAAAAAAAAAAAAAGCCAATTGTATTTCTCTAAAGTAAAAATGAACAAACCAAAAATAAAACTAGGAAAACAATTCTATTTTTAAAACATCAAAAGTAATAAAATGCTTGACAATAAATTTAACCAAAGAAATGTAAGACTTATACACTGAAAACTATAAACATTGTTGAAAGAAATTAAAGAAGAGTTAATGAAGTTGAAAGACATCCCATGTTCATGGATTGGAATGCTTAACATTATTAACATGACAATACTCTACAAATTGATCTACAGATTCAAAATAATTCCTATTAAAATCTTAGTTTACTGTTTTGGAGAAATTTGCAAACTAATCTTAAAACTCACATGGAAATGCTAGAGAAAAAGAATAACCAAAAAATCTTGAAAGGGAAGAACTATGTTAGAGGATTCACATTTTCTAATTTTGAAACTTACTTGAAAGCTAGAATAATCAAAACAGTGTGTTACTAGCCATAGACTAGACATATATAACAATGGAATTGAATTATGAGTGCAGAAATAAACCCTCACATTTTTAGTCAATTGACTTTTGACAAGGGTGACAAAACAAACTATCTTTTCAACAAATGGTTCTGGGATTGCTGGACATTCACAAACAAAAAGAAGAAAGTTAGAACCCTGTGTCACACCATATACCAAAATTAATTCAAAATAGATCAAATAACTAAATTAAGTGATTAAAATTATTTTAAAATTATAATTTTTATTAAAGATTATTTACAATGTATACTTTTTTATAAAAATATTAGAAAACTTGGGTTTAAATATTTGTAATTTGAATCAGAAAACTGCTTCTTAAATAGGGCACAGGCTGGGTGCGGTGGCTCATACCTGTAATCCCAGCACTTTGGGAGGCCAAGGCGGGAGGATCACAAGGTGAGGAGATCAAGACCATCCTGGCTAATACAGTGAAACCCTGTCTCTACTAAAAATATAAAAAATCAGCCAGGTGTGGTGGCATGTGTCTGTAGTCCCAGCTGCTCAGAAGGCTGAGGCAGGAGAATTGCTTGAATCCAGGAGGCGGTGGTTGCAGTGAGCTGAGATCACCCCACTGCACTCCATCCTGGGTGACAGAGAGAGACTCCGTCTCAAACAAACAAACAAACAAAAAGGCACCCAAAGCACAAACAACAGAAGAAAAATTTGATAAACTGGGAATAATCAAAATTTAAAACTTTTGTGCTTGAAAGGACACTACAAAAAAGCAAAAAGGCAACCCACAGGAGAAAATTTTTGTAAGTAATATACTTGATAAGGGACTAGTGTCTAGAATATATAAATGACTATTAAAACTCGGTAGTAAAAAGACAAATAACGCAATTGAAAATGTGCAAAAGATCTCAATAGACAGTTATCTAAAGAAGATATACAACTGCTCCATAAGCACATGAAAAGGTGCTCAAGGTACTTGGGAGGTTGAGGCAGAAGAATCACTTGAGGCCAGGAGTTTTAGACCAGCCTGAGCAACATAGCAATACCATGTTTCTAAAAATAAATAAATAAATATGTTAAAATCTAAAAAAGAAAAAAAGAAGATATTCTAGGTCATTAGTCAACAAGAAAACACAAATCAAAACAACAATAAGATACTGCTTCATAGCTGCTCAGTTGGCTGTAATAAAAACACACACATACATACATAAACACACACACACACACACACACACACACACACAGAAAGACAGAAAATTACAAATGTTGAAGGGAATATGGAGAAATTGGAGCCTTCATGCATCACTGGTAGAAATGTAAAATGGTGCAGCCATTTTGGAAAACAATTTGCCATTTTCTTAAAAACTTAAACATGGAGTTACTATATGAACCATCAATTCAACTCCTAGATATATACCTAAGAGAAAAGATAATGCATGCCCACAGAAAAACGTGAACACACATGTTCATAGTAGCATTATTTATAATAGCAAAAAGGTAGAAACAACCCAAATTTCCATCAACCAATGAATGGATAAATAAAATGTGGTATACTCATGCAACAGAATATTATTCAGCAATAAAAAATAAATGAAGTACTGATACATCCTACAATATAGATGACCCTTGAAAATGTTATGCCAAGTTAAAGCATCCAGACTCAAAACACTACATGTGGAATGATTCCACTGATATAAAATGACCAGAATTGATGCATCTATAGAGACAGAAAGTCAATTAGCAGTTGCATAGAGTTGGTGGATTATGGGAAGATTGGAGGGTGACTACTGAGGGATACAGGGTTTCTTTTTAGGGCAATTAAAATGTTCTAAAATTGATTGTGATGGATTCGCAACTCTGGCTACACTGAAAGTTTTTGAACTGTATATTTTAAAAGTGTGAATTGTAGCCTTGGCAACATAGTGAGACCCTGTCTCTACAAAAATATTAAAAATTCACTAGGCATGGTGGTGTTATGGGATCTTTGGGGTGTTGCTTTTCTGGCCAGAAACCTCTCTGGCTGGTGGCACCTTTGCCTAAGTTCTTGTCCTGTGTCCTAGAAGAATGGGATGTGCAGACAAGTGGAAGGTGAGCAAGATGAAGAGGAGCTTTATTGAGTGTTACAACAGCTCAGAGGAGACCCAGAGTGGGTAGCTCCTCTCTGTAAGCAGGTTTTCTCATCAGGTGTTCAGCTCTCAGAAGAGACAAGGCCCTGGAGAGGGTGGCCTCTCCAGGGGGAGGGTGGGGGCAAGCCATCAGTGGCACAAATCTATAGTATACCTGCCTACTCCCAGCTCCCAAGAGAACAGGGTGCCTGAGTTTCAGCCATGGCTTGGGCATCTGCAGCTGCACCTGGGGAGCACCTGCTCTGCCAACTTGGAAGGGGCAGAGCTCCCACTTGTCCCCAACTCCCACTGGCTCCATGGAGCCTGGCACCCAGTCATGCTCCCTTGCTTCCTGGGACAGGGGCTCCAGGCCCTCGCTGGGTCTGCGCTGGTATTCAGGGCAGGGACGATGTTGCCACAAGCACCTCCCGTGGCCCCAGCACTCAGTGGTGGCCTAGCACACAACCTGGACTGGCCCCATCATAGTGGTCTCCAGGATGGTGGGCTGTCCACCTCCTTCCCGTGCCTTCCCTGCAGCTGCTGGTGTGATGGCAGTGGCTGCACCAGATGGCCCACTGCTGCCATGGCACACATCTGTAGTCCAAGATACTTGGGAGGGTGAGGGAAGAGTATCCCTTGAGCCCAGGAGTTTGAGGCTGCAGTGAGCTGTGATTATGACACTGCACTCCAACCTGGGTGAGAGTGAGACTCCATCTCACAAAAAAAAGGATGATTTGTGTAGTATATGAGTTATATATCAAAAAATGTGTTGTTGTTGTTTTTAAAAAAACCACTTATGTTAAGAACATTGTTCTGTAGTAAAATAGGCATTTTCAATTGCAACAAAAGCAAAAATTGACAATTGGGTCTAATTAAACTAAAGAGCTTCTACACAACAAAGGAAACTATCAACAGAGTGAACAACCTACAGAATGGGAGAAAAATTTTGCAATCTATCCATCTGACAAAGGTCTAATATCCAGCATCTATAAGGAACTTAAACAAATTTTCAAGAAAACAAACAAACATCCCCATTAAAAAATGGGCAAAGGACATGAACAGACACTTCCCAAAAGAAGACATACATGCGGCCAACAATCATATGAAATAAAGCTTAACATCACTGATCATTAGAGAAATGCAAATCAAAACCACAATGAGATACCATCTCATATCAGTCAGAATGGCTATTATAAAAAATCAAAAAATAACAGATGCTGGTGAGGTTCCATAGTAAAAGGAATGCTTATACACTGTTGGTGGGAGTATAAATTTGTCCAACCATTATAAGACAGTGTGACAATTCCTCAAAGACCTAAACCAGAATTACCATTTGACTCAGCAATCCCATTACTGGATATATATCCAAAGGAATATAAATTTTCTTATTATAAAGAAACATACAGCTAAGCATAGTGGCTCATGCCTGTAATCCCAGCAATTTGGGTGGCCGAGGCTTGTGGATCACCTGAGGTCAAGAGCCTGAGACCAGCCTGGCCAACATGGTGAAACCCCATCTCCACTAAAAATAAAAATTAGCCGGGCGTGGTGGTGCTTCCCTGTAATGCCAGCTACCCAGGAGGCTGAGGCACGAGAATTGCTTGAACCCAGGAAGCAGAGGTTGCAGTGAGCCAAGATCGCACCACTGCACTTCAGCCTGGGCAACAGAGTGAGACTCTATCTCAAAAAACAAAACAAAACAAAACAAAAAAAAAACATGCATGCGTATGTTCACTGCAGCACTATTCACAATAACAAAGACACGGAATCAACCTAAATGCCCACCAATGATAGACTGGATAAAGAAAATATGGTACATATACACCATGGAATATTATGCAGCCATTAAAAAAAAAACAAGATCATGCCTTTGCAGGGACATAAATAGAGCTGGAGGCCATTATTCTTAGCAAACTGACACAGGAACAGAAAACCCAATACCTCCACTCTCGCAATGCTGTAAGGAGCTACCTGAGACTGGGTAATTTACGAAGAAAAGAGGTTTAATCGACTCATAGTTTTGCAAGCTGTACAGGAAGCATGGCCAGGGAGACCTCAGGAAACTTACAATCGTGGTGGAAAGTGAAGGGGAAGCAGGTGCATCTTCACATGGCAAAGCAAGAGAAAGAGAGCAAAGGGAAAAGTGCTATACACTTTTAAACAATCAAATCTCATGCGAACTTACTCACTATCATGAGAATAGCAAAGAGGACGTCTGCTCCCATGACCCAATCACCTCCCACCAGGGCCCTCCTCCAACAGTGAGGATTAAAATTTGACACGAGATTTGGGTGGGGACACAGACCCAAACTAAATCACCACATTATCTCACTTATAAGTGGGAGCTAAATGATGAGAACACATTGAACATGCAGAGGAACAGCACACACTGGGGCCTATCAGAGAGTGGAGTGGGGGAAGAGGAAGAGGATCAGAAAAAGTAACTAATGGGTACTAGGCTTAATACCTGGGTGATGGGAATAACCTGTGCAACAAACTCCCATGACACAAGCTTACCTATATAACAAAACTGCACATGTACCCCTGAACTTAAAATAAAAGTTAAAAATTATATATATACATTTTGATGTTCAGTCCTAGTTCTCTTTGAAAATATGTTGTTGAATTTACGTTGAGTTCAGCGTTTGTTGCTTAATTTTGTAGTCTTTATAGTAAAACTACAGTAACACATATTTTCACTGTTTGTGCAAATAAGCAGCCTTTGCTTCAAATGGATGTTTCTATTAACACTATGCTAATTATTGAAAATAAACATGTGCAACTATGAGCTTCTGCTGACTGCCTCTCAACCTATCTTTTCCTTCTGCTGGTTCATGCTGAGGGGTTTCGGCTTACTGAAGCTTGCCAGGGACCCGGTTTGGGCATTCCCTTATCTAATAGTAATCTACGAAGTCTATTTGATCACTGAAATTTGCACAACTCTTTTCATCATCCTGGTAAAGAACAATCATACATAATACATGTAATACTATAAAACAAATAAGGAAAGTTTCATTCAAAATAAAAAGCTTAGCTCATGAAAGACTGTATTTTTAAGATAATTATTATTTTTTTTATTAATACAAGCAGGATCCCAGAATCCCAAATCAAATCCCAAAACCAAAATCATGCACTAAGGTGAGCATGTATCTGCATGACAGAATATTTAAATAAATTTTTAAAAATCTGGACACAATAATTTTCAACTAACAAAATTGGCAATGTTTGGGGTGTGGTAAGTGCTTGTTTCCTCTTTCTGCTTTCTTTTTAAGCCTTCAAAGTATTAATCCTCTGTCTGTTCAATAATTTCTACTTCACACCATTTTTTAGGGCATCACAGATTCTCCAACTCTTATTCTGACACATTGTATCATAACCATTCTAATGCCAGGAAGATTAGGCATCATGACTAACTGGGAGACCATTCTGACAGACACGGAATAATCCTTGGGAGCTTCTACCAAGTGGAGCATGGGTATTTCTTTGTATTAGGAAAATATTTAAGTCAATATATGGAAAGCAGTGTGCAAAACCAAATATGATATTTTCCCTTCAATGATTAGGTGCTCTACAATAAACATAAAAGAATTTAGCAAGATAAGAGACATGAAACAGTCTTATAAAGTATCATACAAAGATTATTTAGAACTGGTAGTAATAACAGTAATAATTTCTGAGAACATAACCATTATTATTCATTTGCAAAGCTGCATGGATTTAGTAACTCTTTAACATGCTTTATCTATAAAGTTCTAGGGATGTGAAATTAGAAATCAAATCAGATTTACTAAGATTTGGAACCAGGGCATATTGCCATATTCTTAGAAGAGAAAATATATTGTATTTTCAACATGATTTACTGGTAAAAAGATTTTATTATTACCGGGCCTACTGAGGCCTAAAAGATCATCAATAAACAGTGATAAGTAGGCTCACTTGCAAGGAAAAAATGCCTAGCCTCTTCAAATGAGATTTCCTAATGCAATACTGGGCCAAATTTGACTTTATTTCATTCAGTGACTTCACAGCCTCTGAAAAAGGGGTTCTTGTGACTTCTGCAGTTTAATGATTGCAAAGATTGAGCAAAGTGTGTTTCTTTAAGTAAACACCTCAAAATGGATACCTTGTGAGAATAAATACCTTTTGTCTGTAATATTTGTTTTATGGGAAAAAAAGATGTCCTAATTTAAATAAAAGTCAATTCTTTGGAGGAAAGGAATCATTTATGGTAAGAAATAAGGACCCCTCAATTTCACCTGACCCCTTTCACCGCCCCTCCCCATAAATTTTAGGCATGGATGATAGAGAATATTTTAACAAAACAGCAAAAATACTTCCTGTTTCATATGAAGGCAGGTAAAGTGATAAATAGATATCCTGAGCCCCAAAGAGCTAATTACAAAACTTTGCACATCTGTCTAGATTCTGGTAAAGAAAGGCTAGTTTGGCTAATTACCTGGCCTGAAACTTGTTCCTGTTTCCATTATTTTAGCCAATTCACTTATATTTGTTATATGAGTAATAAAGTACTTATAATTCCTTCCGAGTTTTTTCCCCAAATCTCTCCATTATGACTTAATTTTTATAGTAAATGGTTCAATTTTTAGGCTAAAGACCTTGAAAATGGGTGATTCACTACAGATCTGCTAAAACACTTCCTCAAAATATAAATCTTTCTATTATTTCTTCAATACAGTAATACTGCACTTTATAGAATCAAAGAGTCCAAACTGCAAGAAATACAAATGTCGTCTGCCTTTCTAGAAAAAGAAAAGGCTAATGCCAATTAAACTATGGTTCATGCCTCTTTATACTGAACATTTTTATTTTCCATTTAATGACACAGTTATTTGAGACTTATTTGGGCATAGATATTTATCACCCAAGTCCTATGTAGAAAGGAAAATAGAAGCAAAATCAATTTATTATGACATTTGTAAATCCTGGCATGTGACAGAAAATCCTTTAGCACACATCTCAGTACCAAGCATAACATGGATTCCACTTTGGGGCATCTTTCTTTCTAAGATCTCATAAGGCATGTGGTTATTGCCTTATAAGAAAATATGAAGTTGTGGTTATTTCCACAGGGATGAGCATTTGCTTCACTATAGCATATTGATGCTTCATAGCTCTGCTTCTGTGCTTTTCTGTTACATAAATTTCTATTTCAATGCCAAATCATAGTGTAATATTTTTAAGAACATTTTGCATGGCATTTAAACTCAACACATATAGCTGACTCAGTTGAATTAACAACAATAAGACCAGCAATGACCACGTTCACACATAAGCAAGTAATGACTACTATGTCAGATTGGCTCCTAATCATCAATTGTAAGATGCATGCTGATTTTAAATATGTTAAAATGCGAAGAAATGTGAATCTTAGAGTCATTTAAATCCAGTAACGATCTTTATGTCTGTGTCATGGTGGCTATCATCATGAATTTTGTAATGAAATAGACATGGATTCTGATCTAGTCATTTAACGCTGTGTGATGCTGAGCAAATTATTTAAACTCTCTAAGCCTTAGATCTCTTAAAAGTGAGTACTATAGTAATACCTACTGCATAGAATTAGTATAAGGATTAAACAACATAGTTTCTACATAAACTGTTCATTAGATATTAGATATTATTATTTTTATTAGAAACATTACCTTTTTGAATCTTCATAACCATCTGTGATACGGATAGGGAGACAATATTATCCCCATTTTGCAGCTGGGAAGAACAAGAATCAGAGATTGTGATCTACCCAAGATCACAAAGCCAGCAAGTGACCTGGGGGGAATATCAGAGGTCTTTCCATACTCCCCTTGGGTTGAAGCTGGTAAATATAGATAAAGTTCCTATTCCCGTTTTTAAAATGCTGAATTAGCTCGAATAGATAGAAAAATGATCTTAGCATTGTGGATATTTTCAGTTCTAAGAATCCAACTTCTCTTTATTCAAGTAACTGTAACTCTTCCCAACTTTCAATCCATATGCTTTGCATTGGGCCTTAATTCCTGGTTTAGGGGATAGAACAAAAGGCCTAGGTTTAGCCAATCAGGACTTTGAATTCTTCTGGCTGCAGTTCGATCCAAGAATAGACACTTAATGCAAGCCAAGTCAGTCAGAATAAATCAGAACTAAGCTCAGGACTTTTACTTGACTAACCAGAAAGAGATATTTAAACAGAAAGGACATTTCCCTCTTCTGTTGGGCTTTAACTTGAGGAGGTGTGAGGCTGGAGCAGCTGCTGCCATATTGCAACCACATGGATTCTGAAAATGAAGCCAAAACATGGAAGAAAGTATGGCCAAGCTGGGCGACAGATAGAGACCAGCTACTAAATCCAATATGTGAGCTTCTGAATCCAGCCACACTTGAATTTAGCCCTAGTTTTTACTTCTCAGTTATATCAGTCAATAAATTCCCTTTCTCTGAACAAATAACAGACTCCTGAGCAAAGGGCTCTAGGTGGGACAATATAAATTAACAACAGGTATGTGTGTGACAGGCACCATGACTTCCATGTCCAGTATATAATTCTTTATCTTTTTCCTAAAACAGCCAAATTGGACAAATAGTAGTGATTGAACACCACCCATCTGCAGTGCACACAAGTCCAACAACAGCAAAAAAATGTTTACTGTGTCAGTGGCTGTGCCACTGGCCAACCATGTTTCTATGTTAATTTACACTGAGCAATGCTGCAGGAAGAGTTAGTTTTGTGCTTATTTAAATATTTTGTGCCCTAAATGACATGCACATAGAATTGTTTATTTCACTATAGCTAAGTTCACTCTGATTGGTGTCACCATGCATTTGAAAATGGTTGACCCTATGCAATTAAATTTGTTACCTCTTAATACTCTACATTCTGACTAGTCAGAAAGCCAGTGAAATTAATCCAACTAGCTAATTACAATAATCTATTCAGACATGCTAAAGAGTAAAATCTAGGCTCATCAAGACACCACTAATACTGATGTCCAGATATAAAATCAGAAAAAGGGCAAAATGTCAAGTAAACATTTCATTTACTAGATAGGTAGTACATTTTCTTTACTAAATGTGAAATATTTATTGAGAAGGTTAGTGAATCTAAGATTCTTCCAGGAGATATTAACAACAGCTGAAACATTTATATGCATATACAGAAATCTATATGTTTCCACATTTTAGTGTTTCCCTCTTATTTCCACTGCTACAGAGAAATTACTGTACTATTTTGATTTTTATGTTTCTTTAACATGCTGACTTAAGTTGTTGTTTTAACATAATATTTTTAAACCATCTATTCCTACTACTAATCCACATGTGTTGCGAAAATGTTTGTATACAGAATGGGGTTCCAAAGAGAAACAGATTGTGAGTTAACACCACACACATAGAGTTTTGTTAGATTTAACATATAATTATATATAGTATAGATAATAAATCCGCATAGGCACATGTGTTCAATAAGTATAAATATTATCATACATATACACTTCTATTTCTTAAGTTATTTCTTTTTTTTCCAGGAGAAATAACTTTGTTTGGACTGAGAGCTGGAGAACGAGAATAGGACCTGAGACAGCATATTGTGCTATGGAGGAGAGGTGAGTTTCCAAAATGGCAGTCAAAGCCCATCGACCAGACTCTACTTCCCAGCAACCTTGCAGTTAGTGCAACCAACAAAAGGCCTGCTGAGGAATGTATTTACCACTAAATTCCCCAAATATGCCAACACTACAAAAAAGACAGAGGCTTTTTGTTATAATTAAATTTCCACAAACCTCCCCAATCACAAGTATTCTAAGAAGAAGTAAAAAAATCACTGTAAAAAAAATTTTACAGATCTCAAACTTGTCTTCAACATTTAGTTCATCATCTTAAAGAAATAACTCTCCTGCTAAACTCATTAGCTACAGGATCTATCCAAGCAGCAAGAAGATGGCCATGCCATGGCAATCCTCTTCCCATCTTCCCTAGCCACTCAGGGCTGAAGAGCAAGGTGAGGCTCAGGTGAGGGTAGGGGTGGAGAGCACAAGGGCTACTTTTCCCCAGTAGAACAAGGCATCTGAAGCTAGACGGGAGAGCAGAACTGATGAGACTTGACGGAAGGGTCCAGGGCCTGTATTCAGTCAGAGTCACTGCTGGAAGAAGAGGAGGAAGGGGAGGAGGAATGCTTGGCGTGCTTGTGGTGCTTGTAGTGCTTGTGTATCTTTTTAGGAACTTTCTTCATTTTCTTCTGAATCTTCTTGTCCACTATCACTTCTGGTCCAACCATGTCAGAAGCCAAGGGATTCACAGGAGGCATTCCAGGGGCAGGAGGTGAGTGTGGAAGAGGGTGGGGAACCGAGGGTTGGCATCCTGGATACTGTGGCTGTGGCACAGGATGAGGGGGTCCACCTGGGGGGAAAGTTGGATTGCCTTGCAGAGCTCCTCAGGGAGGAGGAAAGGGGCCTGGGGAAAGGGTGGATTGATAGGTGGTGGGTGGGCAGGACTGGGCCTCCAGGGTACCCAATGTTGGGAGAATATGGATTTGGCCCTGGCTGCCCAGCATTGGAATTCCACATGTTTAGGTGTGTCCTCCAGCCCTGTCACCTTTCCACCACCACCTGGGCTTGGTGCATTCTGGTTATTTCTTTCTCCTTTTCCTTACAGGACCAGAATCCAAAAAGAAAAATTCTCCCTCAATTCACCACATCAAAAAATGATCCACACATAGATGTTCTTGAAATAGTAATTGCTACTGTCTGCCTTCCCTCAATACAGCAGATGAAATGTTAAATTAAAGAAGCTTTTGTTACAGGTGAAGGGTCTTGACTATGAGTGGTCCAGGTTCTTGCCATTTTAAACAAGGAATTGGACAAAATGCACAAACAAAGCAATGAAATAATAAAGCAACAAACACACAGATTTATTGCAATGAAAGTACACTCCACAGAGTAGGAGCGGGCTTGAGCAAGCAGCTCAAGAGCACTGGTTACAGAATTTTCTGGGATTTAAATACTCTCTAGAAGTTTCCCATTGGTTATTTGGTTTACACCCTATGCAAATGAGGTAGTGACCTGCAACCAGTCTGATTGGTCATGGAAAGTGACCAATCAGAGGCTGAGTGAAGTTACAAAGTTAACACACTATGCAAATGTCTGATTGGTTGCAGGAGAGGACCAATTAGTGGCTGAAGTGAACTTACAAAGTTATACCCCTATGCAAATGAAGACTAGGCCTGTGACCAGTCTGACTGGTTGTTGTATGGGAATAATCAGAGGTACTTTCCATTTCTCGTCTGTGATGCAGAAAGGAGTGGGGCAAAGGAAGTAGCCTCTGTTCTTTTGTTACTCGGGTGTGGAAAGTTGGGGTTTTCCTTTTGATTTATTTCTAGGAAGTCAGTGTGAATTGGCCTTAGGTTCCCTACCTCCAGGCCCTATTCTCCTGCCTCACTTGACAGCTTGCTATTGATTGAAATGAGAAGGGAAAGAACTGGTCAGCTAATGTTCCTCTGCCCCTACAAAACTTCTCCTTTTCATCCCTTTCTGTTATTGCTGTGTCATCTACGTGAGGTGTATTAGGCTGTCAGTTACCTGTAAACATTTACCTTCACAGGAAAAAGTGCTCGCTGTGGAGTAGTGGAGTGATAACAGCGATCCGATTGATATTTTGCTGAATGAGTTTTTCGAACATTTTAAACCCCAACCAATAATAAGAAGCACATTTCCCGTAACAACTCAGTACATATAAATATTTATATTTTTATATATATCTATAACTTAAACAAAGTTTCAGCCAATGTTAACCATTATTACATGCAATGCACGCTGCTAATCTATTTCTCGATTTTATTTTATTATTATTATTTGAGATGGAGGTTGCTCTGTCACCCAGACTAGAGTGCAGTGGTGCTATCTTAGCCTACTGTAACCTCTGCCTCCCGGATTCAAGCGATTCTCCTGCCTCAGGCTCCTGAGTAGCCTGGACTACAGGTATGCAGCACCACACCTGCCTAAGTTTTTGAATTTTTAGTAGAGACAGGGTTTCACCATGTTGACCAGGCTGGTCTTGAACTCCTGAACTCAGGTGATCTGCCCACCTCGACCTCCCAAAGTGCTGGGATTACAGGCATGAGCCACTGTACCCAACCTATTTTATTTTTTCAAATGCTAATTAGGAACCACTACCTTGACAGTCATGATCTTTTATTAGGTCATGATCTACTGGTTTGAAAAGCACTATTCTCTAGGGAAGAACACAGCTTAAGCTAGAAAGAGCTTGAGTCTTTATATAGGTTTAAGTCTGACTTCCCCATTAACTAGCCATGTGAGCCCTGAAAAATTAATTAGTTTTATTAGTGTTCAGTTTCCTCATCTGTAGAATGAAGATAATTTTCCTACTTTTCTACTTTGTAGGATGAGAATCAATGTGATGATGTGAAAATCCAAGCCCATTCACTGACACATGGCAGACCGAAAATAAATATTGGTTCCTGGACCATCCCTCAAAAAGAATGAGATCATGTCCTTTGCAGGGACATGGATGGAGTTGGACACAGGAACAGAAAATCAAATACTACATGTTCTCACTTATAGGTGGGAGCTAGATGATGAAAACACATTGACACATAGAAGAGAACAACATACACTTGGGCCTATCAGAGGGTGAAGGGCAGGAGGAGGGAGAGGATCAGGAAAAATAACTAATGGGCATTAGGCTTAACACCTGGGTGATAAAATAATACATACAACAAACCCCCATGATACAAATTTACCGAAGCAACAAACAAGCACTTGTACCCTTGAACTTAAAATGAAAGTTAAAAAATAAATAAATATCAAGAAGCCTGACAAGGAACAAGTTCTATGTAGAAACATTGCATTTCAAACCCTTTTAAAACCCTTTCTCTGTCTCCTTTCTTCTTAGTCTTTCTCATAAACCCAGAGGCAAAACAGCTGTTTTTAATAGGGTCTCTCACTTTAAAGAGTGAGAAACTACTTATGGAATCTCTTATATCTTAAACTTTTCCACTAATTTCTGTGCAGAGCTGGATAATTAATCATTCTTTAGAATATCAGGATCAGAAATTTCCAAATATAAACTTCAAAACCCTTGGATTGTTGACCCTTACCCATCGATCTGACCCTGTTCTTTTTCTCCAACATTATATCAAAACATTTCCCCACCTTCCACTCCAACCTTCTAAAGCCCTCCACACCCCACCTGGTCAATCCTATTAGTTGCTGCTTTGTCATGCTCCATCATGCTTTTGTGCTTTGCAAATTTTGTTTTCTTTGTGCTGGCCTCACCACCTCCTGCCAGCATTCCATTCTGCCACTTAGTGCCTATGTAACCTTGGGTAACTTACTAATTATTTTTAAACACACTTTCCTTGTCTACAACTTGAGAATAATATTGTGTCCAGAATTGGTTCCTTCTGGTGGGTTCTTGGTCTCGCTGACTTCAAGAATGAAGCCGCGGACCTTCGCTGTGAGTGTTACAGTTCTTAAAGATGGTGTGTCTGGAGTTTGTTCCTTCAGATGTCCAGATATGTCCAGAGTTTCTTCCTTCTGGTGGATTCATGATCTTGCTGACTTCAGGAGTGAAGCCGCAGACCTTCGCAGGGAGTGTTACAGCTCTTAAAAATGGTGCGCCTGGGAGTTGTTTGTTCCTCCCAGTGGGTTCATGGTCTCGCTGACTTCAGGAGTGATGCTGCAGACCTTCGTGATGAGTGTTACAGCTCATAACGGTAGTGCGAACCCAGAGTGAGCAGCAGCAAGATTTATTGCGAAGAGCAAAAGAACAAAGCTTCCGCAGCATAGAACGGGACCCAAGCGGGTTGCCACTGCTGGCTCCCGGGGCCAGCTTTTATTCCCATATTTGGTCCTGCCCACGTCCTGCTGATTGGTCCATTTTACAGAGCGCTGATTGGTCCATTTCACAGAGTGCTGATTGGTGTATTTACAAACCTTTAGCTAGACACAGAGCGTTGATTGGTGCATTTTTACAGAGTGCTGATTGGTGCATTTACAAAACTTTAGCTAAACAGAAAAGTTCTCCGAGTCCCCACCCAACCCAGAAGCCCAGCCAGCTTCGCCTCTCAGTATTATTTACCACACAAGTGTTCTTGTCAGGAACAATTACATTAAGGTTGTCAATTGACTGGCATTACTAAGTACTCAAGGAATGATGACAGTAATATTTTTGTTATTATAATATAAGATGCTGAGTTTAAGCACCATCTGTTCTAGGAAATCTTCGTGGTCTCTCTCATTCTGGGTTGCATGCCCTACTTCTGGGCTCCCCTTGCACCCTGTGTAAATGTCTCATCACAGTATTAGTGTGCATGTTATAAGAATTGTTTTCTTGCTGCCTCCCAACCATACTAGAAGCCTCTTGAGGACAAGGATGTGTCTTGAATCTCCAAATCTAAAACATCTAGCAAAGAGCCTGCAACATTGTAAGATTCTAAGTGTGTTTGTTTAATTTGTTTGGTGGATAATCAGATTACAGAAGTGCATAATGACCATCTCTATTGTGTCCTTTAGAACCAAAAAATGTAAGAATAAAAAGGGTTATTGCTAAAATAAGGACTATTCAAAATGAAAGGCTGTTCTGCCATTTCAAAAACAAAGTAGTGCTAAGGAATTACTTTCTCATTTTTAACTTCCCCAGATTCTTTTAGGATCATGAAAAGAGAGGCCTCCTTTATTCAGTATTTTTCATTCATGTAATAACAACTTACTGTGTGCCAGGCACATTGCTTTATGTTCTGGATATATAGCAACAAACAAAAGTACACACCCTGGAGGAGCTTACATTCCAAAGGAAAAACAGAGTCAAATAGCAGGAATAAATATATTCTATTATATACAACATATTGTTGGTAATGAAACATGCTATAGAGCAAAAATAAAGCACAATGAGGGAATAAGCAATGATGGAGTGGGCGGGGCTCTCTTGTACAGAATCTAGAATCAGAGAGGGCCTCTGAATGAAATGAGGGAATGAGCAATGTGTTTAAGTCTCTTAAACATTTCTACACCTAATTCTAAAATTTTCCAGGGTTGAAGATGATGACAAACTAGGGAAAAAATGTTACCATCCCAAGCAATTTAGGGGGAGACTATCTCAGATGCTTAAAGCCACATAACAAGCAGAGATTTCAGCTTGAACACTAATTGGATTCTCAATTGTGACCTTGAAGGAACACACTGAACTCTATTTATAATTGCTATGGGAGTTACTCTATGATTTAAAGAAAGTGGCCGGGTGGCCCATGACCCTTTTATGTCATCAACTTAGTTTATTTATTCACAAAAGCCTGCACCTTGACCTACTTAGACTAGGTTACTTGACTCAATATTTCATTAATTTGGCCACTAAAATTTCTGAAGCATCATTTTCCCCTAACTTTAAATATCTTATACTTGGCCCAGTGTGATGGTTCATGCCTGTAATCCTGGCACTTTGGGAGGCCGAGGCAAGCGGATCACCTGAGGTCAGGAGTTTGAGACAGGCCTGGCCAACATGCTGAAACCCCATCTCTACTAAAAATACAAAAATTAGCTGGGTGGTGGTGCATGCCTGTAGTCCCAGCTACTCTGGAGGCTGAAGTGGGAGGATTGCTTGAACCCAGGAGGCAGAGGTTGCAGTGAGTAGAGATCACACCACTGCACTCCAGCCTGGGTGACAGAGTGAGACTCCATCTCGAAAAAAATAATAAACTTGATGGACTTATACATCTTTTTAAATGCTTCCCAAATCCATAGACTACATGGCTCATGGCTCAATGAGAGTAAAATATGTCCTAGCCTGATGTTTCTCATTCCTTTGAATATTTGGTTATAACATGTAAGGTCATTTTATTGATCCAGATTTGCTTATGAAAACTCACCTCAAGTTTATATTAATATGATCATTTCAAAATATCTAAATTAACGTTCACTTTTCAAAATGTCTCCACTAAAGTGGGTGCAGTGGGTCACCCCTGTAATCCCAACACTTTGGGTGGTCAAAGTGGATGTATTGTTTGAGCTCAGGCATTTGAGACCAGCCTGGGCAACGTGGCAAAATCCCGTCTCTACAAAAAAATACAAAAAAAAAAAAAAATTAGCCAGGCGTGGTTGTGTGTGCCTGTAGTCCAAGCTTCTAGGGAGGCTGAGGTGGCAGGATTACTTGAGCCCACAAGGTTGAGGCTATAGTGAGCCGAGATGTTGCCACTTCACTCCAGCCTGGGCAACAGAGTGAGATCACACCTCAAAACAAATAAAAATAAATAAAAACTGTCTCTACTAAAGTAGTATAAGTTGCAAAGCCAAGATAATTTCTCTGAGGGATATTTCTAACCATATTCATGTTATACAGACATACTGTAGGCAATCAAACTTGAATAAGGAATAGGAACTCTCTAACTTCTTTCTGACAAGACTTGACATAAACCTCTATGACTAAAATAGTTAAGTAGCATCGCAAACTCATCAGTAAGTAAGGAGAAAAACAAACAAACAAACAAAAAACCTAGGTTGAATTTGTGTGTACACAGGTTTTTGCAGCCTTGGAGCCATAGACAATATCACAGAGCCTAGGTGTGTAGTAGGCTATACCATCTAGGTTTGTGTAAGTATACTCTAAGAAGTTCACACAATGATGAAATCACCTAAGGATGCATTTCTCAGAATGTATTCTCCTTGTTAAATGACACATACTATTTGAAATTGTCCAAGTGAGTAGGTCTTAATTGTTCTCACACACACACACAAAAACAGTGGGGTGGATAAATATGTGAGATGATGTATAGGATAGTTAGCTTGATTGAAGGAATCATCTCACAATATATGCATCTGTTGAAACATCATAAGTATACACAATGTTTATGTGTTAACTATAACTCAAAAGCTTGGGAGAAAAAAGTAAATGTAATTATTGACTCGGAGGAGGAGGCACCTGCCATTTGGCTCTGGTGGTGTCTCTGAGCCTGGAACTTAAATCTCTGGGATTCTGAGGTCTCTAAGGTCACTGAAGCCAATTCTTCAAGAGATAGAAAAACTATAAGCTGGTTTTAGCTGCTGCTACAGGAAGGCACTTTGAGAAGCATCACTGGGGTAATGCTCAAAGGAACTACCAGGAGAAAAAAATTCTATAGAAAGCCCACAGGGAACAAACAGGAAGAAGCAAATGCCTCCTCCTTTTTCCAAAATTGCTGTATCCCTCTATTGCTGCCTGTTGGCAAATCCTAATATGGAACCAACTGACAAAGTAGAAACACGGTTTGCAGACACCCATTTAGCTGGGTTTGAAGCTGATATGCAATTACTGACACAGTGGGTTTAATAGCATGTTAAAGAGAGCTGAAGAGAGAATTCATTAATTGGAAGATGGAACATAAAAAAATATCTAGACTGAAGCTGTAGAGTGAAAGGAGAGATAATACACAGCATAAATTCAAAGATCTAACATACATTTAACTGGATTCCCCCAAAGAAAGGAGAAAGAGAACAGGACTGAAGCAATATTTTAAGAAATAATGACTAAAAACTTTCCAAAATTGACAAAGGACATCAAGACTCAGATTCAAGAAGTGCTACAAACCTAAGCCTGGTAAACATTAAGAAAAACACACCTATGAATATCACAGTGAAACTGAAAATCAAAGACAAAGACAAAAGTCTGTGGGGTGAGTGGATTATCTGCTTCCAGAGTCAAGGTTTTCCGGCTCGGGTAGCCAGGTGTCATGGCCCAGTGTCCACCTGCAGCTGCTGTGTGTGTCAGTCCTCTGCACCACCAAGATCATAGAGCTGGTTGGTGTGGGTAGTGGGACACTCCAAGGAGCCACATGCCAGCCACACCATGGTCCACCTCACTACTCTCCTTTGCAAGGCCTACCATGGGGGCCACTTAATCATCTGCCTTGCCCTGGGCAGCTGTGCCAATCAGCCCTTTTACACCATTGTAGCTGCTCACAGCAAGTGTCCCAGGGATGGTCTTTTGGTAGAGCAGCTGGGATCCCATGATTCATTTCCCAACAGTCATGGGGAAAATCTCATTGCCATCAACCTGGACAGGATCCAGCGTTGGACTGGCTGTGCAACTCACCTCTCTTAAACCTATGGAAAAGCTTCTGGGTCTTGCTGGCTTTTTCCCTCTGCATCCTAAGATGATCACAAATGCTAAGAGACTGTGAAGGAAATGGGCGTGTGAAGTCCTCTTAGTTTCTCAGAAAACAGATGCAGAGGCTACAGAAACATAAGTGAGCTGACTTCAGTGAGCATAGGGTAGGAACAAGGTCAAGGTCCTCTTAAAACACCATGCAGAGATTTTAGTTTCGTTAGACTTGGGGGTCAATAAATGGAGTGTCCTGAGTCACCCTTGTTCTTCTGGCCTGGCCTGCACAGGGCCTAGGGAGAGATTTTTTTGTTGTGTGAACAGAGCTGGATCTATATACTAATTAGGCTTTTTCAGACTTTGTCTTGGTAAAGACAGTGGGTATGGGAGGATTGGATGTTTGAGTTGAGCTCTGGGTCTCTTGGACAACTTTACAAGCTACTGGCTTCCAAGACTTCCTGCTTCAAAGCCCCCAGCCAGACTATTCATGGCCCATTCCAAATCTTCATGTTCATCCCACAGGTGCAAAGAACAGTTGCCTTTCTTATTGATTTTGTAATTGGAGAATTATATTGTCTGGCTTAACACATATTTGCAAACATATAAAGGTAGATTTGTTATGAAAATTGCTTTTGGGCTGTAATAACCTACCTTTTAAGAATGAGAAACTGCTGGGCTTAAGGGAGTTCGTGATGAATCAAGATTGAGCCATTCAAATGTGTCTGCAGTTTCTGCATGTATGATAGATAGGATCCTTCTGAGGATACTGGAATAGGGAATTATGACACCAAGCTGATTCAACTGTAAACCTTATTCTTGTACTTTTCTTTCTTGCTGGTAATTTTATGGAGCAGGTTAAGAAAGCTGTTCTATGTTAGGATAGAGTGTATACTAATTTAAAAAAAGAAAAGAAAAAATCTTAAAGCAACCCAAGAGGGAAAAATAATCAAAGATTTTTTTTCTGTTTTCTTTGTGTTCTTAGAATTAGGTGATTCCCATTTTAGTAATTGTTACCTCCACTCAGTTGCCTGTGCCTAAAATGTGCATGATATCTCTCTTTATCTCATTTATATATCCAGTTGATCAAAATTCCTTACCTCTTTGGCTCTAAAATATGTCTCAAGCATATATTTTTTCAATTGTGACCACAACCACCAACTCTAATCTACCATCATCTCTATTTTGTATCTGTGAAATAATTCCCAAGTGGTTTTGTCTGCTTTTATTCTACCTCCTCCAATCCATTCTTCATATCACAGCCAGAGAAATCCTTTTTAAATGCTAATATAATCTTGTCACCTTCCTAATGACTACTTCTCAGTAGTTTCCAAATGCTTTTAGGACAAAAATCAAAATCTTTACCACGTTCTACTAATTCAATCCTATACCTGCCTGCCTCAACAGATTCAGCTTCCTCTGCTCTTCTCAGCTCTCCAGACCTTCTTTGAGACACAGAAATGTAAAGTGCATCTTCCCACTTTAGAATCTTTATACAGAGAGACCAGATAGCATAGCAGTTAAGAGTATAAGTCCTGAAGTCATACTGGAGTCAGAGTATGAGTCTGGATTTGTACCCATTACTTACAAGTTGTAAGCTGTTTAACTTTTCTATGCCTTAGTTACATCATCTGTTAACTGCACATTTTTGAAAGTACCTACTTTGTGGGTTATTGTGAAAATTAATATACATATATTCTTGTCATTCTTGTTTTGTTGTGCTTCACTTTATTGCAGGTATTAGTCTGTTTTCACACTGCAATAAAAAATATCTGAGACTGGGTAACTTATAAAGGAAGTAATTTTAATTGACTCATGGTTCCACGTAGCTGGGGAGGCCTCAGGAAACTTACAATCATGGCAGAAAGGGGAAACAAACATGTCCTTCTTCACAAGGCAGCAGGGGAGAGGAGTGCAAGCGAAGAGGGAAGAGCCCTTATAAAACCATCAGATCTCATGAGAACTCACTCACTATTTTGAGAACAGCATGGGGAAAAGTGTCCCCATGATTCAATTACCTCCACCTCGTCTCTCCCTTGACATGTGGGGATTATGGGAGTTGTGGGAATTACAATTCAAGATGAGAATTTGGGTGGGGACGCAACAAAACCATATAATTGCACTTAGCAGATACAGCATTTTTTACAGATTGAATGTTTGTGTCAACTTTGCTTTGAGCATCTCTATTGGTGCCATTTGTTTTCCAATAACATGTGCTCTCTTTGTGTCTCTGTGTAACATTTTGGTAACTCTCTAACAATAGTTCAAACTTATTACTATTACTATATCTGTTACGGTGGTCTGTAATGAGTGATCCTTTTGTAATTGTTTTAGGGCAACACAAACTTCTCCCATATAAGACAGCAAGTTTAATCAATAAATGTTGTGTGTATTCTGACTGATCCACAGAGCAGCCGTTCCTTCATTTCTTCCCCTCTCCTTGGACCTCCCTATTCCTGGAAACACAACAATATTGAAATTAGGCCAATTAATTACACTACAATGGCCTCGAATTTTTCAACTGAAAGAAAGAGTCACACAGCTCTCACTTTAAATCAAATGCTAGAAATGATTAGGTTTGGTGAGGAAGTTACATTAAAAGCTGAGATAGGCTGAAAGCTAGGCTTCTTATACCAAGCAGCCAATTTGTGAATGCAAAGAAAAAGTTCTTGAAGAAAATTAAAAGTGCTACTTTAGTGAACATATGAATAATAAGAAAGTGAAACAGCCTGAATAATCACATGGAGAAAGTTTTAGTGGTCTGGATAGAAGATCAAATCAGCCATAACATTCCTTAAAGTCAAAGCCTAATCTAGAGCAAGGCCCTAATTCTCTTCAATTCTATGAAGGCTGAGAGATGTGAAGAAGTTGCAGAAGAAACATTTGAAGATAGCAGAACGTGGTTCATAAAGTTTAAGAAGCTTCATAACATAAAAGTGCAGAGTGAAACATCAAGTGCTGATGGAGAAGCTGCAGCAAGCTATAGAGAAGATAACAGCTGAGGTCATTAATGAAGGCAGCTACCCAAAACAAGATTTTCAGTGTAGACAGAACAGCTTTATATTGGAAGAAGACGCCATCTACGGCTCTCATAACTAGGGAAAAGTCAATGCCTGGCTTCAAAGCTTCAAAAGATAGGCTGACTGTCTTGTGAAGGGCTGATGTAGTTGATGACTTTAAGTTGAAGTCATTTACCATTCTGAAAACCCTAGGGTCTTTCAGAGTGATGCTAAACTACTCTGCCTGTGCTCTATAAATGGATCAACAAAGCCTGGATGATGGTACATCTGTTTACAGCATAGTTTACTGGATATTTTAGCCCACTGTTTAGACCTAATGCTCAGAAAAAAAGAAAGTACTTTCAAAATATTACTACTCATTGACAAACATGTGGTCATCCAACAGCTCTGATTGAGATGTACAGGGAGGCTGATGTTATATTCATACCTGCTATCCAACATCTATTCTGCAGTGCATGGATCAAGGAATCATTTTGACTTTCGAGTCTAATTATTTAAAAAATACATTTTGTAAGGTTAGAGCTTCCATAGATAGTGATTCGTCTGATGGATCTGGGCAAAGTAAATTGAATACCCTCTGGAAAGGATTCACCATTTTAGATACCACTAAGAACATCTATGACGTTTTCAGAAGGGACATTTTACCTGTGTTTTGGAGGATGAACATGTGTTAATTTGGTGAAGAAGATTAAAGATGGAGTGGCAAACATTCCAGACAGAGGAAAAAGAATAACTAAGGGCTTGCATTAATTGAGCACTTACTATGTACCAAGATGTGTGCTAAGTGCCATATGGCACATATGGCACATTTTATTTTATTTTATTTTATTTTATTTTATTTTATTTATTTATTTATTTATTTTTGAGACAGAGTCTCACTTTTTGCCCAGGCTGGAGTGCAGTGGCATGATCTTGTCTCACTGCAACATCCACTTCCCAGATTCAAGTGATTCTGCTGCCTCAGCCTCCTGAGTAGCTGGGACTACAGGTGTGCACCACCATACCCAGCTAATTTTGGTATTTTTTAGTACAGACGAGGTTTCACCATGTTGGCCTGGTTTGCCTTGAACTCCTGACCTCAGGTGATCCACCTGCCTCGGCCTCCAAGAGTGCTGGAATTACAGGTATGAGTCACTGCGCCCTACCCAGCCACTAATTTTTGATATGATGATTCTAAAGTTCATCAAACAATAGATAAGAATAATACAGAATTTTTTTAAGTGACTAATTCAAAGGGATTTGCTTTAACTGATATTAAAACATACTTATTAAGCTCCAAAGACTAAAACAACATTATGTCATCAAGTAGAATCTACAGATAGATGGCTGGAATGGGACAGCCATAAATTAGGTATTTTCATGTACACATGCAAAAATTTAATATTTAACAAAAAAAATCAGAAGCCTGTAGGGGGAGATAAATTATTTAACAAATTATACTGGAAAAATTGGCTATTTGTGAAAAATGTCAATATGGATTCTCAACATAATAATGAATTCCAGTATACCAGAGTTAAATGTAAAACATAATCAAACCACAAAAAACTAGATTCTATACTCATTTAAACAGCACATATACTAAAATTGAAACACTATGAATATTTGATGTACAAATATTTTAATCATCCTTCTGAAAATCAAAACAAAATACTTTTAAAAAGTATATATAAATAAATAATCAATTGTCTTACAGTACATAAAAGCAATGGAAAAAACAAAAGTAGCAAAGGCCAATGAATTTCCTTGAATAAAAATTTAAACAGTTATATATGTTAAAGAAATTATAAATAAAAGTGAAATTGGGAACATTTACAAAAATTAATTTGATTAGAATTTAATGTCCTCAATATATAAAGATGATGTAAGAAGTAATAAGACATACTTTTACACTCCAGTAGATAAGTAGGTAAAGAAAATGAATAGATAATTCTTAGAAGGAATTAAAAAAAAACTGTAATAATCAAAGGAATATTGAAATACCATTCTCCAAATATTAAATTGTCAAGATTTATAAAAGTAATGATACCCATTGTTGGTGAGGAGGTAGTGAAGCAAGCACTCTCATAGGCTAGTAGTAAGGTTTTAAATTAATGCAATCTTTTTAGAAAGTAATAAGATAATATGCATTAAGAGTGGAAAGATTCTAAGGTAGAGTGAGTTAGAAAAAACAGAAAAGGGGCAGAAAGAGTCTTTTGGCTTATAAGCCATTTTGAAAATTCTATTCATGAATACTAATTAAGGTAATAGCAAATTACATATATAATTAAAAATTAAATATGAATAACGGAATAAAACTGTATATGTATTATAGTTACAAATTTATTAATATGCACAAAATATACAAAAAATAATATGCCAAAATATTAGCAGTAGTTAACCCTAGGTGATGTGATTATGAGTAATTTACTTTTCCATTTTTTATATTTCTTTGTATTTCCAACTTTTTTGCCATGCTTCTGTAATCAGGAAAAATTACTTCACAAAATAGCAAAAGCAAAGTCATGTTAAAATAAACCAATCATTTCTCACTTGTGAGAGTCTGGCATGCATCATGTTGTCTCATTCATCTTGTGGGTCTTATTTATATAGAAAAGGACTGAATCTATGCCTATGCCTTGAAAAGCATCGAGCATACTATAAGGTATTCATGCATATTAAATAATTATTTAAAGTGAGAGATTATAACCAGCAAGTGAGAGCCTGAATTTATTGATTCAAAAGCAGAAATAATTATGAGGTTTTAAGTGTCTCTCAGTTCCGTAGATATGTTTATTGCAGTATGGTAAATCTCTCAATTACATCATGTGCCACATAACTTTTTGGTCTTGACAGGCCATATATATCAAGGTGGACCCATAAGATTATAATGGAGCTGAAAAATTTCTATCACCTAGTGACATCGTAGCCATTTTTAGGTTGTGGTGCCATGCATTACTGGTGTTCGTGATGATGCGGGCATAAACAAACCTAATGCACTGCTAATCATGTAAAAATACAGCACATACAATTATGTACAATACATAATACTTGATAATGATAATAAAGGACCACGTTATTGGTTTATGTATTTACTACACTATGCTTTTAATCATTATTTTAGAGTGCACTCCTACATAGTAAAAAAGAAAAGTTAACTGTAAAGCAGCCTCAGGCAGATCCTTCAGGGGATATTCCAGTAGAAGTCATTGTTATAGGAGATTCATAGGAGATGACAGCTCCAAGCATGTTATTGCTCCTGAAGACCTTCCAGTGGGACAAGACTGGAGGTGGAAAACACTGATCTTGTTGATTCTGACTCTATGCAGATGCAGGTTAATGTGTGCACTGATGTTTTATGTCGTTTTTAACAAAAAGGTTAGAAAAATTAAAAATTGAAAAAAGCTTATAAAATTAGATTATGAAGAAATAAAATATTTTTGTACAGCTGAAAAATGTGTTTATGTTTTAAGCTAAGTATTAACAGAAAAGGGTCAAAAAGTTAAAAAAAAAGCTCATGAGGTAAAAGTTACAGTAAGCTAAGGTTAATTTATTATTGAAGAAAGAAACATATTTTATAAATTTAGTATGGCTTAAATGCAGCATTTATAAAGTCTACAGTAGTGTACAGTAATGTGCTAGGCCTACACTTTCATTCACCACTCACTAACTGACTCACCCAGAGCAACTTCCAGTCTTGAAAGCTCCATTCATGGTAAGTGGCCTATACAGGTATACCTTTTTTTTTTTTTTAACTTTTATACTATATTTTTGTTGTCACAGGATGAGACAGGAGGTCAGCACAAGACACAGGTCACAAAGACCATGCTGATAAAACAGGGTGCAGTAAAGAAGCTGGCCAAAACCCACCAAAAACAAGATGGCAATGAAAGTGACCTCTGGCCATCTCTGCTGTTCATTATATGCTAATCATAACGCATTAGCATGCTAAAAGACACTACCACCAGCCCCTTGACAGTTTACAAATGCCATGGGAAATTTTCAGAAGTTACCCAAGGGGAGGAACCCTCAGTTTCTGGAAATTCCCATCCTTTTCTCAGAAAACTCATGAATAATCCACCCCTTATTTAGCATATAACCAAGAAATAACTCTAAGTACACTCAGTAGAGCAGCCCATGCTGCTGCTCTATGGAGGAGTCATTCTTTCATTCCTTTGCTTTCCTAATAAACTTGCTTTCACTTTATGGACTTGACCCAAATTCTATATTATGTGAGGTCCACGAACCCTCTCTTGGGGTCTGAATTGGGACCCCTTTCCAGTAACAGTGAGTTCCCCTAATTCCATGTGTTTTTATTTGTGATACAGTTTTATTAGTAATACAATTATTTTTCTTACATTTAATATATCATGTTTATATTTTAAAAATGAATATGCAGTAAATGAGCACACAAAACAAATCCATTAAATGTGTATTTTTCACTTCTCTAATAGTTTCTTCTTGAAAATGCAAGATAATTAGATCCAGTTCTGCAGAGGGTAATTCATACCTAGCAAAATATAACAAAGCGTACATTTTTGTTTCCTAGGATATTTGTTTTTCATAGACCTTCAATCCTTACCTCTTCCTATCCTGTGAATTTTTTCAGTTTCTCTTCTAACTCCTAAAGATTGTTGTACTATTTTTGGCCTCCATTTTTAATAATAGATCTAAGAAAAAAGCAAACAAGCAAAAACTGTCACCTAACTAAAGTCAAAGTGAATGGTAATGGTGAGCACTCCTATTTCTATTGCTATATTCGGCTTATCGTGTGATGTTTCCTCTGCCTTTTCCTATTGTCCAAACATGCTTAGAGGAAAATGACTAGTGTTAAACTACTGTCTTATAACCTAATATTGATATAACATATAAGAAGAGGAAAAGAAAAGTGTTAATGATGCCATAAAGAATGTTAAGAAGAAAGAAAGGGCTCTCCCTACTAGGCCCCTTAAATAAAATCTCTCTTGTCTGAATGATAGCAGCAGGAGGCAGAACAACCCTAAACAGACAGGGACGGGTCCCTGGTGAAACTCCACCTTCAAACCAGACAGTTTAAAGCCTGAAAGCCAAGCTACAAGTCCTGAGTAAATCCACGGACTGGATTGAGAACTTCTCTTCCCATTTGGCGTGCTTTCCTCGTATTGATCCTCACCTTTCACTTATTTTACACATAAGTAAAATACTATAAGGTATTCATGCATATTAAATAATTATTTAAAGTGAGAGATTATAACCAGAAAGTGAGAGCCTGAATTTATTGATTCAAAAGCAGAAATATGTACACATATGTACCCTTCCGTAATGTGTATTTTACACTTTGAGTGGTGCCTTTGTTTTACCCCTTTTTGCATACTCACAAACCAATTAGCACACACTCCCCCGATTCTGAGCCCATGAAAGCCCTGGACTCAGCCACCCTGGGAAAGACCATCTGACTTCGAGTGGGGGTCCACCCTTGCATCCCCTCTCCGCTGAGAGCTGTTCTGTTGCTTAATAAAGCTCTTCTCCACCCTTCTCACCCTTCGATTGTCAGTGTAACCTCATTCTTCTTGGATGTGGAACAAGAACTTGGGAACTGCTGAACACAGGTACCAGCTGTAACACAGGTAGGCTTGGGCACACCCAGCCCAGCTGCGGGCTGAGCCATGCGCAAATCATGTGTGGCCCAGCAGGTCGAGTGTGCAGGGTGCCCCATGCGGCAGGCCCAGGGCTAAATAAGGCCCAGGTGGGGGCATCACCAGCTAAGGATTCTAGCTGGCAAAAGTGGCCAAGAGAAATACTGTGTTATGGAGAGCACAATAAAGAGTCTGCTGTGCAAAAGTGCCTATGAGGCTGAAGTTCTGGTTTCAGTAGAAATTCCCATATTGGCTAGTAACCTGTGTGAACCTGACTTGTTTCACTTCTGTAGTTCCAATTAGCACTCACCCAGCTGTACTGATGTGCCTTTGGCAATATGAGCAGAAGGCTACGTGAGGGTTTGAGTAGTGAAATATGACTAACCTGCCAATAAATCATCTCCACTGCTTTCAGAAACCTAGAGAACCACATAGTAGGCCTTTTTTTTTTTTTTTTTTTTTTTTTTTTTTTTTTTCCCCTGCATGACTCTCATTTGGGGAATGATCACTAATGCCCATTCTGTTGATATGGGGTCAGTACCATTACACCAAATAGAAAATGTTAAATACAGAATTTCATTTAGAATTAGCATTCTGTTAATTGCACATTTTAGTAATGGTTGATGGGAAGTTAGGTGCAAATTATTTAGTTGAGACGTATTTTACCCCAAGATTCATCTTAGCAAAGGCTAGCAACACTAGGGTTTTATTTTCACTGTTAATTCAACAAAGAGGAACCCAGGTAAAGAGATTAAAATATTTGCCACTTAAGTCTCTTGAAAAAATCAAGGATTAGAGATGGGAGAAAGAACACACAGTTAACTTAAGTAGTCAATTAAAACCCTGGTTAGAAACTTAATCTATTTTCCATTTTGCCACAATATGGTTTAGAAGGTATAGCCTGGTAGTCACTGGGGTTGCAGGAAAGCACAGAGACATACCAATGTACCTGCCATCCACTGCCAATATCTTTTTGCATGAATTAATCAGTTGACTATGCAAACTAGATAATTTCATTGATTTATAATTTCTATAGTTTTAAAACATTCTCATTTTCATTCTGCCCAATCACTTGAAAAAAAAATTTTGTGCATATCTGTTTGTCTGAGCATGTATAGCAGTGTAAACAAACTAGACTGAGAGAATTTGACTCTACCACATATTTCGCTTTATTGAAGTGACCACAAACCAAAATAGAATTGAAAGACTGTAACATATTTGACATTTGCAAAACTAAAAGGTATTGTGATGTTTATTTGAGGCTCATGGAGGATAAACGAAATATGCATGGAAAGGTGCTATAAATTCTTGCCACGTAATCTCTCATGGTCTTTAAATAATTATTAAGTTTTTATGCTAGCTGTTGCCTAAGGAGGTTATAAAGAGATTTTTGTCACTTCACTATTTTTTTCTTTGTCTAAAGAACAAAAATGTATTTGTCTAAAAAAATGCACATGAGAACACCAGAAGGAATATTTTACCCTTAAGTGATTTAACCTTTTAACTCAGGCTGTGTTAAAATGTAAAGAATAGTGTGTGATCTGTTTCCATTTCCCCCAAGTTTTGTCTCAATTTGTTCACAAATTCATATGAAGGGACAAAGTCAACTCTATGAACATCGTTCAAGTCACATCTTCACAGTGGCTAAAAGGGGTGTACAAGTGAGGAAAAAAATTAGCCCTCATTGACTGCCAAAAGTCTCTTCTGTATTGTAAAAAAAAAATTTAATTGCATTCACTGATGACAAGTGTGGGTGCATTTGGCAGACAAGGGGAAAGGACTTTGCTATGTATCTGCTGTTTGAAAATTCTTCTCATTCTGCTAACACTTTTCCTCTTCATGTCATCAAAAATAATTTTTTACTGATTATGTTGACACCCTCATAATGCCAGAATTTTTCTTACATCTCAGATGTAACTGTCTGTCATGATCTACATTCAAGTGTGTTGTCTTTTTTTAATATAGCATATATATAAAAAAATACTTTTGAAACTACCGAGTTCAAGTTTTACTTTGCTTTATGAAGACTAGTTCATATCTACACAAGAATGGATAGGCAACACATTCATTTTCAACCTTCAGAAACTAATTTTATCTTTCCTTTCAGTCTTAAAGCATATTAAGCCATGTTAGCTTACAACACAAAGTAGTGTAAAATGAGACAATTTTAGAAGGTGAATTACTTTTGTCATTTCACTTATGAAATGGTTTCTTTCAGGATATTTTTAATTTAAAAGAGATATAATCTGCCAACAATAAAAATGGGAAAAATAAAAATTCACTGTAGGTTCTTTTATATCATAATTGTGTTCTTGAAAATGTACTTGGAAACCACATCATATTTTTTCATTGACTTGTTTTATACTTGAAAGATGTGTTCAGGCTCTTTTGCAAACCATATATTCAAAAGCATCTTTTTGGAACAATTCTTGATTTTATAATATTGCTGGTATCTATATCTTTCACTAACTGGCCTCTTCTTAAACCTTTTTTTATTACTGGTGATAAAAAGGTACGATTTCTTCTTTAGATTGTAGTATATGATTTCTGCAGCTTCTGCAAATAATCCGCCTTCTCCTTTCTTGATTTCTAATAGAATTTCATGGAAGACTCTAACAGATAATCTCATGATAAACTGGAAATAGAAGGTTAATAATTTTTGTGCCTTTTTGCTTTCTGAACTACATTCAACTGAAGATCATTCTGCTTAGAAAAATAATCAACTATCCAAAATAACTAGGAATTAAGATGTAAAAAAAAAAAAAAAAAGACAGATTGAAGCATAAAAGAGACAGGAAAAAAGCAAAATATCGAGGAATAGGATTAAATCAATAAAAAGCCTGAGGGAGAAATGTATATTTTTTTCATAACCAACCATGTTAAAGGAAAACTACTAGAACAACATAGTGTCTCGTAGAATCTGTTTAAAGTATGCCCACTGAATCATTAAATTTATATGTTGTCATAGATATAGATACATATGATAGATATGTCTATGATAGTCTATGTAGATATATCATAGACTACATATGTAGTCAGAGATATATCTAGTAATCATCACTACAAGTAGCAAATATATCAAACAGATGCTGAATAAGATTTTCCATGGCATTGACATGTTGCTTGGTCAGTTTTCCTATCAAGAATTTCAGAAACACAGATGCTCTAGTTTGTCAGTGGATTTTTCTTTATTTTTTTTCTTTTTTCTTTTCTTGTTTTTTGTTTTTGTTTTTATTTTTTTGTTTTTGTTTTTGTTTGAGACAGGGTCTCACTCTGTCACCCCAGCTGGAGTGCTGTGGCCTGATCATGGCTCACTGCAGCCTCTACCTCCCTAGCTCAAGGGATCCTCCTGCCTCAGCCTCCCAAGCAGCTGGAACTACAGGCATGTGCCACCATGCCCAGCTGATTTTTTTTTTTTTTTGGTAAAGGTATGGGTCCACTCTGTTGCTCAGGCTGGTCTCGAACTCCTGGGCTCAAGTGATCCTTCCGCCTCAGCCTGTAAAGTGCTGTAATAACAGGTCTGAGCTCCTGTATTTGACCTGCCAAGTGCTTTTTTTAATATTGCTTAGTCCTGGTTGAGTATAATCAAGAAAAACATCAGAGACCAAAGAAAAAGAGGGTTTCATTGAAGGAAATGTGATAAAAATGCTATAATACATCTCTGTCCTGGAGGCACTTGCTATCTAGTTAGGTAGCATAATCATACTCAAAGAAAATACATTATTTAACAAAAATGTACAGCTACAAAATACAAAGTAAATACTTATAATACCATTGTGAAGGAGACATAAAGAAAATGAATTTATTCACATCAATAGGAATATCAAAATACAAGAACTTTCCACTCATATACTTGTTCACCAAATAATCTTACTTAAATCTGATTTTAATTTAAACATTTTTTCTAATATACATTAATATTAGAGTTTCACCTTGCATTCTTCATTTGCAATGTTAATTATTTATTTTTCACTTATTGGAACACTGTGCCCTCATAATCAAGTAACCTGTTGGTAAGTTTCACTATTTATTTCTGAAATCAGTGGATTGGCCTTATAAATGTTTATCAATCCTTCATGTGAGAAAGAGGAGATCGTTGGCAAAATCAAATAAAATACAATGGCTCTGAGCCTCTACCTATTTAATTCAGGACCTTAACACTTGCTGTCTCTTCTCTTCCTCATTAACTGTGGAAGTCACAAAGGGGAGTGCTTAAAAGTAGTCTTTGAGCTACTGTCACCGCATGGGGTATTTGCTGCAGTTTTTTTCTCTCTTGTTTCAGTTTCTACTTTGTTGTGTCCGCCGTATGAAGAGTGGCTTTAGTTATTCTCACCATTGCCAGTGCACCTTCTGTATGAAGACAAATACCCACGCCAGGATTAGAAGGGGGAAATCTACTGAAATGGCCGTGGAGAGGGATGGAAAGAACATACCCAGGAAGGCTGAAGAAGAGGCAGAAGATGAAAGTGGAGCCTGTATCCTGTCTCAAGTGAGGAGACAGGTTTATGAGATTGAGAGAGCACAGAAGGTGTTTTGAGAGAATTGTATTGTGCATGGGAGACCAAAAGTCACTGAAAACAATTCAAATTTTTGTTGTAATTTCTAAAAGAATGTTAAAGGGATACCTATTTTTAACCCACGTCAATATTTCTTAAATTTCTCTTTCTCAGAGCATTTCTTTATTTATTGAGGATAACAATCTTTTGTCACATAGATGTTGTAAATATTTTTACATCAGTTTTATATGATATAATCATACCTTAATTGTATCATATGAAATTTTTTATATTCATAAGTTTATAATTTTTGATAATCAAACCTTTTAATTTTCAATTATATTTTAGTATGAAGCTTATAAATGTGTTCCTTTTGCCAAAATTTATGTAAATGTTTGCCCATATATTTCTAGTTCTTCTACTATTTCATGTTTATACTTAATTCTTTAATCAGTTGATTTTACCCATCTCACAATCATTCATAAAGTAACCCAACATTTCTTACAATTTTAAAAATTACTTTTATTACATACTAAAGATTTAAACACTCTAAGCTGTATTTGGAGGATTATATTCTGCTTTGCTAGCCAATCATTTACTTTAGCACATGTATAATATTTGATTAATTTTTGTAGTTTTATAATATGTTATCTGGTGAAATAAACCCTCCTCAATCATTATTATTCCTCTCAACTTTTTCTTGTCCTTTTAAAAACATAGTGGTTAAATAAACATAACATAAAATTTGTAATTTTAACCATTTTTTGATGTGTACAATTCTGTGGCATTTAAGTACATTCAAAATATTGTGCAGCCATCACCTCTACTGTATTTGGATAAAAATCCAGAATATTTTCATCATCTCGGAAAGAATTCTGTACCTAGGAAGCAGTCACTCCTTTTTTCTGTCTCTCCTTAACCTGTGGCAACCACTAATCTACTTTCTGTCCCTAATGGATTTGCTTATGCAATTCCACTCCTAAAAGAATTGAATACAGGTATTCAAATAGAAACTCGTACAGTAGTATTCATAGAGGCACTATTCACACCTGCCAAAAAGTGGAAACAACCTAAATGTTTATCAACCCATGAACAAATGAACTAAATTTAGTATATTCATACAATGGAATAATATCCAATTATAGTAATGGAATACTGATACACACCATTACATGGATGAACCTTGAAAACATTATGCTAAGTGAAATGAGCCAGATACACAGAAAACAAATATTATATGATTCCACTCATAAGCAAATCCGTTAGGGACAGAATAGATGTTGGATAGCAGGTATGAATATAACATCAGCCTCCCTGTACATCTCAATCAGAGCTTTTGGATGACCACATGCTTTGTCAATGAGTAGTAATATTTTGAAAGTACTTTTTTTTTTTTTTTCTGAGCATGAGGTCTAAACAGTGGGCTAAAATATCCAGTAAACTATGCTGTAAACAGATGTACCATCATCCAGGCTTTGTTGATCCATTTACAGAGCACAGGCAGAGTAGTTTAGCATCACTCTGAAAGACCCTAGGGCTTTCAGAATGGTAAATGAGCACAGTCTTCAATTTAAAATCACCAACTACATCAGCCCTTCACAAGAGAGTCAGCCTATCTTTTGAAGCTTTGAAGCCAGGCATTGACTTTTCTGTAGTTATGAGAGTCTTAGATGGCATCTTCTTCCAATATAAAGCTGTTCTGTGAACCCCCGTCTTTACTAAAAATACAAAATTAGTTGAGTGTGGTGGTGCACACCTGTAATTCCAGCTACTTGGGAGGCTAAGGCAGGAGAATTGCTTGAACCCGGTAGGCGGAGGTTGCAGTGAGCCGAGATTGCACCATTGCACTCCAGCCTGGGCGACAAGAGCAAAACTCCATCTCAAAAAACAAAACAAAACAAATAAAACCCCACAATTCGATACCACCTTTACTTCTGCCAGAATGGCTGTAACGAAAAAGTGAAAAAACAGTAGATGTTGGTGTGGATGCAGGATCAGGGAACACTTCTACACTGCTGGTGGGAATGTAAGCTAGTGCAGCCACTGTGGCGAACAGTGTGGAGATTCCTTAAATAACTAAAAGTAGAACTACCATTTGATCGAGCAATCCCACTACTAATGGGTATCTATCCAGGGGAAAAGAAGTCATTATACATAAAAGATACTTGCCCACGCATGTTTATAGCAGCACAATTAGCAATTGCAAAATCATGGAACCAACCCAAATGCCTGTCAATCAATGAATGGATAAAGAAACTGTAGTATATATATACATATATGATGGACTACTACTCGGCCACAAAAAAGAATGAATTAATGGCATTTGCAGCGACCTGGCTGAGATTGGAGACTATTATTCTAAGTGAAGTAACTCAGGAATGGAAAACCAAACATCTTATGTTCTCACTGATATGTGGGAGCTAAGCTATAAGGATACAAAGGCATAAGAATGATACAATGGACTTTGGGGACTTGGGGGGAAGCATGGAAAGGGGGTGAAGGATAAAAGACTACAAATATGGTGCAGTGTATACTGCTGGGGTGATGGGTGCACCAAAATCTCACAAATCACCACTAAACGGCTTACTCATATAACCAAATACCACCTGTACCCCAATAACTTATGGACAAATTTTTAAAAAAGAAATGACTTTTAGAATCTCACCCAGTTTAGATCAGGAAAGTAAATAGATAAGAGTGATTGCTTTGGAAGTGGAATCAAGAGAGAAAAAGCGAAGAGAAAATGAGGAGAAAAATCAATAGCACTTGTTTAAAGTGTCTCTTTTTTGTGCATCTGTATTCACTAATACACATAGGAAGTAACATATTAAGTAGAACTGAAGTAATATGTGTCTTCCAGATTCTTCTGGTGCCATTAGAAGTTGCAAACAACTGGTGCTATGCCTTTTTATGAGGCGTTAAAATACCAAGCCACTGTAACCCTAGACATAGTCAAATATGAAAGGCACACATGATATTAACATTGCAGAGCTCCTGAATTTTGTTCTAACATGCTCTATTTTACTGACCAAAATTTTTTCTAATTATTATAGTTGGAAAAATGATTTTTAAATTTTAAAACTACTATTTAACTGAATTGTAATTTATGTAAGTATAAATCTTTGGAAGAAGCATAAAGTCAGTACTTCTCTCTGAAATCAATATTGTACATCAAAAATACTACATAACAGCTATAATCATAAGAATCTTCCTACCCAATTCAGTGCACCAAAGCAACCAAAAGTATTTATAAATTTAGAACTAAAATTCTGTTTCCTTAGCTCAGATGAAGTAGAACAGTAAACACATCTAAGACAAAAAGATAATTTCTTCTTTTTGCATTATCTTTTTTTCTCACTCCTTCTCTCTCATGCACAAACACACACACACACACACACACAATACATAGACAAACGTACTTCCCATTTAAAGATACATTTGCTGATTGTGATGTATATTCTTTTTCACTACACCCCATATGTAGTTTTTATAAGGCAGCATTTCATCAGGAGATGCTTCATAGGAAGAAACAAAGAATGCTAGAATCACATAAGTTTGAAAAGCACTATTTGCCATGTCACATTCTTAGAAATTCACAGTGCATATTAGTGTAGTGAAGCCTTCCAGAGATCCTGAAGAAAAAAAAAAATTGTTTAAATTGGAATATCCCAAATTTAGTTGATCACAGGCCATTTTTATACCTAATACCTAACACAACACCATAGTAGTCAGGACATGCTTGGTCATGTCATAATAACAAGAAGCCCCAAAACATCAGTGACTTGCATTGTAAAGTTTGTGTCTCACTTAATACTACATATCTAATGTGGTTCCGAGGAAAGTTTTGCTTACTGTATCCACTCAGATAATCAGGTGAGTTGTTTTTTCTTTTCACAATCACTACAACAATGAGAAAGAAATTCAGGAAACCATGCACTACTTTTAAAACTTCCCCCAAGTGATATTACTCTTTTTTTTTTTTTTTTTTTTGGTCAATCCCATTGGCCAAGGTGAATAATATTATTGTCATGCCCAACTTCAGTGTCAGAAGGGAAGGCTGATTGTACCATGCATTCTGAAGAGGGAGTCAGATATTTTTGGTGAACAGCAGGACTACCACAAATAACACTTTAGAAAATGCTGGGCTGAAGAAACAGCTTTGGCACCTGTTATTCAATCACTCAGTGAACATACAAAATAAATACTCCTGGCAAGATAATAATTCTGGGGTTTGCCCAGTCGTCAGCATTGCCAACTTGGCTTCTTGGCTTTACCAGCTGCATGATGTGGTCTGTTCCAAGGGAGTTGCCCCATCTGTGACTCAAATACTGCCCTTTGCTGATGTTGCTTCCTGGCAAATAATGGCCATGATAATAACATAAAGCAATTATTCACCCATCTGCCTTGACACCAGCATTCCAACATACCTTATCGCCTTTAAACCTATTTTAGTTCTTATCTCATAGTCTCTGTCTTAGTGTATTCAACCTGCTATAGCAAAATATCATAAACTGGGTGACTTATAAACAACGGGAATTTATTTCTCACAGTTCTGGAGGCTGGGAAATCCAAGATCAGGGCACCAGCAGATTTGGCATTTTTGACATTCAGTATAGACCTGGCCCATTTCCTGGTTCATAGATGTCACCTTCCCACTGTGTCCTCACATGGTGAAAGGGGCATGGCAGCTCTCTAGGACCTCTTTTATAAGGGCACTAATCCCATTTATGAGGGCCCTGCCCTCATGATCTAATAATTACTTCCCAAAGACCCCATTTATTAATACCATCACCTTGTGGGTTAGCATTTCAACATATGAATTTTGGGGTAACATGAACATTCAGATCATAGCAATCTCCAATGTTATTTTCAGAAAGGAGCTATTAATATATTACTTGTCAGAGACCAACATATTGTAGTGGCCTCCATCCACGACAAATTAGACATGTACAAAATAATATTAAATATATAAGAGACTGCTTCCTTATCTCTAAAATTTTTAGATCTAGGAAAAGGCGTTTCCAAAGCAGAGCTTGCTCCAAAAGAGGAAAGGACGCCATGTAGGTGGGGTTTGATTTTGCTTCCCTGGCTTCAACTCCCCTGCTTCTGGATTAATCTCCCTTGCGCACTTGGATTTCTTATATTACTTTGCCTATAATAAGGGTTCTGTGGTTAAAAAAAATATATTTTACCTATTGACTAAAATGTTCTTTAAGGTCCTTTTCAACCTTGACATTTTAACATACTCTGATCACCAATAAGAAGAGATATTTGACATTCAGTATAGACGGGACAAATTGTCAGTTCAGCTGATGTGAGTTGCTTTCCCCAGGTTAACCATGGTCAGCCCAGTTTTAGTTGCCTTTCTGATGACAAAGAGGGTAACATGCTCCCAAGAATATGAAGCTGTGCTGATTTCTTTACTTTTGTGTCTGCTATGTGACACTAGTTACTCTCCAAAAATTTGAGGAGCTTAGTTTATACCCCTAAAGAGACACAAACCACTGGAGTCAAACTAAAGACACACAGCTGGTGCAGAATGTGTACAAGGTCCAGATGCATCATGTGCAGAGGTGACCCCTGAACTCCAGTGCAGTCTTTTCAGCTTCACCTAAGTCTGACTTAGGTGATGACACAAAGAATCCGAAGCATTCTGGGATCAACCCCTTATTGAGGACTGGAGGCTTAAATCCACCTAGTTTGAACAATGAAGCTTGGTATTTGGATGTTCTTCACTTTCCATTCCTTCTAACAGTTCTTTTAAATGAGGCCACCAAAGTTCACTATAAAGATCATGAAAGGGTTTCATCCAAGTGATAATTCTGATGTGTTGAGAATACTGCTGGAGATTGGATAAGGAAAGGATTCTGAGGTCAAGCACAGACCCAGCAGAAAATAATACCATTATTCATTAGTGATGTCAGCATGGCAGCATTCATGCCACTATTTGTCATCCTGAGGTCCTTCTGATCCCATCACAAACTTTCATCATCAAAATAATGACCTTCAAAGCAGTCCCTTTGTGTTTCCTATAACTGGAAGAGAAATGAATGATGTTCAAAGCATTAACACTCAAATTCCAGAGCAATAATAATGGATGATCAACAAGGTGTCATAAATTGAATCTTATATTACTGCTTCGTGTTATTTTACCTTTGAATGGAGAATACATACTCTGTGTTTTTCACCTTTACTAAAAAAATATAACTGGTATCATTTCTGTTGATTTCATGAGAATTCACATTTATTCCTTCAAAGTTAAACAGGAATGCATTGACGTTCTCTTCCCATTATTTTCTTTAATACGTTTTTATTTTTAGGAATAAAAATTTACAGGATAAAATGTAAGACCATGGTAATATGGTTAGAGATAAATATTATTACTCAATAAATATTGATTATTTATAGGCCTTCCATCTGCACAATTTACAAGCCCAAAGAGTAATCCCAATCAGAAAGCTGAGGTAGATTAAACCAGTTTGCTTCTGTTAGGTTAGTCAGTCAATCTACTCTAAAAATGAAACTTCCAGATATGAGGATTCATATTTCTTTTCTTTTTTTGTGGGGGTGGGGGGATGGAGTCTTGCTCTGTCACCCAGGCTGGAGTGCAGTGGCATGATCTTAACTCATTGAAACCTCCATCTGCAGGGTTCAAGCGATTCTCCTGCCTCAGCCTCCAAGTAGCTGGGACTATAGGCGCGAGTCACCATGCCTGGCTAATTTTTGTATTTTTTTTAGTAAAGTCAGGTTTCACTATGTTGGCCAGGCTGGTCTCAAACTCCTGACCTCAGGTGATCTGCCTGCCTCAGCCTCCCATAGTGCTGGGATTATAGGCGTGAGGTACTGTGCCCGGCCAAGAAGATTTATATTTCTGATCATCAATATTATTCATACCTAAATAAGCAGAATCTGGGTTTCTTTCTGTTCATTTTAACACAAAGATGCTCTCCAGTATATGACAGCAGCCAAATCCAGCTATCATATTTATTCAGAATGAGCAAGAACTGAGACATATCTCTTCATAAGAGATAATTTTTGGTTGGGATTTACACTCATTGTCTGTATGAAACCCACTAGGAATCTCGCAGAAGATTCAGATGGCAAAAAATTCTAAGCAAAATGCTGAATGCCGCTCCATCCCAATTTTGGAATTCAGCTCTATTTATCAAGACCGAAAAAGTGAAATAGAGTGCTGGAGATAAGTTAGTTGTTCACTAAATTGTATCTCATTTCTTTCTGGGCACAAGATTATACAACATATTCAAGCATTCCTTGCACTTAAATACAGCTATATGAGAGCAAATTGTATTCAATAGATTGTGGGCAGAGTGGCACATGCCACTCCCAGGCCTAGCCTCCTACACACAACCATCTGTTCTCCTTTCCCATTCTTGGTCTAAATGGAGGGAACTCCAAGAACCTAAAGAACAGAAGAGATAAAATGCAGAAGGATCTAGGTCCCTTAGTTGCACATGGATGATAAGTGAGCAAAAATGAGTAGACTGTTTCCTAAGTACTAAATAAACTGTAAATGTGTTAAGCCTACCTCTGAGATTTTAGAGTTCTTTGTTGGATCAGTTATTCTGTCTTGATTAACCCAGCTAGTAAAACACAAGGAACCAATGATGATCTGGATCATATTGCCTCCATTAAGATTCCTGGATAATAAGCCAATAAATAATAATTATTAACACATCATAAATATCAATGTGAATACCTATTTGTGGCACCATAAGGACAGCTTACATTTTCTGAGCACTCTTCATATGCCAAAAACATATAATTTTGCTATCCCTATTTACGGATCATAAATGAAAAGCCAAATGATTAAATAACTGGATCAAGATCAAGATCTGTCAGTAAGTGGACTTTTAACTCAATTCCAACCTTTTTTTATTTTAATTCCTGAATCGTTAAGCACCAAGCCACATTGACTCTCAGTTCTCACATTCATCCTGACTCACTTTTCTGACAATCATACAATCAAATTGACCTGTCTGCTTTATCATATCAGAGTATGCCTATCGATTGATATGATTCATTGTACTTGATATTCTTAAATCCTAAACCTGTTGAAAATTATAGCTTTGAAGTTTAAATCTATAATCACCAAAGATATTGCTTGCAAGTAGCATAACCCACTTAAGCTAGTTTAAGAAGAAAAAGAGTATATCACAGCATATTAGGAAACTCAGAGGCTTCAGGAAGCTTATCAGATTGTATCCAAGAACAATTCCCAAATTGTACACTGAGCCTAACCAGTAGAGGTCCTTCTGGGTACAGGCATGGCTGGTCACACAGTGGCCACTGCATTTGTGCATATCATCACTATCCCAGGGACATCTGCCATTACTGCTTCAAAATGCCTGATATCTCTCCTCTGTGCTCTGCCACTCTCATGAGAATATGGATTTTATGAAGCAACTGCACTGGCTCTTCATGTTGTTCCATTCTAAATAAAACAATCTCAGGAGAATAGCTCTGTTGGGCAAAGCCTACATCCTAGCTGGAGGCTGGGAAATCGAGTTCTGGCTTCCATTGAGTAGGTGGATCTCATAGTGGAAAACCCTCCAAACATAAGAAGCCTGTTTAAAAGATTCTAGTTGACCAAAACATATGCCCACTGAAATACAACGTAAAGTCATATGGAAACAAAAATCATGGGGGAACAGAAACAACGCTTCTTTTAGAGGAAGCAGTTTCAGAGAGAGAATAGAGCAGACATTCAGGGGGGAAAAGCAGCAGCCTTAGGAAAGACAGGGCTGCTACATGATGACTCCTAAGTTTTGGTGAAGTCTGGCTGTCCTCGCTCTGATTGGCTTCCATGTATTTTTATAATATGAGGTCTCTGCAGTTCTTAAATGGCCAGTTCATAAATACATGCCAGGCAGTAAACACCTTCAAAATATTGACATGAATAAATAAATCTTAGAGTAAGATTCTCAGAGCTAGTGTAAGCAGAAAAATAGCTTATTAAAGGATATTATTATAATAGAAAACTCACAGAAGATTCATGAGGCTTAAAGGAGGGAGCAAGATGGAGACATTTGTTTCTAACGGACGTAGAAATAACTCTTACATAGTGTTTAAGAGGATCAAACTTAGACAGCCCACACAATTGATTTGAATTCTGGCTCCACCCATTGACATCACTTCACTAAGTTGTAAATTCCATGAAATCATGGGTCATGTCTCACTCACATTTGTGCCAGTTATAGTCCCTGCCTTGCCACAGAACTTAGCAGTTAATATTTTTTAATGAATTCTTTCAACTGGTAGTAGCAAAAAAGAAAAAGGATTTCATTTATTTAGATTAAATAGAACAAATAAGTGACTAGTTAGCAATTGGGAAGAAAAATGCATTGACAATATGGATTTCCAACAACTACAGAATGCTTGAGTTTATCATTTCTAGTAGTGTTGTTTCATGGAATCAATTTTGTATCATTTTTAATTGCCACACATGCACAAATTGGCCTCAAAACACCATGTAATGATTACAATGGCTATAAATCACATTGACTGTGACATTCTTCTTCTAAGTCCAAAAGTTAGTTAACATATAATATTCACTACTCTCTCTTTCCAATGTTTGTGTCCAAACATTGTTTCTTAAGTAGCCATATTGATTGTATTGATTAATACTCCTGGTAGAAATGATGAAAAATATTGATTTGCTCTTGTAAACCTCAGCTAAAACTAAAATATCTAGAGTATTGCTTCCTTGAACGCCATAAGAGCTCTCTTCTCAGGCTTCTTCCATTCTTGCTGATTACATCTACAGATGGAAATCAGGTGTGAAAATCCATTAAGATGCTTCACAACAACACAAACTTTTAACTCTTATTGAACTCTCATGTTATCTCTTCCTTAATTAAGGCACAAGAACATTTTACCATGGAGAGAGAATGACTTAGATTATGGATCTTATTCCTTCTAAGGCATTCATTTCACCCGCTCGGGGAATAATACATTTCTTACTTCATTGCTTTGCAAAGAGCCTCTTACACAGGTTTCTTCCAAGGGGAGAATAAAGAGTGTGGTTTTACTTATAAAGAGCTCTCAGTTATCCATGCCACAAAAGAAAAATGAAGCATACAGCTGTTCTCCCAAAATTATAACATATTTTTTCACTAAACATTTTAAAACACAAATAAGGAGTATCATTTAAATGAATTAGTGACATAGAATCTTATTTTAGAGCTGGAATAACCTTTAATGTTTGCAGCACAAAAAAGCAGTTGTGAGCACAGGCTTTGGAGTCAGATGACCTGGGTTAAAACCTTGGCTTCACATTTACCAGCTGTGTGACCTTAGGCAATTTACAAAATATCCTGTGCCTCAATCTTTTCTTCTGTATACTTTTAATTATAATTATACAAATAAATAATAAAATATAATAAGCAAGTTTGAGATAAATACAAATAATAAAATGTAACAATAACTGTAATAATACCTTTCTCATAGGCTTGTTATGAAAGTTAACTGAGATAATGCAATCCAGCACTTAGCAGTCAACACATGTTCATTATTTTGCCTTTCACACTCTATGCACTTCTGTTCCATAAAGCCATAGCAAGTTAAAGAAAACAAACAAACAAACACAAAACAAGTTTCTACAGTCTTTCCTGATCTTTAGTAATTAGATGAATAAGCCTCATAATTTTTGTTTTCTAAAGCTTCACGGACAACGTGAGATGTGAAAAAAATGTCACTGATCTCTATGGAGAAAAAAAAAAGCCAAAATGCAGACTTGATTCAGACTGATAGTTTAGTATAAAGATGCAAACAGGACAGTCTTCATGGTTCACATTTGCCAGTTTATTTTCACCAAACATATTCACAATAGCAGGATCACTAAATGAATATTCGGCCCACGAGTGTTTAGCTTTTGTGGATTCCCAAATTAAAATGATTACTAAGAACAAAAAATCATTATTACTAATATCCATGATAAAGACTGGATCTACTTACTTGTACAGAAGTAAAGACTTTATAAGCAAAAGGAAGAGCATTAGGAATTTGAAAGCCCAGCAAATGCAAATTAGATTGCATTTTACAAAATATGGCTGCTATCATTTTCAATAAATTTCCAGGGATTCCAGGGAATCAGAAAAGGAATCAGAAGGAATAGCAGAGCCATTTTCACTCCTGAATTATCTTCCAGCCTGTTTTTATATTTAGATTTTTTAAAATGCAGTAACAATTATAACAGCTCTTAATTATTGAGTACTTACTATGAGCCAGGCATTCTGCGAAGTATTGTGCATGCATTATTTCATTTGATACCCACAACATATATATGAGGAAGTCAATATCATTTTTCTATGTTTACAGATGAGGAAACTAAACATAGAAAGGTTGAGTTCCTTGTCTAGGGTCCTAGAGCCAGTAAACGGTCATTCAGTACTTTGGCTAGGTCCAAAGCCAGGTTCATTAGCCACTAAGCAAGCTATTAATACCTCTACATAAAGAACACACTAACTGAGCAACCCAAAGACTTCCAACTACCTTGTCTATCCTGGAGCTTTGAGTCCAGTGAATATACAGGGACTGATACCAGCTGGGGGAGCAGATGTGTAGATGAACTAAATGAACTAACTCCGTTCTTTTCCATACACTCCTTCTCCATTGCCAGATGTGGACCTGAGGCTGTAGGTTTTGGAAGCTATCTTTCTCTCTGGATGCCACCAAACGATAACAACTTGCTAATGAGGCAGTTGCCTTAGAGTTCCTGATGCTAAGTCCTGGGAAACATGGCTAGGCCATAAGATTACTCAGAGAAAGTAACCCCTTTGAAAACTACTCCTTTACCTAAGTCTTGAAGCTGCTGTGGATTTTACTGATTTCAAGCAGTTGGAAGGCATTCAACTGAAGAAAGGTAGTGTGCTATATAGGAATAAAGCTTCAAAAGCAGTTCTGGGACAATATGAGGTTTTTCTGCTAGTTATCATAATGACAAAAAAAGTAACTTATGAGGTTTTCCTGCTTATTATCATTATAATGACAAGAAAGTAACTTAACTCACCTGAATCTCTCTTTTTTTTTTAGACAGTCTCACTCTGTCTCCCAGGCTGGAGTGCAATGGTGCAATCTCGGCTCACTGCAAACTCCGCCTCCTGGGTTCAAGCGATTCTCATGCCTCAACCTCTCAAGAAGCTAGGATTACAGGTACGCACCACCAGTCCTGGATAATTTTTTTTTTTTTTTTTGTATTTGTAGAAGAGACAGGGTTTTGCCATGTTAACTAGGCTGGTCTTGAACTCTTGGCCTCAAGTGATCCAACTGCATTGGCCACCCAAGTGCTAGGATTACAGGCGTGAGCCACTGTGCAAGGCCTGAATGAATCTCATTTATAATAATGAAATAGTATATTACATTTATCATGTGACACATCTTTTGGATTTTAACTTTTGAAATCTGAGGCTTTTTTTTTTCTTTCATACGGGGTCTCACTCTGTTGCCCAGGCTGGAGTACTGTGGTGCAGTCACAGCTCACTGCAGCCCCTACCTCCTGGGCTCAAGTGATCCTCCCACTTCAGCCTCCTGAGTAACTGGGACTACAGGTGCCTGCCACCATGCCAGGCTAATTTTTTTCTGTTTTTTTGTACAGATGAGGTCTCACTATGTTGCTCAGGCTGGTCTCGAACTCCTGACCTTAAGTGATCCTCTTGCCTCAGCCTCCAAAAGTGCTGGGATTAAGGTGTGAGCCACCACACCAAGGCGCTGAGGCATCTTATAGCCAATAAACAGCATCATCCAATGTTTGCTGGCCAGGCAGCAGTGGTGAGGTATTTGTCATGACTTGTGTATGTGCAAAAACAATTTGCAGAATGGGTAGCAATGGACATGATAGAGCATTTGCTCCTTGAATCCCAAGGCATATACCGGAAGGTATGGGAAGATGAAAGATAGGAATGCTTACAATGTGGTTAGAGATACAAAGAATAAATACATAAAATGTTTACCATAAATTCATGTTTAATTCATTGTATATTCTCATCTACTCCCAAAAAGATTTGGGACAAAAAGAGGTTAGGTACTTTTGTCCAAGGTCATACAGTTAGGCAGACTGGAAAATGACCTAATTCCTATCTTGTGCTATTCTTAACCACTCTAACTCCTCATACTCCAACTGCCCACGATGCTGGAAGAAGCAGCATGGCACAATGTGAAGAACTCAGAAAATGGGACGATATCGTTTGTGCTGAAGAGGAGGAGGCAGTGGGGTTGTTGAGTCAATGGGGACTCTTCTCACTGGAGAGGACTATCAAAAGCACTCTATTGGTGAAGAAGGTGTGAACAAAGGCCTAAGAAGAAGAAAGATAATTTGTAGGAATTGTAAGTTAGTAAGTAAGGCCGACAAGGACGTTTGTAAGGGCAGTAGTGGGACCTAGAGGTGGAAGGAAAGGAGGAGGAATCTTAAATCCAGACAGTGACTTTCAGCCTTTATTCTGAAGAGAGCTGCTATGGCCTGAATGTTTGTGTCCTTTCAAAATTCATGTGTTGAAACCTAATTCCCAATGTGACAGTATTAGGTGATGGGGCCTTGTAAGAAGTAATTAAGTCACGGCCAGGCGGGGAGGCTCACACCTGTAATCCCAGCATTTTGGGGGGCGGAGGCGGGTGGATCGCCTGAGATCAGGGGTTTGAGACCAGCCTGGCCAACATGGTAAAACTCCGTCTCTACTAAAATTACAAAAATTAGCTGGGCATGGTGGCGTGTGCCTGTAGTCCCAGCTACTCAGGAGGCCAAGGCAGGAGAATTGCTTGAACCTGAGAGGCAGAGGTTGCAGTGAGCTGAAATTGTGCCATTGTACTCCAGCCTTGGCAACAAGAGTGAAACTCCGTCTCAAAAAAAAAAAAAAAAGAAAGAAAGAAAAGAAAAGTAGAAGTAATTAAGTTATGAGGGCTCTGCTCTCGTAAGTGGGATTTGTGCCTTTAGAAAAGAGGCTGAAGGGAGAGTGTTTGCCCCTTCCAGCATGTGAGGACACACAGAAAGCACCATCTATGAAGCAGAGTGAGCCCTCACCAGACACTCAACCTGCCGGTGCCTTGATCTTGGACTTCCAAGCCTCCAGAACTGTGGCGCAATAAATTTCTGTTTATAAATTACTCAGTATAATGTATTTTGTTATGGCAGATGAAATAAATGAGACAACTGAGCTGCCAGTGAAGGTTTCTGAATTCATCTACTTTTAAAAGTTTAACTTGGGGAAGACTGGTCTGTCTTACGCATATGCAGTTGGAGATGATAAAGAGCTAACTTCTGTGCTTTGTAAATGCAGCACAAGGGGAGAGACTGGTGAGATTTCTTTCTGTGTGAGGTCTTGGTTGTGATAGATGTGATAGAGGAAAGGGAAAAATATGTTACAGAAATTTGTATGAATAAGTGCCTGTGAAAATGTTCAAATAAGTTTGGGAAATGTTAGAATACACAAAACTCCTTGATTATTCCATTGTTAGACTTTTCAGATCCTTTAGGGCAGTGGTCCCCAATCTTTTTGGCACCAGGGACTGGCGACATGGAAGACAGTTTTTCCACGGACCAGGGTAGGGGAATGGTTTTGGGATAATTCAAGCGCATTACATTTATTGTGTATTTTATTTCTATTATTATTACATTTTAATATATATGAAATAATTATACAACTCACCATAATGTAGAATCAGTGGGATCCCTGAGCTTATTCTCCTGGAACTAGAAGGTCCCATCTGGGGGTGATGGGAGACAGTGACAGATCACCAGGCATTAGATTCTCATAAGGAGCGTACAATCTAGATCCCTCGTGTACACAGTTCACAATAGGGTTCACACTCTTATGAGAATCTAATGCTGCCACTGACCTGACAGGAGGCAGAGCTCAGGTGGTAATGCAAATAATGGGGAGCGGCTGTAAATACAGATGAAGCTTCTCTTGCTTGCCCCTGCCTACCTCCTGCTTTGCAGCCTGGTTCCCAACAGGCCATGGTTCTGGGGGAATTGGGGATCTCTGCTTTAGGCAATATAAATTATAACATTATCCACATGTTGATCATTGAGCACTTTTACATTTTTTCCCATAGGAAATTGCCTATTAATGACTTCTAGTTCCAAGTTCCAGTGAGCCTGGTTTGAGAAATGCCGAGTTATTTATATCCTAGTTAATGGCTAAGTTGCAGCTCTTTTATCTTTTATTATTTTTTATTCCAGCCTTGGATTATCAGCCTCAGACCTTTTATAAGCATATTTGTATTCAATTTAATATTTTTTACTTAGAATCATAGGTCACCAAGTTACTGAAATCAATTTAGATGACACCGTAAGAACATTTTATGGCCAAGAATAGTGGTGCTTGCCAATAATCCTAGCTACTTGGGAGGCTGAGGCAGAAGTATTATCTTAGCCCAGGAGTTTGAGACTAGCCTGGGCAACATAGCAAGATGCTTTATCAAGAGAAAAGCAAAACAAATAACATTTTATGAAAGTAGGTAGATCATGGACAGGCGTGGTGGCTCATGCTTGTAATCCCAGCACTATGGGAGGCTGAGGTGGGTGGATCATGAGGTCAGGAGTTCGAGACCAGCCTGGCCAAGATGGTGAAACCCTGTCTCTTCTACAAATACAAAAATTAGCCAGGTGTGGTGGCAAGTGCCTGTAATTTCAGCTACTCAGGAGGCTGAGGCAGGAGAATCACTCGAACGCGGGAGGCAGAGGTTGCAGTGAGCTGAAATCGTGCCACTGCACTCCAGCCTGGGCAACAAGAGTGAGACTTCATCTCAAAAAAAAAAAGAAGAAAGTAGGTAGATCATAACTAACGTGAATATATATATATATATATAGTATATGCATGCATATGTGTATATGTACGTTTGCTTATATTTATGTATGTTTACATTGGTATATATAAATGTATATGTATGTATTTGTGTGTATATGTGTGTGTGTATTCCTTATATTTAATTCCACAAAACTCAGTGATAGTTATTACCTTACACTGGCTTCATGAAGAACATATTACATAGCAGAACAGTAGAAAGTACCTTGCTAACATTTTTAAAAGTCTTTGCTAACAGAGCAAAAAGAATGTATTACTTGCCACTAAAAATTGGTGGTTTGCACTTGCCTTAATTTTACTGCCTCAGACTTTGTCAGCAAAACGCACAATTGTAATAAGCGGAATTGTAAAAGGCTGCTGTTGGGTTTTTGCAGACTTTCTATCTTTCATCACACCTTTAGAAGACAGGTTTTAAGTAGCAGTATACACCATCTAAAACAAGAGTTTGCGACAAGTTTAATTGGGAATACAGAATTCTTTCTAAGACAATGTTGACCTCGTTTTCAAGTAAGCAAAGAGTGAATGATTTATTTATTTACTTCATGCACACAATAACCAAGTCAAACCACCATCAGTCTTCTAAGAAAGGCTATTCTTGCCGGGTGTGGTGGCTCACGCCTGTAATCACAGCATTTTGGGAGGCCGAGGCAGCTGGACCACCTGAGGTCAGGAGTTCAAGACCAGCCTGGCCAACATGGTGAAACCGTGTCTCTACTAAAAATACAAAAATTAACTGGGCATGGTGGTGTGTGCCTGTAATCCCAGCTACTCAGGAGGCTGAGGGAAGAGAATCACTTGAACCTGGGAGACAGAGGTTGCAGTGAGCCGAGATTGCACCACTGCACTCCAACCTGGACAAGACAGTGAGACTGCTTCTAAAAAAAAAAAAAAAAAAAAAAAAAAAGGAAAGAAAGAATGGCTATTCTTATGAAAGTCTCCCTGCTTCTGGAAAAAAATGCCTTGGCTTATATCTTACGTTTCTGCAAAATTCAGGAGTGTGTTTCTTCCTAGGCATGCGATGTTGTTTCTGGCACCTGTGTCTGTCCTTGTGATGTCACCTCAGAGAGGCATGGTTCTCCCCTTCATTGCCTTGCCTTCTTGTTTTTTTTTTCTTTTGGCATCTCCTTGCCTTCATTCGCATGTTGCTCCTACTGAGAATTTTCCCTGAAGTTCAGAGCCTCCAACAGATGAGTTATTAACTGAACTGATTTGGAAAGCTTTACAGCCACTGCCCTCTGTTCCCTGCTACTTGCCCACCCCAACCCTTTATCAGAAAGGTTTAGGTCTCCAATAAGCACAAGGATAAACACGGCTTCACTATCACCATCAGTGGACCCTAAAGTTAGCTGTGTGTGTTGCTTAGAAGGAAACAAAAATGTCACAACCTGCCTCCTGCTTAGCGTGATCTCATCCCTACCACCTTTTCTTATGCACACCAACAGCTCCTAACTCCAGCTTGTCCTCACGTCGGAGCCTTCACACTTGCTCCTCTCCTGGGATACTGTCTCCTGGGATGTTCATGTGTCCCATTCTACATCATTCAGGTTTCTTCTTAAATGTCACTTCCTTGGAGTGGTCTTCCTGGGCCTCCCAAATTAAATAGTGCCACCCTCAAGCCCATCACTCCTTATTCACTAATCCTGCTTTAGGTTTCTTTTAGCATTTATCAATAATTTGTCAATTATTGAATGACATGTTTATCTTTCTCTCTCATCAGAATATGAGCCTCAGGAGGACAGGGATTGGTCTTGTTCACAAACATCTCCTTAGAGATTCTGATTCTGAAAGTCAGTTTTCCCAGGGCCTAAAAATCTTGTTTTAAAAAACAGACGAGGTAATTTATTTTTTCTTTTTATTGAAACAGGGGTCTCACCCTTTTTCTCAGGCTGGGATCAAACTCATAATTCTCCCGCCTCAGTCTCCCAAGTAGCTGAGACTACAGGCACCCACCACCGTGCCCGATCAGCCCAGGTAATTTTGAAGCCACTAAGTTGAACAGCACTTGGAAGGCATGAATTGACACTAGACTTTCCCTAAGTCTGAGGTGGGCATTGTTGTTAGAGGCCTATTTTGTTGTTAGAGTCTTATTTTGTTGTTCTTTTGTTAGCTTTTAAAGAAAGAAACAAAAGAGAAATGGCTTTCCCTTCCAAGTCCAGAAAGCCCGTGACTCAATGTTGTGGAGAATTGCCAGGAATCATGTACACAATAACAATAATAGTGTCAGAGGGAGGTGGAAAGCAAGAACTCCCTAGGTAAATGGTATTATCGCCAAGTAATTGGGAAGTGACTGTATATCAAAGAGAGTATATGCTACTGATTTGCTGGACACCAGCACATGAAGTCTTATCATGGTCATATTTTGCCCATTTTTAGCTGCAATCACACAACATTTACATGGAACGTTCCTTCCTTTTCTTTTATGTTCAATGTCTATGTTATCACCAATTCCTCTTAAGTGATTTGGTGGTTAGACTGATGTGTTTGAGGAAAGTACAGTAGAATCTTTAATTATAATGTAAACTGTCTGTGTTCATCTTTTCCAGGTAAGTAGTAGGTCTGGACTGAGCCTGTGTCTCCTGCACCTCAGTTGTCCCCAGCTCTGCACTGTTGGAGCAACTAAGGGGTGGCAAGTCACCACCATACTCACTGGCATCTGGGCCACACATTGCTGTGACTTTGGTTCAGAGAGACCAAGGGGAGCAGGTATCTTGCTCTTGATTTAGGAGAAGCTTCACAGAAGGGTCTTCATGGGATTTTAAGAAGGCAGGTATGACCTGATTAAGAAAGTATTAAGATAAAAAGAGGAAAATAGGGCTGGGCATGGTGGTTCATGCCTATAATCTCAGCACTTTGGGAGGCTGGCAGTTGGAGACCAGCCTGGTTAACATAGCAAGACCCCATCTCTACAATAAATTAAAAAAATAAATCAGCCAGGTGTGGTGGTGCACACCTGTAGTCCCAGCTACTTTGGAGGCTGAGGTGGGAGGATTGCTTGAGCCTAGGAATTTGAAGCTGCAGTGAGCTATGAGAGTGTCACCGCACTCCAGGCTGGGCAAGAGAGTGAGGCCCTCTCTCTTTAAATAAATAACTTTTTAAAAAGGGAAATAGTTACAAATATAAAAAGGCCCACTATTTGTAGAGTAGATGGAGGAAAAGAGAGGGAGTAAGACCTAAAGAGAGTGAAGGAAACTCAAGGTGAACAAAGCAGTGAGAAGACGGAGTGGAAGTAGGAATCTGGAAGGCAGAAGAGCCCTAAGTGGTCAGGAGCGAGACCATGAGGTCCTGACTGTACCACTGTTTTCACTGTGGGCTGTTAGATGCCTAAAGTATTTCCTAATGCCTCATTGGTGGCATCTTATGTGAATAAATTAACAGAAAACTGTAACAATTAACTATATGTTTCTCACCAGTAACCATAGTCAACCACCACATAATGAACTAGACAGTTCCCTCCCCACTGTGGCATTTATACCTTCTGATAATCGTAAACAGTGGTCACCTTGCCACCTTATCACCGTCTGATCAAGCTACATGTGGTTCCATCTTCCCTTTCTGACCCCTTCCTCCAGCCTGTTAAATAATTTTCCTCGCTTTCTCTTCCTCCAGCCAAGTTGTTCATTTCTGGGTAAAATGACACCACATTATTCTAGCTGCAGACTCATGATTGTATTTACAATTAATATTTATTGAGGGCGGTTGGCTCTGTATTAGGCACTGAAAACGAACACCAGACACCAGAGCGTTAGCACAGGGAACTAAAAGCGGATATTCCTTCTTTTACCTGCCCTCTGTTTTCTTCCCCTTCAAATGTTATTTTTATTATTGTTGTTTGATAATTATATTGTCTTGATCTCAAGGCATTCTCATAGGCTCCCCATGTACAATCTCAAAGTTTTCAGCAAATGCTATTCGAATCTGAAAATTTCAAAAGAAAAGAACTTTGGTCCTACCTCCTTGGTTGTGTGGCTGGAGAAGTGGGATGGGAAAATACACGTCTGCATTCCTCTGTTTCCCCAGTGTGACTGAGAATAGACTGACCAAGGACAGGCTTAGGCAAACACTTTATTTATTCACCTTGGAATAAGGGTATAGACACCCATACAGAACAGCACTCCTTTGCTCATTTCTTCCCCATCCATTCCAGGGAAATAGCTGAATGTTCTTTCATGGGAGACACATCCTTTTATAATGTTATCAAATACATCATTAACACTTCTAAAAAAAATGGCGTCCACCACCTAGAAGTCTCATACTGTTCGCGTAAACTAAAACTGTTTCCTATTTGTCCAACATATCCACTTGAATGAAAACATCACAGAGGTGTTTGCAAGAACTTCTTATAAGGGAACTACGTCAACGGGTTCCATTTCTATCTGCTAGTTTCTGGCCTTTTTCACTTTGAAGAGAAAATAAGATGCGTTAACACATTAAAAATAGGCAACTTGGGTCAGGCTGGCCTTTCTTCTGTGGAAAAAAAGAAGAAGAACTATGAAATTAAATATCCAACCCTAACTGTCCAAAGTGTGGGAGTGAGGGTGTTTCCACTATTTAAAAAAGAATCTGTTCTGATATATATTTTTTCCTGATGTGCACTACCAAATTCTTGGAAAAGCTACATTTCCCAGGAAGACAAGTTAGAGAAGCCTGGCCTTGAAACAGGGACCCAGCTGGCACAAGAAGGAAACTGGAGGGCTCCAAGTCACCCTCCCATGTAACCAGCA